>NC_087536.1:3962602-4279546 GCF_963921805.1 Phalacrocorax carbo | reverse complement strand
ATCCCAGTTGAGATTTGGTTAAAAAGAGCCTAGTTAGCTCCCAGGAAGTAAAAAAGTTAAGTATAAATCCACTGCTGAACTGTATTTATTTTTATTCTCTACTTCTGAATGCTGTTAGAGAATGCTTTCAGGGTGAAAGGGCAGTCTAACAAAAAATTCTCTCGAAGACATCTGCTTTTTTTCTTTTCAGTTGTGAATACTTGTGGCACTGGAGTTGCCCACAACTGGATGTTTGTTTCAAGCATGGATACTGGGTTTCACCCAAAGGTGAGGGAAGGAAGGTGGAAGTGGTGAAGGGTGTTTTAGATAGTATCAAGAACATCATTTTACAGTCCTAAAAACTGAGGGGACGGGAGAATGGCTGAAACACTTTCAGTTCTAATTACAGCACCTTGTTTCGTATGGAAATTGAAATAGTGGAAAAATAGATTTTTACTAAGAAGGGAGTATTTCTTTCAAAAGAAAAAAAAATTACCCCTTTCTAAATTAAAAGTTAATTCTTCAGAATATCTGATAAATAATATTGCAAGCTTGTGGCTACAGTATCAACACAGCTTAATAATATTTGAAGGAGCCGTGATGTAAAAATTGGAAAAGCTGTAGATGAGGAATGGGTACATGATCACTGTAACACTTGCTATGATACAATGCAGTATTTATTGATACCCGACTATAAGCTCTGGATGAAAGTCTACAACTTCTAGTTTTACAATGGACAGAAACAGATTGTTGTATAATTTGAAAAGGGGTTTCAACTATTGATAGTTGAAGTTTTGTTAAGATAAATGTTGTTTAAAAAAGCTTTATACCTGTTTACAGTTTTGGAAAAAAAAATGCAGGCTTCATTTTTCTTACATTCAGTGAAAACTGGCCTAGAATATTTGTAAATAGGGTCAAGAAAAAAAAATGCATAAACTCGCACATTAAAAATGCAGCAGGCTAACTTAACTGCAGCAAATGCATATTTACTTACTGTTTTAAAAAGTGAAAGCTGAAGATTGTTAGAAATTCAAATTTTTTAATTGACATTTGTTGAAATATTGGAGTTAACTGAGCCAAAGTGATTATGCATTCTTCATAAATTAGTTAGCACTTTGTAACATTATATACAGTTTACAGTACATGTATAAGTTGTAGCTTATAAACATTTTGTGCCATTAAAGCTCTCACAAAACTGGTTGTCTGACATTACTTCATGCTGCGCCTTCTCTTTTTCTCTCTTCTATTATTTTTATGAAACTATTGTGATCTGGGTTATATGAACATTGAAGCTGATGTTTGTAGACTGGAATAATTTTTTGAAAGATTGCTTAGGGTTTTTTTTTCTTTCTTTGGTGACTTGGGATCATCCGCTTCTTTTCCTGAAGCACTTAATAAAAATATTTCCATTGTCAGCATCGTATCCCCACGCCAAGCCCTCCAGCACCTTGTCAAGGAGAACTTTTAAAGCAAAATAATGTAGTGGCACATGAAATGTAAAGTAGAATTGATGAGATTTTGTATAATTGGTCAACTCTATTGTACTCCTTGTATTTCTCTTCTGTTTCCTAATTCTGTTAATTTTGCAGATTAAAGAATAAGGGACATAAACCTAATTGTTAATCTGCCTCCATATTCTTGATTCAAGAGCACTGGTTATTTCTAGGAGTACCATGTGGAGAGTTGTTCGTTCTACGTGTGAAATGTCATCGTTCTGAGACTGTTACTGCCCATTTTAGGTACCTAGTGATTCCTTCCCATGTTTTTAATGTAAAAATCCAGGACGTTGTGAAAATGGGATTTATTTTTTCAGAGGAATAAGATAGAGAAAATTATAAATCTTACTTTCAGAAAGTTTAGATGTCTGGGACTTAGAGTGAAACGGGTTTGATGTTTTGAATTACTAGTACTTTGTAACTGCTTGGGAGAGCAGGGTTGTGGGGGTCTTGAGCAGATTGCTTCTCTGCAGCCAACTGAGATAAACACATTTGTTTAATAGGTGTTGCAGGAAAAAAAATTCACTGTGCGCTTCCAAACTTTTTTAGTTGCGAAGCAATGTTTTGCAGAAGAATAAATACAAGGTAATATTGCATAAAGCAGCAGTATCTTTGCACTAAGATTTTTCTGGTATAAATGATGTTTGGATGGAATTTGAGGACTGTCAAGTTTCTTTTCGTTCTAGTACAAGAGTGTTCAAGTAGAGACTGAAGAGAAGGGATTTATTTGCGTACTTTAATTTGGAGCAGCGTAGCGGCATTGCTTGTCTGTTGGACTCAGTGCAATGTGGCTAGACAAGTGAGCTGCGTAGTGCCTCCCTTTCCTCTGTAATCATGTTACGTTCGGTCACCTTCTCCCTTTAGTTAACTGCAATGCACCTAGAGATTTAGCTAAGTTAGCTAGTTGTGTGAGACTGACAGGCCATGCTGAGTCGTGCTCACACTCTGTTTTCACACTTAACTGTATACATATGAAAAGATTAGATTTTACTTTGAATTCTGTGTTTTATGAAAAAGTTCTGTATAAAACTGTTTATACATTTGTGTGCGTGCCTACATGTAAAAATTGTATCTAAAAATGAAATCCTGATTCCATGCTAATGGTTGCAGGATCTTTGCCTTATACTTAGTTATATATGAAGACTCTGTTGTGTTTTGGGTCTTGAACACTAAATACAATGCTAGGCCTCCTGAACTGTGCTGTATAGCTCAATCATCACCGTGAAAACAAAAGTAAAACCTTAAGATACTCCTGGAAAAATATCGTGCTGCATGCAACGTCCACATGAAAAAGGGCAATTATTTTCCGTTTCATTAAATCACCCTTTGTGTCCTGCACTGCATGGCGGCTTGGCTAAGCGCAGCTGACTCAGCCAAACCTCTGCCTGCAGTACTTAAAGCGTGATTAGTCTTGACATTAGGGGGAGAGCGAGGGGTGGTTTTCCATTAAGGAAAGTAAACATGACTTAACTTTTTGAGCTGCTGCCAAAAAATTGAGAGTATGGAAACTAGTGTTTTCTATTTTAAACTGTTTCCTAACACTTTTCTGATAAGATTGTGGAGTTTTAGAGTGACTTTTTTTTTTATTTCATTGGTACAGTTTGTTTAACTTGCAGTTTGTTGTCTAAAGACAAATTAGTGAATTTTAAGGCCAGGAGATACCGTAAGTGCTTATTCTGATGTACGTAATGAAAGGGAAGAATAGTGAGCCCTACAACTGTTTCAGTTGTTAGAGTTAAGGTGTATAATTTAGGTCACAAAAGGGCGCAGACATCCTTGCAGAGTTTTCGGTGTATGGAGTTGTGCTGGACCTCCCACTTGATTCAGCTGTTACAGCCTTTTACTTACATCTTTCTTCGGACTGAAGTTTAGATGCCAGCCACTGGATCCTGGAACACCTTGCTGTGGTGGATGAAGGAGCCTTTGACTCTCCATACAATGTCTCCTAAATAAGTGTTTCATTGAAAATCTCTGTATTTTAAGACAAATCTTCTCTGGGAATTCTCACAACCTTTTACTACTTCTGTGTAACATACATCTAAAGGCATGCTGGCAGACAGTCATTTATCTGTGACTGATAGAAAAGTTACGTGTACAAAATCTTCAGTGAAACATACTTCTTACCCCTCCTTTTCTTAAAAAAAAAAACAACCCCACCCCAAAACCCCTCATTTACTTCAAAAATGTTGCATGACATTTTGACCAAACAAAACGTAAAAGGTGCGTGTGTGGCATTTCAAATGGAAGCTACACTCACCATTCTTCCAGGTTGTTTTGTGAACAGGAGCAAGCGCTTTGATTGTCCTTCAGGTAGCGTGAAGAGCTTCTGTGGGACCATTCTGGCAGATCTGCAGCTGGAACAACGTGCCTCCTCTGCAGCTTCCTATTGAGTGAAAACCTCTTGCTTCTGCTGTTCCCTTATTCACCGTGACGTTCATTGCTTGGACGCTTCTGTTCTCATGGTTCATCACACTCCTCTTTCCTATGGCCTGCCCGGTCATCTTCGTCGTGTGCTCTATTTCCCTTGTTTGCTATTTTCATGCTGCTTCTCCTTTCTGGTCGGTTAACAGGAGCGAGCGCAGTCTCTTGGGGTACCCACCTATTTCACCAAGAGTTCCAGTTACTGAGGCAAAATATTGCCTTGTTTTCTTATGTATTTCCTGGTTCCATGAGATTTGCAGTTTTTTCAGGTAGGTACGCGGTCAGTTGCACAGCTTCAGCTCTTGCCCTCTGTTAGTCTCTGGTTGTTCTGTGGAATTGCATCTGGTAAAGCCCGGGAGGGCACGTGTTCAAGAGTCACTGTTCTGCTTTCACCTCAAAGGAAGTAGGTTATAAAGAAAGTCTGTCATATTCTGGGTAAGAGCATGATGTGGGCTTAATAAGGAAGCTGAATTGGGATTCATCTCCAAACTTGGAATAATCTTCTGGACTTTTCTGTCTGAGAAGCCCTCCTGAAGGCCTGGAGGATGCTTTATGACTGGTGTTCACTTCCAGCAGTGCTGGACAAAACCCAGTTGCTTACAGCTCTGAATTTCATACAGAAGGGAGCTCGCAGGAATAAGTCGCTATTTCTACCAGCGTTTTGCTTGTCATTGGAGATGAGATGAAGAAGCAGCTGCCAATATTTGTGTTTCAGAAAGACTAGTTAGGTGTTGGTGAGAGGGTAGTGAATCAAGGAGGCTCTGACAAAAGTCCAGGTTATGTGCCTGGTGCTCCGCACCCTGCTTTGGATGGGCAGGGGTCCATAATAACACCTGCCTGTACCTGTGCGCCCCGGTGCCAGCGCTGCGTGGCAGGGTTTGGCATGGCTGTGCTGCCCCAGCGCTGGGAAGAACAGCGTGTTCCTTGTCCTGGGGTTATCTCGCCAGCTTTGGTTGCAGGATTCCGCATTTTTAAAATACAGATATTTTTGTAAATACTGATAAGGTAGGAACAAATATTCATATCGGAGTCACCAAGAGCAAGATGGATACCGGAATTGGATTTTTCAGCTTGATCTTTGCGAACTCAGAAGTAAAGCCTTGTAGTGTGTGTGACTATGCTATCGGAGCTGGAGCAGTGCTCAAATATTTTTGCAATGAGTGTGACAAAATTCTGTTTGTGCTCACAGGCTTTTTAGGTGCTGCTGTGTTACTTGGCTTCAAAGCTGTGTGCCTAGAGTGTAACCTCCGGACTCCTGAATTCTCACAGAGAGGGCCTGGTTGGTTTTTTTTTTTTCCCTTTCATTAGGGTAGGCTGTTCCAGAACCAGAAGACTATACAGACTTGCTTACTTGATGTACCAATTGTCATTTCATTTCAGAGTGAGAAGCAACTGACCATCACAAATGCTTGTGTAGGAGCGCTGTCTGACAGGTAGAAGAGATCTCTTGGGTTCCTACCAATTATTTTAATAGTTTGCTTCATTCTGTGACTGTTATGTGCCCATTTCCTATATTTCTTCCTAGATGGCAGCTGCACTGAAGTACCTCTGGTGTAAACACAGCATGCACTTGCAAGCCTCAGTTTGCAGCTTACCCTGATCTGACGTTGGGCTTGGCTTCCATGTGCTAAGAATTAGGTCTTGTCTAGTTAAATTAACAAATATCTGGGGAAGGTCAGAACAGAACCCCAGCTTTAAAATCTCTGCTGCCTTTTTGCAGGGGTAAAGGCACGACTGGGCTATCTGGCTGGCGATGAATTGCTTTTAATGTATTTGGGAAAGACCGTTAGCAGCACAGTGTCATAACAATGGGTTAAAATGATCAGTGACTTAGAAGAGGAAGCTTCTTCCTCCCACTGAAATTGCTGAACAAAAATATGAATCTCCAGAACCAGCAGGAAGTTCTTATGTGAATCACTGCCAAAAGCATAGTACTCAGAAACGGATTTTTACTGTGCACGGTGGTTTTGCCGCCGCTGTGTTCTATGCATGTGTGCGCGTATGCGTGCTGGAGTAGGAAGGGGAAGGAGAGGAGGTGTGGCAAGATAAGCATCAACAATAAAAGAGTGAGCCCTTTCCCGGTGCTGTAACATTTTCCTATAGGCTTCCCTGCTAGGTGAGAAGTAACGGCTGCTTGAGAAACCTCCCCAATTGGCTGGTAGCGTAGTGGTACGATAAGTGATGTCACCCGGGCAGGCCTATTCACAAGAGTGCGTTCTGGCATTTTTCAGGCTTGGGCTTTTATTTCTCACCAGAAATGTGTATGAGAGAGAGAGAATGGTGCTGAAAGGTGCTGTGTTCCATTTCCTTCTGCAAAAGTGAGAGTCGCTTATAAATCATTATTGTTCCACTCAGGAGCGCAATCTGAGCAAAGTTAATGTAGATTAGTTGGGGGCGGGGGGTGGATTAGATTTCAGTACTTCTGCATAAGAGTTATGGGTTTTTGAAGAATAAGCAAAGAGCTGCCGGAAATGCTTAGGCTGATGAATGCACAAGGAAGACAGATGCGGTGGCATTGGAAGTATTACATTAGACATGAGCATTTATGAATAGGTAATTGGATGAGTGTAACAAAGGAGAAGAGGCACAACAGGCAAGATTTTTCTTCCCAGTCTGTCTGTCTCTCAACCCTCTGACTCAGGTTTTGTGATACTGGATTGTACAAACATGGGAAGATGTCTCTTTTTGCCCCAAAGCGCTTGTATCTTGTTCTTGATGTACACATCTAGTTAAGCATGCAAATTTGCATGCATAATTGACACACCCACTGAAAGCCAAAGCAGTACAAGCTGTCCAACTTCACCATTTACACCCTTTTCATACTAGTTTATTTTACTATTTACCCCTTCTGCTGAATTTGACTAGGATTTGGGGGGCGTTTTAATGTAGTTTACTTTGAATTTGTTCTCCAAGCATTAAGGATTTTTTTTTAATTGGACTGGAAATACGAATTGTGGTTTTGTTTTCCAGAATGACGACTTAAAGGAGCAGCCTCCTGTATGCCACTGACTTAATACTGGCTCTAGAGACTTGGTCCTCATCTGTAAAATGGAAATATTAACCTACCATAGAAAGGTGTTAATGGCGTCTTTTAAAAGCAAAGGATTCCTGTAGTCCTTTTGTATAAAGATCGCAAACACCAATGATATTTTTTCCAGATTCTCAGCTAGTGTAGATAATTTTAGTGTCAGCAAATTGTATGCTGATGTGTGCTCTCTGACCTGTTCTGGTTTGATTGGTTTTTGAAGTAGATTATATGGTATGTCTGTCTTTGCTTATAAGGCCAGATTTGATGACCCATAAAGCAATTACTGATCTTATATTCCTATAGAAGAATATTCCTATGAGACTCAAATTTGTATGGAACTCAGTGATTGTGGGTGAGCTGTTTATGTGGGCCCTATCTTAGTGGAGTAATGAGGTGACGGTCTTTAATCTCAAATTACTGTGTGTTAGCATGCTGAGTCAGTAAAGGTATTTTTAATCTCTGTTTTTGATAAAGTTCAGTACAACACTGTACTTGTTCAGCATGACCAGGCAACGTGATCGCCGTATGAACTGCGCCATGAGGGTCAGGATCTGAAAATCTATTGCCTTGTTTCTGCAGTTTAATTAATGCCTGTGGAGCCTCACTGGAGAGCAGCAGGTCTGTGTTTGGTGTGTGGATATCGGATTATTTGTGTGGACCAAACTGTGGAATTCTGGCAAATTCTGTTGTGCAGGTAGCTGAAGCCTATCGACACACGTGTGCATTAGAATGTAGATGGCGCGAAGTGGGATGGCTGATGCTGTCATGTTACGATCCTTCCTCTTTCAGTGCATACACAGAGCCTGTTATATAATCGATTTCCTACAGGTTTTATCAGCAAGGAAATCTGCATTGTTCTCGAGGCAGAATCCAGCGGCCTTCCCAGACCTCCTGTGGAGAGCGATGAAAACCTCATTGGTAAGCCTGAAATGCTTTTATCACATGCAGTGGGGCAGTGAGCCAGAAACCTAATGATGATCTCTAGAGGTTAGGCAGAGTGATTAGAATGTTGGTTGGACAGAATAATTTAAACCTCCTGAAGGCTTTTATCCGATGCACCACTAAATATCTTCTTTTGACTTTAGAAGAAATGAGGCTTGATTAACATTCAAATGTACTGTGCTGGCACCACTGGTTTCTTCTGCAGAACTATTATTATATTCAATTATCAGCTGCTTTTTCCTTTTCCTGAAGTAAGTTTCTGTGTGGTTTTGGTCAAGCTTCTAAAAGCTGGCTAAATCCATTTGATGTTATCACCTCTGCCTGAATTTGCTAACAGCCTGGAACAACAGCTTTCAGCTGGACAAACTGTCCCATGCAAGACCTGCTCTCCAGAGTCTGACACCGTCGTGCTGTCGGAGGGCTCTGCACGACAGATCGTGTGCTAGAGCTGGGTCACGCACCCGAGCTGCTGGGGGAAAGCTGTGACAAGGAGGGTCAGGGCGAGGAAAGTTCCTGCAAGGGTCCTGGAGGAGCAATGGATGCTATCCAGTGTCCTTGCATCTGTCAAACGAGGGCTGGTCTAAAGTATCAGGAGGAGAGGCCGAGGCTGCTAGGCAGGCTGGGCACGGGGTTAGGGTTACAGTAACCCAAGTCTGTGCTACGCCTCATCCTTCACTGGGAGCTGTAGATTTCAGCAGGGTCAAGCGAAGGCTTATTTTCTGAAGAATGACTGTGTGAAATACAAGCAGCTCTAATTCATCAACTGTACTGATAAGAGACATGGGTCAAGTTCCCCATATACAGGCCTCCTTTTGTGGGATGTAAGTGCTGCTCAGGCCTCACGCCAGATCTCTGCTCAGAAGCGAACCTCACTCAGACCTCTTGTGAAGCGAACGCAAAGCTCTTCAGTGTCGTGACCTCCCAAGCAATTCTGGGTTGCCATGGCCACACAGCATATTAGTGGCAGAGAGCCTGGTTCAGAGCCAGAGCGAGTCTTCCCAGTGGCCTCTGCAGGCCTCAGCGTGAAGGACAGAGCATAGGAGGCTCAACTGACAGCTATTCCTTCTGTCTCGTTAAAGTGATCTGCATTCCCCAGCCCCAAGCAGCGATTTTGCAGTGGTCTGGCAGCCGGGAGCCAGCATGCTAACACGCTGCTTTCTGTGAGCGCTTACGCTGCATTGAGTGCAGATCCGTCTCCAGATGCTCTCCACACAGCACTCGAACATGCTGTGCTGCAATTAGTCTAGCAGGTGCCCAGCACTGCAGTTTATTATTAGCCACCCCTAATACCATGCTGCAGAGGCACATGATGCTTTGCAAAGAGAGGGATGGAGATTCCTTGCCCCACGCACCCATTTGCCTTTTGTTCCTGAAACCTCGACTCCCTGAAACTCGGTGCCTCACAAGGATTTCTTCCCCACCCCATGTGTATTTTGAGAGAGAAATAACCTTTCAGGGGCTTGATTAAGCAAGAACTCCTGCAACCTGCCCTTCCTGGTAAAGCAACAACTTCCCTAGAAAACCACACTTGATTTTTTTTTATTTTTTTTTTTTTTTCAAGTTAAATCAGTGGACACTGATTCATGTTTGGGTATGTTGGTCCTGTGTAACATATGAAGGAAACCCAACATCTGGCTTTCTACTGGAGCAGATTTTAATTTTGAAAGGTTTAAAAACAATCACCTATAACCTAGGTGAAACTGACACCATATTTTTTCACAACTGTAGAAATACTTTACTGTTACTATTTTGAATGTTTAAAAGGAAGTCTGCAGTCTCTTTTTCCTTCCCCCTCTTGAGTATGGTGATACTTTTTGCGATAAAAGGTTTCACTCAGTGCATAAATTACATTGTGTTTCACTCTGAGGAAAGGTACAAGGCCAAACCTTGGCCCAAGATGAAGGGGAATAAAATGAGTAAAATCTGTATCTGTTTGAATAGTCATATGAGCAAAGAGGGTGGTGTGATACACATTTGTAGTATTGGGATCAGACAGGGAAATAAGGAATAGGATTTAGCCTAAAGATGCTTCTGTAGAGCATCTAATCACAGCAGCCTGGACAGCATTGTGTTTTACTCGTTAGGTCGTATTTTTTCTATCTGTGTGTATTTTTCCTCTCTAAACATATCAGTGTGGGATAACACAAATGTTTATAAGGCCCTTTCTACATGAGTATAAAGCTCGTAACAGCCGTCTCTGCTGAGCTGTCTCTGGCAGAGTACTGGTAGATGCATAATTCTGGATTAATCTGATGAGAAAGCGATGGCTACCCTAATTGCAGACATAAGTGCAGGTGGACTTTCTTCAGACATTGTCTAGATTGTGAGATGGATTGTGACCCAAGCAGGTTCACAAAGCAGTCTGCAGAGGGAGGGCTAGCAGCTAGGAAGCGGCTGGTGTCTCGGTGCAAGTTATGGCTGGTAAAATCACAGTACAAATCCAGCTGAGTTTCTGTCCTGCTTGTCAGTCTACTGGGGAGCCTTTGTTTTCTCCCCTTCAGCCAGTTTCTTGGTAACCATTTAAATATGGTGACATGTATAGCCGCTGCCCTCCCTTTATTTTTGCTTGGCCAGGTAGCAATCAAGCAGCGTGTTTGTGTTGCAAAAGAAATCACTTGATGTCTTCCCTGAGTTGCAGCTGTATTTATCCTCCCACTCCCATCGCTCCAAGCACCTGCATTGTTGTGCCCCTTCCAAGAGGGACATAGAGTTTTCCAGATTTAAGCAACAATCTGCTTTCACAGATGCTTGCAAACAACTCCAGGGTGAACAGCAACTTGTAACTTCTCTGTGTCAATTAATGCCCTGATCTTGCTGTAAGCTGTTCTTTTGCTGGTTGACTACTAAAATATCTCTGATTCAGAAAGGTAATTTTCCAAGAACTTTATAGGAAAAATCATAGATTCCTATAGATTAGAACCTGTTATTCCCTAGGTAGTAATTTTAGGGCCCCTTGGGCTTACTGAAGAGGCTAAACTGAATTTCAGAGGGCTGTTGCAGAACTAGGCCATGTGCATTGCTAGCACACATGCTTCTCTCTCTGCTTTCTGTTTTAGCAAAGCAATCCAGACTCTCACCACCATTTAAGGTTGTCTCCAGGGCTTTAAACCTCCCTGCAGCTGAGGCTCCTGTTTAGTGGCCTCCTCCTACCTCTTTTGGGGTCTCTGACAAATGAAGAATGTGGGGAAGTAAAGAAAAATAAAAAAGCAATACCTTCTTCCTTCCCTGATTCTCATCTCTATTTCCTTGCCATGGAACAGAGACGAGAACATCCCTCTGTTTCCGTGTGCCAGGAAATGTGATGCACAGCTTGCTGGAGGCAGGGGCACTAATAGTCTAGGTCTCTGTAAGATGTCTCAGGTTGGGAATCTTGATTGCTAAGCACTTCAGAAATCCTTGCTGTAAACACGTTAGGGTTATTCCTGTCAGGATGGGCGTCTGGCCAGTGGGTTTCTGTTCTGCACCCTCCCTTTAACATCAGGATCTTCAGAAGAGCTGTTTATGACAGTGGTGTTGAGTGTTGGGCTGCTCCCAGCTGTTATTTGTAGGATGGGCTGCCTGACTTCGCCGATTCAGAAATCATAAGAAAAACAAACACCATGGCAGGAGGTTGCTGCCCTCCAGTGCTGCAGCCTGGCTGTCAGACCCAATATTTCCAAAGTGTCACAGGAGATCCACCCATGCTGGTATGTGGGTCTGTTTGCACTAGCTTGCTCGTTCTGCTATGCACTCCTTGATCAGACTTGTGTCTGGTGCCGTCTGCTACATGCTCTCATTCAGTTTATTTACGTTTATTTGTTAATACAGGGGTGAAGGATTTTTTTGTTGTTCAGCTTTATACAGAACCCCATGGAATTACTAAGAACTGAAAGTTTCAGTCCCTCCCCATCTCATATGGCAGGGATGAGCTGTCAGAAGGACTTGTCCAGCTGAGAGCCTCTCCTTTGCCTGTGTCTGAGCGAGCAGAGGGAAGGAGGGCAGTACAGAATGAGTCATAGACTGGATGAATTGTTCTGGCCGGGCCTGACCCTGATGTATTCAGATGTATCCAGGCATAGCTGAACAAAATGTAATGGTCTGAAGTTGTGTGATGGTCTTTGCCTAAATTCGGATGGGGCTTTTTCAGTAGAAGTCTGATATTTAAGTCTCTTCTGTTTCTTTACTCTATCCAAGGCTTATTCCCCTCCTGCCCCCTGAGTTTTAACGTTAGATGGCCATGTACATGCTGTCTTGTCCTCCTGCTAGAAAAGAAACCTGCATGTCTGCTACATCCAGAAAGATGCCAGGCAAATCAGATGTGCCCTGGAGCCATTCACTGTGGAGTTCAGTAAAGAATAGCAACCCCCGGAGCGTTTTGGAAATACATTGTGAGGAGTGTAAAGGCTTTAGGTGATTTCAAAGGGTTGCTTAGGATTCCTCCTCCCCCCTCCAGCCCTGCCCCAGATGAAACAACATTTGCCACTAAGGTGGAAGAAATCCTATTTTCCTTACAGACAGAGACTCCTGCAGGAGCACTGGTTTGTTTTGTTAGTTCTAAGTTAAAGGAAGACACTTCTTTTTCTCAGTTCTGGGGAGTAAATAGCAAAGCGTGGCCATTTACAGTAGTTCCTCTTTCAGGATGACTTCCAAGTGTTTTACTGATGTTATGCCATGGGGGGAGAGGGGCAAGATGAGGTAAGGAGGGAACATGCAAGAAGGTCGAAAGCTTGAGTGGGCTAAAGACAGATGCCAAGTCTCTCCTCCTGTGAGGTCAGCAGAGCAGCAGGAGATAGGCTGAAGAAAGAGCCAGGTAAAACCAGCAAAAACATCTGGATCTCCGTCAGCAATGGCAATTTTATGAATTGAAGCAAATGACAGTTTTAGGTGATGAGTTTGGAGCAGGTGTGGTCTGACTGTAGGGACTGTCTAGCGCCCAGTGCAACAGGTTTGCGCGTCACAACTAGAATACAAACAATTGCAATGAAAACATTAGTATCAAACTAGTAGTAGCACAGACAGCTCAACAGAGTTCTGTTTTGGTAAAGAAGATCTAGCCTTGATCACAGAGTGTAGATGGAAACTGCTTTCTCCAGCAGGGTCCTGGCTGGGAGTTCTGGGCAGTAGTGCCCACTTGAGAGCAGCGCGGCAAGGGACAACTGGCAGCACGGTCAAGTGTTCTGTCCACGCAACAGGAACAAAGCATGGCCAGCAGCCGCGTTGTACCACCCGGCCTGCGACTGTCCTGTGGAAGAGAGGTCCCTCATTGTGTCTAGGGGCCAGTCATCAAAAAGGGGTGATTTGTGATGCTGAGGAGAGTGGGGGGGAAAAGGACTCTGGCTAGTGTGATAAGTGCGTAAGAATGATCATAAGCTGGGCCCTTTTGGATAATTGATTAATTACTCTCATTTTATTAAGCAGTGTTTTAAGTAGGGTTCAGTGCACTAAAAACTCATTAACTAGGGCAATCAGGGACAAGCACAACAAGCGCATACAATTTGATTTTCACAAGGGTTGCAAAACACTCTCACGTATACACAAAACCCCTTTGAACTCCCAAGTCTTTGCATCCTGCAACCTGGAAGGAGCAGCACAGCTGAACTGCTCCACCTAGTACTGCAGGTCTTGCAGAAGGCCTGTCAGGACCCTGTCTTTGGAAGTTGTTATTGGCACTTTTGCTTTGACATCTCTATGGCCAAAATGAAAAGCTGCTTGTAAACTTTGCTTTAAAACTGTAGTGAAAGGAAGGCAGCTGTGTATGTGAGGAGAGCTGTGGGAGGAGTTCAGAGGCCTCTCGGCAGCTGAGTGATTTAGCCTGCATCCTTGTGAAGGAGCAGGATGATTGTTCGGGTGAATGCCGCAAACGGGCCCAAGTCCGTAGACCCTGCCTGGCTTGGAATGACGTGCTGCCAAACTGAATCTGGTTTGGAGGTTCTGACAGGATCTGGGCAATGGGTGACACCAGAGTCAAGTAAGTCCCTAAGAAAGCCACACCAATACACATCCTCCCAACTCTTAGTGTGCAACGCAGCACTGCCTGATGCACCCGCAAACCAAAATGGGAGCTGGATCACAAGTCTCTGCCTCTGTTGTCACTAATTGGCTTGGCAGCCTGTTGTGAACCTTGAATATTTTGTGGAGATTGGGACCGGTTTTGTTATCATAATGGAACTCATAATGAAAATGTAGTTTATTTTAGTGTGCAGTATGGCTCAATGGACCATTTACTGTAGCCTCATAGACATTAGTGCTTTGTAGTTGGAGAACCATTGACTTAATGCAGTGCTGAAAGGTAATTTTGCTGTTATGGTGATGGATACAGCACAGTAACAAGAGTAGAAAATAGTGTCTATATATAGGCCTCTCATTGAGATATATGAACTATAGAATGAAACATTTTCTCGGTGACAATCTGAAGAATCGTGTGAGAACTGCTGACAGCTTGGACTACGGCCTGTGGCGGTGAGGTACAGAGGAGCAGGAAAGATGGATACAGCAATTACGATGAAGGCAAAGTCAGCTGACAAATTGGCCATTTCCTTTTTTTCTCTTCAGTTAGGAGTGACAAATGGTTTAATTTATATTACTTCCTTACATTAAACTTCAGCATGACCAATTGCCTGGAGATTAATACAGTCTATGGATCTTACCGATCACATATGCTTTAATGTGTTTTCTTTTTAAAGGTTCATAGTGAATTTTGCTTTTGTTTCTAGTCTGTTAGGTCCCTGAAATGTAGTCTTTGCAAGAAACCTAGCTGAAAGGATTACAGTGCAATTAAAATTCCTTTTCCTTTTTCCTTTCTGGCACTCCTGTGTGTCGAGTGGATTGTTTCTGTCTGGAAGATCTAAGCTTGCCACACTGAAAGAAACAGTAAAGAATTAGAGGTGGCCTCTTCAATTCCATGCAGGTGGAGCATGAGAGCTGCATGATTTCTTATTTATTTCATGTTCTTGGTATAATTTGTACTTGATGTGACAATTTGAAATACCATAAACATAGATAGAAATGATTGTTTAACAGGGTCACGTTGATTTACTGTGCTGCGAATGTGGCCTGCACTTTCCAAAACTGGCATTAGCCGAGTCTAGCTCACTCCCTACGCAGAAGAATGCAGAGACCTTTCTCAGTATGTATTAACATTTTAGCAGGCTCTGAATTAATTCTTCCAGCCAGTGCTGAAAAATAAAATCAGATGTTATTTTTAACTGTGTAATAGTAGATACAGAAAATAGCTAGTTTCTAGGAAAAGGAGAAGAGTTAACAGAAACAGTATTCATTGCTTTTTTTGAATTTGGCTTCATTTTCTTCGTTAGATTTATCCACTGATACACCAAAGTTTTTGTCAATGTATCTGTTTATCAAAAGCAGCTGCTGGTTAATCTCTGTGTGTAAATTTTGGTCTGTGCCATGTTGATGAGTGTTGAGCACTCTTAATCCAAGCTGGTTTGAGTATATACGCCGAATACACGCCCCCACCCCTTGCCTGGGACCTGTGTGTAGCCTTCAAATCTGACTTGGGTGCTTTTTTGAGTAGGTTGAAATAATGCATGGGCCTAAAGTCGGCTCCTCTTGACAGAACAGAAATTGCGTATCAGCAGTTACCTGTTGAGGAAGAGGAGGCTACTCACAGAGGGGCTGGGCAGATGTGGTTTCAAAATGGGCTCAGGTGAGGGGTAAGGCTGTATGAAGTGACCGAGTGTGTGCCCCTGCTAAGGATCTCCAAGTGATGGCTGCAGCCTTGTCGCTTCCAGCTTTTGTCCTTGGCTTTGCAAACTTGGCAGACCCATCTGCTGCACTCATTAGAAATCCTGCCCCTGAGCTTCCATTCTTCCTCTGTAAAATGGGTATAACGGGATTTCTTTCCTCCCTTGCCTTCATTGGACTATGAAGGTTTGGGCTTTGTGCGGCGGGGGCTGCTGAGGACTTCAGGCACACGCAGCACCAGTGATGCCCCAATTTCAGTTCTGTCTCGCCGCCACCGCTAATTGACAGCAGAGTGAGTGCCAGCTCGTCAGGGTGTAGGCTGAGCGTGTTTTGCTGGGAAGCCTACTTGCATAGTCTTCGTGGCTAAACTAATACAGGCTGTGTCTTCCGCTGCTGGTTTTGTTATTTCTCACTGAGCTTGTGATTTGTACAAGACCCCGTGAATGATGCACATCAGAGGGCATTTCCCTCAGTTTTTTTTATTTATTTGATTTATTCATTTAAATCCAGCTTTCTGCTGCACTCTCTGAGAGCAGAAATCTCTCAGTAGTACGAAAAACAGGACAAAACCAAGGCGAAGGTAGATTTCGACAGAGCTTGCAAAGGCCTAGGCTTGATGATTGGTAACCAAGGCAACGAGGCCTCTTTCGAAATAAGTGCTTGCTGCAGACGCCCATTTTATGCGGAGAACCGGTCAGCATTAAAAATTAGAGAAGACAAGGTAAGATCTATTAGGCAAACAAAGCTGTCAGGCAGGCAATCAGAAGTGCCTGCCATCTAGCTGACTAAATTAAAGCAGGCACCACGTGGGGACGAATGTTCGCTCCGGGTTTGATCATTGCCTTGCAAATGGTTAAAGGGCGGTACTGCTAATCAAGAAATGAAAATACAGATTGCAAGGAAAAGTTTTAATGAAAGAGTGGCTGCAGTCTGCTCTTCTTTTCACACTGTAAACCTGGCAGGGCTCAGTCTGCAACTGTTGTAACAGAGGGTGCAAGTGTAGCCCAAAGCCTTCACTGAATGGGAAAATTCCTACAGGTCTGATTTTAATTGCTGATTTGACATGGGAATAAATGGGAGTGAGACACAAGTGCCTGTTTTAAGCCACTTTTGTGCTCCCATCATCTGTTAAAAGGCCTGGGGGTTAACAGGTATTATGGCTGCTTTAATTTACATTCATAATGTAATGTTCTTTGGCTGATAGTCTCTTTCTTTTCACTTAATAGCCCTTAACCATGCCCCGCACTCTCCTGGTCAATATTTAAGTTGTGATTTTGGTCTTTTAGAAAATGATCTGTGGTGTATGGATGCATGTGAACCAGACCTCTGTTCTGGGGTTGCCTGCAATTGCAGGGGGCTGGTCTCTGTCCCAGTCAGTCCTTCTGGCCCAGTGTTCCCCGGGGCTTTTCCATGTTTGTGTCTGGACAATTGGATCTGCGAAGAGATGAGCTTAGTTTTGCCTTAGCACATACGGAAACTTTGATTCCCTAGAGCTGAACCAACAACACTGTATTCATTTCAGATAAGCCCCATCCAGGACTCATGTGCTGCTTAAGCCTTAGTTGTGTCGAATCCTGTTGTAGGGGTTAAGTCAGACACTGAGCCCAGCTCTGCAGGTAACCTTACAGCAAGGTTTGAGTCGGATCCTGAACATCTGCGCTGCAGAATCCCTTGCAATGCACTTGTCATGCTGCTGGCCAGCATGATCGCGTCCATCCACCAGCAAAACTAACGTGTTGGAAGTGGACAAATCTGTTCCAAAGATAAATGTGTGTTAAACTGGCTGAACAAAGGCATTAGTGGAGGAGTCTGTAGCCACAGATGTTTTTACTGCCCAGTGCTTTCTGTCGTTTAAAGTGAGCCCAGCCTTTTCATTTTGCAGCCATGGGTTACTTTTTGGCTGCTTCAGCACCTGGGGAGTAAGTGGGTGGATGGTTGTCTTTTGTCTTCAGCTGGGACTCATTTCAATGTTGTTTAAGCTGTTGAAGCTAAAATTCCATGAGGTACAATAAGCATTATATAGCGTGGGGGGTGTATTGGTGAACTGGAGCTGGTCTGTGTTTGGCAGCCCTGAAAGATGAAGAGAAGCAGACCCCTGCATTTCTTTTAAGAGCTCTTCATGCCCTCTGAAGAGCACCCATTCTGCATTCTGTTGCCATTGCTATAGTAACTTTCTGCCTCCTGATTTTGTTATGAATGGCAGTGGGAAAAGCCTCCATGCAGGCTCCAGCTGATACCCTGCTGTTTCAAACATCCTCAAGGCTTGCTTTCATTTTTAACCCATGAATGGATGGTGCTTTTTAGCTGGGGGTTCCTTTGTGAGCCTGTTTTTTCTTCCTTTTGTCTCTGTGCATTCAACAACATGCCATATGTCCACTGTACACAGAGAGGAGAAATTTGGAGCAAGCAGCTTTATACAGGCAACGGTCTGGATCTTTTGGAGGAGGGAGTGCTGGGCATTTTGGGGAGGCGGCAGATTGTAGTGGTGTTTTTGCAAGATGAATGAGAGCTGGTGGGGTTCAGCAGCTACCAGTGCTGGGCTCTGAAGGCTGACTTTGTCTTCCTTTATCATGATCCAGGCATCCCCTCTCCAGACACAATGCAGCTCTTTTCCTTCTGCCAGCACAGTCTCCCTCTGGGACTTGCTGCTACCACGGAAAACAGCATAAAGCACGGGTGAATCTATTCTTTAACCAGTTGTGAGCAGCAGGTCCATATTATTGCTGCCATTTAACGAATGTGTAGATGGATCCCACAAGAAGGGAACTGGCTTGCTCAGGTCAAAAGAATGAACATCAGAACTGGGGAAAGGGCTCAGGAATTTGCGGATGCTGGCACGTTAACAATTTTTGTTTAGAACAGTACTGAAATGACGTGACCTTGAAAATGACCTAGTGCTAGAGGCTATACATACACAGGTAGCTACCAAAAAAAAACCCAAGGGTGATGGAGGAGAGACAGTCACGGGTGAGAGACTGAATCATCGTGTCCAAAAAGGAGACAGGTTTCCAGAGACAGAGCTCTTGTGTTCACATACAGGAATCAAACCCAGTTTCCTAGAGATAGTGGTAACCATTTCCTCACAGCACCCTGCAATTTATCCTCAGTTAGAGCATCTTTTCTGCATGATCAAAAAATTTGTCCCCCTGTTTTGCCCCAAGGTGCTGTTGAAATGTTTTTCAAGATTTGCCTTAACTTGAATTTTGTTGCTGCTTGTTAAAGTTTTAGAGCTTGAATATATTTTCGGCTGACAGAATCTGTCCTACCTTGAATTGAGAGAGAGATATCCTCTGAAAAATGATGTGCTTTAAAATCCTGTTCTTCCAATTTGACTGGACATTCATAGATTTTCAGATGGGTATACTGTTTATGCTAAGTCATGCACATGTTCTTATTAGAAAATAAGTGCTTACCTTAATAGTAACACATATCAAACCTGATTTTTGAGATGCTGATTAATTAGTGTATAATGCAGTAGACCTCTTAAGTAATTTCATTTTGTTACTGTGGGTTTTTGTTCTTTAATCACCACATCTGAAATAATTTTCTACTCACTAAAGAATTAATGAATCTATCATCTTTGCAGATAATATTAGAACCATAGAATCATCTTTTGAATAATCAGACCCTTAAGATCATCAAGTCCACCTGTTAACCTAACAAGTCCACCACTAAACCATGTCCCCAAGTGCCATGTCTACATGTCTTTTAAATACCTCAAGGGACGGTGACTCCCCACCTCTCTGGGCAGCCTGTGCCAAGGCCTGACCACTCTGTCAGTGAAGACATTTTCCCTCATCTCCAACCTAAACCTCCCCTGGCGCAGCTTGAGGCCGTTCCCTCTTGTCCTGTCACTGGTGACTTGGGAGCAGAGACCAGCCCCCCCCCTCACTCCAGCCCCTCTCAGGCAGCTGCAGAGAGCGAGAAGGGCTCCCCTCAGCCCCCTCTTCTCCAGGCTAAACCCCCCCAGCCCCCTCAGCCGCCCCCCAGCACACTTGTGCTCCAGACCCTGCCCCAGCCCCGCTGCCCTTCTCTGGACACGCTCCAGCCCCTCAAGGCCCTTCTTGTCCCGAGGGGCCCAAACCTGAGCCCAGCATTCGAGGTGGGGCCTCCCCAGGGCCGAGCACAGGGGCCCCATCCCTGCCTGGCTCCTGCTGGCCACAGCAGTGCTGACACAAGCCCGGGGGCTGGTGGCCTCCTTGGCCACCCGGGCACTGCTGGCTCATGCCCAGCCGGCTGTCAGCCAGCACAGGGCCTTCTCCACCGGGCACTTCCCAGCCCCTCTGCCCCAGGCCTGGGGCGTTGCCTGGGGTTGGTGTGACCCAAGGGCAGGTCCCGGCCCTTGAGCCTGCCTGCCCTCGAGCAGATCGACACTCCAGCCTGATTTGGTGTGCAAACTTACTGAGGGTGCACTCTGCCCCTCTCCAGATCATTGATAAAGGTATTAAACAAGACTTGCCCGAACACTGAGCCCAGGGGAGCCCTGCTCGTGGCGGGCACCAGCTGGATTTAGCTCCATTCACCAACACTCTTTGGGCCCAGCTGTCCAGCCAGGTTTTTTACTGCTACTTAATAGGCGCAGGTGAATGCAGTGACATGCTGAAGGTCACCAAGTGAGTCAGTTGCAGAGCCACGCAGGGAGCCTGAGTTTTCATATCCCCCTGCCCCAGTATAGCAGACAACTGACAATGCTGCTTCTCTTGACAGGTTTTGGTATGCAGTGTAGAACAGATAAGCATGCCTGCTGAAGTAGACTGGTTTGCTTGTAAAGACTCACTCAAGTATGTGTATTTATTTCACTGCGTACCTAACCAAAGCAGCCTTGCAGATTAGAGTCCTCTGCCTAACTCTTACATTTGCGCACATTAGCAAAGCAAAGAGGAAACTGTAGAGCAGCCACTGCATATTTCCCACTGTAATGCTAATTTGTTGGCTGCTGTTTGGGAAAGAAAATGGTGAGTAATTTGAGGGAGATTGTTTGTTTGTTTTTCCTCTGTAAGACTGAAAAAACTGATCCAGATTAAAAACTAATTGGGCACTATTGGACGTGGGGAGAATTCTGCTGTATTCTGGGGCTCAGACTTAAAATTGTGGAGCACTGAATTCTGCAAAACACCTAATGGTAGCTTGAATCTCGGTGGGAGAATTGTGCTATCAGTACTGCTGAGGCCATTGCATGTTTCTGAATCTGGGCTGGCTGTTTGCAAGGGGGTGCACAGATCAGTCAGGAGATGTAGGTGGGATCTGTTTCCTTTCACATCTCAGTTTCAGTACTGAAGCTGCTGAAGAGTAACGTGTGTCTTAGAGAGCTGTTGTCAGAGTTAGATACTGAAGCCATGCTCACTGCCTGGAAATGCTCCTACACTTGCAGTGGGACAGTGTTGGCAATGCTGGGATCCCTGGGACATGCCCTGACTCCCTGTGTCTTCCAAATGTTAGCTCAGCTTAACTGGCTTGGGCCTGGGCATTGTCCATGCTAGAGGTCTGTAGTGGTTACAGTGTGAGGCCTTTGTGAATATTTGTTGTCCAAATATGTGAAGTGAATACCAAATCTATTGAGCCATGTTTAAAATGGATTTGAACACTTCATCAAATTGTTTGAGAGAATTTCTTTTTTTTTCTTTAAGGGGTTAAAATATTCATGTTGGTTCTTGAAAGATTGCAGTTCTTAATTTTGAAGTCAGAATGTCTTTCTACGCAAACATTTCCTTTGATCCTACAAAAAGTACAGATCAACCTTAAAAAAACCTGTTTAGCCCCCAGATGAGACGTTTCATATCAGATGGAAGAGATGGAAGGCAGGTCAGTCTGAAATTTTACATTTTAATTCACTGAAGTTTGTGTAACAAATTGTTTCATGTTGACCTCAGATCATTAAAACAGCGAACAAGGGGGAGGAAAGGCTGTTTTGCACAGAATGTAACAGCACCTGACCTCTTGGTACTGCTCTCCTGGAAGAGTCAGTAATACCTTGTATTTTCGCTGAATTACGACAGGCTCTTTGGATGATTTTAAACAAATATTTCCATACCTACAGCCTGTATCAGAGGGTATGCAACTTGAACTCTTTTTGAAACACCGGTACCAAATTTAGGTGGATATTAAAGCAGCATCTGAGATGCTTCCACCCTCCCTTACTGTTTAAAAGAGAATATGTATTTCACTGGTGGGGGAAATAATCGCCCTGTGTGTCACTGCTCATCCTGCCCGGGGAAAGTGGGGTGTGACCCTGGCGTATGTCTCTGGCTGTGCAGGGATACCCTGGCAGAGGAGGGTGAGGGGTCTCCGTGTGCTGGTGACGCATTGCTGTGCCTTTCAAAAGCAGCAGCTGGTAGCCCTCTGATTAGCATGCTACAGATGGCAGCAAGATGCAAAGGGCCTCTCCCATCCCCTCACTGGAGCACCCTCTGTGCTGTCACCCCCCGCCCTCATTCAAGGGAACCCGTTGCTGCTTGCTGGGCTTTGCAATTGCAGCTGCAAAGCAATGAGCTGCATCTAGCACTTTGGCCTCTAATGCATGCAGAGTGCTCTGAGCCCGCTCTGGTCCTTGGGAGCGATGTAATTGGCAGGGATGATGGTTTTGTTGGGAGTGCCTTCTGCAAGCTATGGGGAGGAAAGGCATAGTCCACTCGGGAGTTAATCCTCTGGGTGATCTGGGAGCCACAGAGATTTATGAAATAAAAGCTTGTAATGCAGTTTAATAAGATTAGATTTATTTAATAAGTGCAACATGAGGATGTTGGTTCATGTTGGCATCAACTGCAACCCCCCCAGACTTAATAAGTTCCACAGAGCAGGACAAAGAGGTCTGGTTTTTGCATTGCTTCTTTCTTACTACTGCTGTTACCCCGGCTTTTGCCTGCTTCTGCTCTGCCTAGAAAGAAGGGCTGAAAACTATGGAGGCAGAGTGAACAGAGCAGTGGTGGTGGCTAGGAAGATCCCCAAACAGGGCCGACTACAGACAGACAAGAGCCTGCACCAGTGTTTTGCTACTGCTGCGTGTGACAGGCTGCTTCTGTGGTTTTAGGTGGGTCATTTGAATTTCTATGCCTCATTTCCCATGTGTACAGTGAGGCTAATAATGCTGCCTTTGTCTGTCCTGTCTATTTAAAATGTAATGAGATGAGATTTTCAAAAGTGACAAATGATTTTTGGTGCCTTGTATGAGTGCTTAGCTGAAGGCGTCTTCCGAAGTGACTGAGCTCTCTCCTGCTGGGCCCTGTGGCCTGGTGAGGTTTGCAAGCTGTGTCAGCAAAATGAAGAAACCAAGTGGTACAGAGACAGCCCAGTGCAGGTTTCTGCTTGAAGCTTTTTCTTCTCTGCTTAACTTTTAAATTCAGTGACACCAATGCATCTTAACAGTTAGCATTGCTTCTCCCAGACATCACACTTGGAGAGAAGAGAAACCTTTGTAAAAACAAGGAAGAAAAGTGAAGTTTTTCTTTTTCTTGCTTTCCAAGTTGCGGGGTTTGACTTCAGTTTTGCTTTGAAATTTCCAGTGTGATTTATTTTTTTTTAACTATTTGTCCTTCATATTCTTTGTTCTGCCGTTGAGCCAAATCCCAGTTCGGCATGTCCCTTGAAACACTGGTCATCACGAAAATCTTTGCTTGAGACCTTCAGAAAAGACTGAGTCTTTTGTGTATGTTTATAATATTATATAGCACAGGACATGCTGAAATAGTAATATGGAGCATATTGGGAAGCTTTAGTTTGATATGTTTCACTTGAAAGTGTTGCACTACTTGGAAATCTGTTTCCTTTAGTAGTGTTATCCCCTGTTTTTGTAGTTGGAAAAGGCATCAACCTGGCAGCATGGCACAGCTCAGCCATAACGTTCGTTAGCTTTCCAGTGTAGTGATTCTCTCTCCTGTATTATTGTCTCTGGTTGGCACTTTTATTGCAGAATAAAGCATGGCAGGCTGTTTACCTTTATCAACAGACTTTCCCTTTCTCTCTCCTTGGGTTCACCAAGTAAGTAATTGCGTGTGTGTAAATATGATTAACAGTGTATTCAGAGCTGCATTCTAAACGCCTACCTGTGCAGGCTGGTGCGATGTGTTTAAAATAGGCTCTAAAGCCATCACCAAACACAGAGCCCATGAGGTGAAGCTGCTTAATGCAGCTTAAGGGTAAGATGCTTCTGTGCTATGAGCCGGCAGAGCTTTCATCCAGTGATGTTGATAAATCAAACCATCTGCATAAGTGACATCATCTTCTGAACTCACCTGGGCATTTTCATCCAGCATCCCTTCTTTACCTGGACCCTGCATGAACCCTCCCTCTCTTTTCTTTTAACTTGTGTAGCTCAGATCTCTGCAGTGAAAAGCCTTGAGTCTCTGACAAGGGAAACGCTTCTGTGCTCGTGGGATGTGCATGTGTGCATGCATGTGTAATGAATATTCTAAGCACAGTTCTGATCCAAGTGCTGATTACATCGCTGCCTGTGAGTGCAGGAAACTGGTTTCGGTGTCCAAAGAAGCCTTCTCTGAGCCCATCACCCTGCATTATGTGTGCCACAGCAGATGATGTACCGGGATATTCTGTAAAGTGTTTCTGTTCCAATTAATGGGGAGGCAGTTCCACTTAGTGGGAAGTGCTACAGGAATTGCCATGAAATAGCAGGGATGGGAGAGAGCAATTCTAGAGCAGTTGAAGGGAAGGTGGAGCTGGAATGCATCTTCGATAAAATTAGTGGCATGTTAAGCCAAGTATTATGTGTTTATCGTGAGTCTGGGACACATCTCGCGTCGAGTTTACTGCTGACTTTTATTTTCAGTGCTATTGTGTCCTGTCTTAAAGGAAACCAGAGCTGTAACACTCAAAGTCAAATGAGTGAATAATTTATAGAGCATGATATGCTTTATGACCCTTAATATCATTGTTGTCATCATTATTTATTAACATAATGCATAGAAGGCGTGTGAAGCCATGTAGATCGCAGCTCTCGCATGCTTGCGATGGAAAGTTCTTATCTGGAGAGATAGAGAACAGTCTGAGAGATCCCAGTGACAGGACAGAAACAGAAATCTTCACACATTCTTCTCCTTTGCTTTTTGACCGGAGCTCCCTGACTTGGAAGGTCTCTATTGTAAACGATGTTGCAGCAGTAAAGATTGTCATTGTCCATTTTGGGTCCTTTTGGGAAAATGCTGGCAAAATTTTAAATAATTTCCAGTCCACAAATCAATAGCTGTTATTTCCTGTTGAGTCCCAGTTCCATACAGATTTTAATGGTAGTAAGACAGTAGCTGTCATATTCTTAGAGAGGTGTTCAGAGGAAATATTAATATTTAATGATGCCTTTTTGCAGTTATATGGGCGAGTTCTCTTAATGACACTGTCTGGAAGAAGCATACTTCAATCCTCAGCTGTAATCAATCCACACAACCTATTGCAAGGCTTCAAAATGTGACAGGACACTTATAGACCTTAATGAAATCAGCAGTTTTGCTGGAACTTTTGTCTTAAATACCGAACACTTCAGAGACATTCCTACTGCTTCTATCTATGATTATTGTCCTGGGAATAGCTGAGAAGTGTCTCACTTCAGAGCAGGCTGGTACTTTTCACATGCAGATATTTTAGAAAGACTGAATTAGGAAGGAGAGATCTTGAAGGCAGCAAAGGCTCTCCACTCCCTCTGGAAGTCAATGGGAGTTGTGTGTCTGATTTCCATTTGTGCCTTTGGAAAATCCCCTTCTAATTGACTAAATATTTGTACTATTGGCTGTGGGCATGGTGGCACAATGTGGCTTTCAAACCATCTGTTTTCATGGACTAAAACCCACTGGCAACAAACCTTGATTGGCAGAAATTCACCAAGGCCGGTTTACATTAGCTGAGGTTGCTGAGGACAAAACCATAAAGGGAAAGAGAGGCATAGGATAAGCAGAAAGAAAAAGGACCACGGAAATAAATGAGCTTTGTTTCAGCATTTGAATGGACTTTACTCATTTCTCAAAAGACTTTCTTCTGGTCTTTAATGTTTCTGACATAATGTGTCTCGTCTTTGAGTGCTCAACGCCAAGAGCTGTCAGCCACTCCAGCAATTATATCCCGAAGGGAAGTTGGTTAATGATTTCTCTGTAGACAACTTGGTCTTTCAGTTTTTGTGCTATGCCAGAACAATTCCAACCCAATGAAGCGCTTTAGCATTTGGTTTGATTCTTAATGTTCAAGGAATATTCTGGAAATATAGTTATTCACTGCCACCTCTTACTACTGAGCCTGCACCTTGGCAAATGAAAATTACAGGGTCAGATGCAGGGATCATCAAGCAGTAAGGCAGCAACCAGAGAGAGGAAAGATGGCTTTCCCAGCTTGTG
Source organism: Phalacrocorax carbo (assembly GCF_963921805.1). Classification (NCBI taxonomy): domain Eukaryota; kingdom Metazoa; phylum Chordata; class Aves; order Suliformes; family Phalacrocoracidae; genus Phalacrocorax; species Phalacrocorax carbo. The sequence continues at coordinate 4,253,669 of NC_087536.1, read as the reverse complement.
GTTAGGGAGGGAAATTCACAGGCTATTGCAGCAGCACATGCAACAAATCGGTATTTTTAAGGGCTGCATAATTTTGTAAGCAATGATGGTTGCACAGGTCAGTGCAGGCTATCCCAAGTCCTTGCTCTCAGCATCCTTGAAATTTGGTTGTGGATCTCTATTCAAGCTTTGTTCAGCTTCTCTTTGAAAGTCACTTGCTAGTGTATCTCAGATTGGTCACTGGATCTCTGCTTTTAGCCCCACGCTCCCAGGCATCAGGAAGATTTTCCTCTACATTCAGTGAAAGCAATGAGCTAACTTGACCACAGAGTCTCCTCTCAGTGGACCCAGCTGAAAACACAGTATCAACATGATTTGATTCTGGGGACAAAACTGCATTCCTAAATTGTGACCTAATGAAATTTAATTGAAGGATTGCCATTGACTTAAAAATGTCTAGTATTTCACTTGAATTTGCTCCTGAGTGTGAATGTCAGCTGTGCTTCAGCTGGCATAAGCCCATGTTTTGGCACATACACCTAATTCATTGTATGGGGAGCTGCAGCTTTCTCTGGTAAGGTGTTGACCTGTGCTCCTTAGGGCTGTTGTTCAGATCTTGGAGACATTGAGCACGTACCTCTGCAGCCAGGCGCAGGTAAATCTCCCCTGTGCAGGGAGAGGGACTTGTTGTGGTCATGATTATCTGCCAGGCATCTTTGCCATGAAAACCCTTGCTCTGGTTAGACCTTAGGGGCTCTGTCCTAGGGAGGGTCCGGGCTAGAGTTCTGTAAGCCATGCCTTAAGGTGGCATGGTGGCTCATACGGGTCTCTTTCTTTGCTTGTTGTCACTGTAGGATATAGGTTTTGTGGAGTTCTGCTTTTGCAAATATCCAAATTTCAATGGGATCCTGCCTTGCGTGATAAATTTTGCACCCACTGGAAGTATTAATAATTAATTATTTGCAATAGGAAGAGCCCCAGATTTGGAAGTAGTTGCTGTCATCTATTTTAATAATGGCAATTTAATGGCAGAATATACTGCTGTAATTTCTGGCTGGGTTCTTAATCTTTAAATAATGAAGAAAATTCTGGATTTGCAGCAATTCTCTCACCTAAAGATGGTAGGCAAATAAAGCAACGTAGAGCTTATATTGCATTGTTTCTAATTCAAATCAAGTTTGTTTGTTCAGCCTTATCCTGCACATATAAGTAACTATGGCAATGAAATGTCATAAAGCATCATTCGTCTTTTTATGCATGAGAAGTGAGTTGGCATGCCTTGGCCAGATGGAATAGGAGATCAGAAATCATTTGTGCCATTGGTGCAGCGCAGGTTAGTGAAGGAGTCCTATGCTCCTGAGGTTTTCTTCTAGGCAGGCCACGGATACCAGAGCACTGTAGTGCGGAGGGGGTATTAGTATGTAAGTAGAGAGACCTGATTTTCCACTTGTTTGATGAGGAGCCTGCCTACTTCATATCTTTGTGCTCACATTTTCCCCTCTATATCATTCTTTTTGCAAAAGGATCCTTGTGAAATCCTCGTGCTCTTCATGTGGTCCTTTTTCTTGTCTTTGCCAGGGCAAATCCCCAGGCAGGGATTGTCTGTTGTCATGTGCTACTGCCGTGCTTTAAGGTAGTGAGTACTTATGGCACTTAGGACTTTTGTGCATCAGCATAAAAGAATCTTAAATTAAGCCAGTTCTGCCACTGCTTTCCTGTGCAGTTTCTGGCAGGCTGTGCAAGCTCCCTATTCATCACTCCCCTTTTCTGTGGTGTTGAGATATTACTACGAGAAGTCACTTGCCCAGAAGTGTCAGTGTGTTACCATGTTAAGAAAACCCAATGTTGTGATTCCACCATTTCCCTCTCTTGTTCCTTTTATTATATGGTGTGTGGATAATATTAACTGATAAAATCAACTACTTTTTCATGTATTGCTTAATAGTTTATCTGCAGATAAGTGTTCAAGTTAGTTATTCTACTCTGCATACCTGTATCACCGTGATATTGCAAGAACCAATTAATACTCATTCCAGGATCGGAATATGAAATATGCCGCATGGAGTCTGAAGGCTACTGGTGTGACTCCGACTGGCCCAATTCGTTCCTCAGGTTGGGTTTATGTCACTATTCAGTGTTTCTCCACCTTTGTTGTCAATAGGGTGAAGTGCGAGCTGTTATCTGAGGACATTTTTCGTATTGATGCTCGGTTTATGAAATTCAGATGAGGGTCAGTGTCATTTTCAAAGTAATTTATGTGGTTCAGAGCGAAAATAGATGCCCTATGGGATTATTAAGCACACATGGATTATCAGCATCTGGTGATTTTTCAGCAAAATTTGGTTATTTCCACACTTAGAGCATGGGCATATCCAGTTGCTGGTTTAATATATTACCACTCAGGAGTTGTGCCATGCTGACTAGCTGTAAACAAACTCAAACTGAAATTTAAGTGGCATCAGCCTATACATTTTTTATGATAACAAAGTTGGTAAGGAATCTCATATATCTTGTTGGGAATTCTGGGATCTTAAACAAGACCTGTATGTTGGACATTATAGAGGCTCAGCGGGACTCATGTAGACAGCAAGTTTCTATGGCTGGTCCCAAAGTCAGAGTGATTTTGGGGGTCTAAGTTCCCAGTTGAGCTTTACTCATGATAGCACTCTTCCTGTAGGAAAAAGAACATCCTAGGAACAAAGCCGTGGAGTCATGTAGGTGTATCAAAATGTTTCAGTTCAAGTTTAACAAAAGGAATGAGTAGAATTTACTACAACTGGACATTTTTCAAGATCTGATACTTGAGTTTCAGAGGTTGGAATAAAAACTTTTAAAATTACCCCAGTATTTTTCAGTGTCCATAAAGAGACCGTAAAGACAGAGAAAGTACTACACAAACACCCTCTGAAATATCCAAAAATGAGAACACAGTCAAAGGAGGATTCCTTTTTAGCAGTTCAGTGAGTTTTTTGCAGTGCCTGAGTTTCCACATGGGTGGTTGAAATAATCGTTGGTTTGATATGTGAGGCTGATCAGAGACTCAACAGATCAGCCTGTGGTGAGGCATCTTTGATAGACTTCCCATGAGCACAACTGGAGCTGAACACAAAATAACTGAAGACACTGCTGGGGGTTTCCTCAGGTGTGTGCAGAAAGGGGAAACACCTGGAGATGGCTGTTCAGTATGTGATTGTTGGCCATGTTTTGAGGGTTTATTGGAAAAGAGGGTCAGATCTGTGTGGCAGGAAACCTCAGCTTTTGGGAGTGACCTTGATCAGGTCTGAAGCATTTGGAAGTTGTACTCTTGTCTGCAGGATTTCAGTCTTGTCTCGGCCACTTCACAGCCTCTAGGCTGTCTAACTGGCAGATCATTCTCTTTCCACCCCTCCACAGAGGCCTGTGTCTGTGGCCATCGGAGCATCTTCCAGGGATGTGCCAAGTGATGAATGAGCTTTATTTAAGGCTATCCCTGAAAGCCACTGCATACATTTCAGCAAACTGCAGAACGTGTCAACACAATCACTTCCAGGCTTTCAGCTTGCTGGAGCCTCTGTCAGCAGTCTCTGCAGCTTCTGTGGACTGCCTGATCAGCAATGCTATGACTATTAATATTTATAAACCTTAAATAATACAGGACTTCAGTGTACCTGAGAGACCATATGTTGGCCTCCAATCCCCAACAAAGCACCTGAGATCAGTGTGGCTACAGCCCTGGCTGATCCACTGTTACGGTCCCAGAAGGGGAAGGAGGTGGAGCTGTTCCCCTGGAGGGCCTCTGTCTTTGGATTCCTCCCTCCTTCATTAGTTACCAGAGCACATCATCTTCATGCTTCAGGGCCAAGCTGCAGGCTTATTTCTTTCCTTTCAGTCTGGGGTGTTTTATCATTGTACTGTGCATTTATTACAGGGCTTCGCTTAATTGTGACCTTGGTTTTGGGTTCCCCCCCCCCCCCCCTTTTGGTACAAATGCATTGATTTGGGTGTGGTTTGCAGGGCGAGAGGGCTCTGAGATTTTTATTTATTTATTTATTGCTTTTAGTGGGTTTTTGTGAATCTTGCAAAGGTGCGTGGTCACCGTTTGGACACAGATGCCTCTAAATTAACATTTAATGTATGCATGTGCAAAGATGCATATCAATGAATAATGCATAGTAATAAACAGCTTGGTGATTGGGTTTGGTTTGGAGCAATATTGCATGTGGATTAGCCTTAAGGACCCAGATCAGCCGTGTTAATAATGTGTATCAGGTGGAGACAGCCAAGCTCAACCTATTGTGTGCTGCACCACTTACCTTTGTAATAAAAACACCTCTCCTCCCATGCACACAGCCTCAGCTGGAGTCGCAGAGCCATTCGGTGTCCTCTGCTGAAACAGGCCCTTCGGAAATGACTACGGCAACCCTCCCTCCGCATCGCCAGCCGCCGGGGTGGTTGGCTTAGGTACAAACCCGAGAGAATAAGTAAAAAAAGGATCCCTGACACATGCAGCTGCATTAGCTGCGAGGAGCAGGAGGGTGTGTTAGAGCCCAGCAGCTCATGCAAGGCGGAGAGGGGGCTGGGGGTGGGGGGCGAGTGTCTGGACGTGGCTCTGAGTCCCCCGGGGCTGGCTCTCAGCGACCCCCCCCTCCCCGAGCCGGCTGTCGGGGCCGGCGGGTGGTGCTGAAGGGACAGCGCCGGCGGCCCGCCCCGGCCCCATGTCCCCCTGTCCTTCTGCCTCTGTCCCCCTGTCCCTCTGCCCCCTCGGCCCTGCTCCTCTGCCCCTGTCCCCCTGCTCCCGCTGTCCCCCTGCCCCCTCGCCCCTGCTCTTTCCCCCTGCTCCCCCTGACCCCCCTGACCCCCCTGTCCCTCTGTCCCCCTGCCCCCCGCTTTCTTCTCTCTGCCCCCTCGCCTCCGTCTCCCAGCGCCGCCAGCATGGGGAAGAGCGGGGAGACAAGGGGCTGCCGCTGTGTCTCCTCCTCTAGAAACCTGCATGCAGCCGGAGCCGCCTTTGGCTGCCTCGCCTGATCCCCCGCAGGGAGGGACTGGGGGCTTCTGGCGTTGCAGAGCCTTAATTGACTAGCAAGGGCACTAATTTCGGCTCCTGGAGGTAAGTCCTGGTTAACGGCTCATTTTCCTCTCTCCCCCGGTTTGCACACCCCTCTCCCATCTGTCTCTCTTTCTCATTCTCTCTCCAGTGCCATCAATCAATCCTTTTCTCCCCTGACGAGGGTCCACCCCGAGTCATGGCACCAGCGATGCCCCAAAACCCAGAAAGATGAGTCAGCATTCTGCCTCCCACTAACCCAACCGCGATCTCCTGCTCCCCGCCCTGCGGCTCCGCTGCTTTCAGAAAAAGTGAGGAACAATAGGATTCCCGGGGCTCTCCCTGGCTCCACCATTGTGGGCTAGGGGAGGAAGGGGAAAGGGTGGTAGGAGGGAGGAAGAGATCCTTTTTCCCCTGCCTTGGGAACACGCCTCCGGAGCAGCCGGAGGTGAGGGGGGTGCTCAGTCCCCATCAGCCTCTGTGCAACTTGTAGCAATGGCAGCAGGCTGGGGAAGGGGAGGGGGGAAAGGGTGTGTGCGATGGGGGCTGTTGCTCCAAACTGATCGAGTCCATTTGCCAATTCACCAGTCGCATCACTTCCGGACCAGTCCTCAGTTTCTGCTGCAGAGTGAGGTTTTTTTTTTTTTTCCCCCTCTCCGTCTCTCTCTCCTTTTCCCTCCCTCCCCATCTGGATGCTGGGAACTTGAAACCTCCTCCCTTGATTGCAGCAGGATCTGCCCCAACCGTCCCTCAACTTTGCACTGCATCAAACAGAGCGAGCCACAGGCTATATTGTGCCGATGGGGGCAGGGGATCTGCCAGGCACAGCCCTTCGCAATTGATGTTGCCGTATCTTTAGGACCCAGAGCAATCTCTCTCTTCCCCCCCCCCCCCCCTCTTTTTTTTTCGTGTGTGTGTGCGTGTGTGTGTGTGTGAAGGATCCTCCTGGTTACCGCTGTTATTATTTTCCCTTAGCAGGGAAACCACACAAGCCATGGCTGAGAGGAAGCAGTCTGGCCGGCAGGGTGAGGAAGAAGAAGTGCCAGCCTTCTTCAAAAATCTGGGCTCGGGCAGTCCCAAGCCCCGGCAGAAATTCTGTGGCATGTTCTGCCCGGTGGAAGGCTCCCTGGAGAACAAGACCATCGACTTCGACTCCCTCTCGGTGGGCCGCGGATCTAACAAAGTCGTGGCAAAGCAGAAGGATGTTGCCCACCTGGGTCCGGATGCTCAGTCCGTCTATTCCAGGCAGAGCGGGAAGGGAGGGGAACCATCTGTTGATTTCGGGAGAAAGGTGGAGATCAGGACTGCCACTGGGAAGGAGGCGCTGCAGAACCTGAATGACAAGGTGGGTACATATATATTTGTGTGTGTGAGATGCAACTTGAACACGTGATAGGCTGCAGAAGGGATGGATCCTTTCCATCCTGCAGTTTCTTGCTTTTATGTCACTTGCATGTGTGTGGCAGTCAATGTCTTCCTCTAAGAAGCAGCATCTCTCCTAGATCCTTCTTGCCAGACCTCTAATGTTATCCCTGTGCTCTCTGCAGGTGTGTGTGTATGTGCACAGGGAGGAGGGCAGAAGAAGAAAGGAGCCCCCCGCACCCACAAACACCCTCTCTTTCCCTGCCCTACCTTCCTATTTGGTGATAGAGACTGACTTTTTTGTTTCTTAGGCGATTCCCCCCAGCACAACGGTAGCAAAATGCCCCACCCAGCTAGTGAATGCAGCTCACGGGAGCAGAAATGCGATTGTTAGCAAAAGAGCATCGATGAGCCTCCACCTACAGGGATCAAATCCCTGCAGGGATTCTTCCAGGGGAAACTCCTACCTCCTTCTCCCAGGCGAGGACAGACCAGAGTGACCCCTGGGAGCTGTATTTCAATACAAATTTTGATCAAGGCCTTCGGCTACAGTGGGAATTTTTCCCTCAGGAAGATCTGGGACTTTCACAGGAATGTGGCATTCTCTTAGAAACCCACTGAACTCCTCCCAGTCTTTTAAGACTCCTGAAGCTATTTTCTCACTCTCTGTATGTGTCATGGTGTGATAAAGCCTATCCTCTTCCTGAGGCAAAACCCATTCAACCCATAGGTCTAGCTGACTGTGCACATTTGTTTTCCTCGATAAATAGATTTAAGCAAGCTTTATGCAGACCTGAGCCATGAAATACTCTGTGCATTCCTCTGACAATGCTGGCTCCTATGTGTAGGCTGGAAGAGTGGAAATGAAAGAAGCACCGACCAGCAAACTGATAAACTTCTAGCATACTGGGAAAGCGTTTCTGTGAGTAGTCCCTCGGTGGGTTTACAGAGCAGTCCTTTCTTCTGGAATCTGTTTCTGGGATGTGCCTCCTGATTTTTACTAGTGGTATGAATTGGATCTCCAGGGCAGAAGTCTGCCTGGAGTTTAAAATATGAGCTTGTTCACCACTTTCTCCTGCTTGGAGAAATGGGAAATATTACTAGGAGTATCACTGGGGACTCACCCTCCCCAAATCAGACCCTGCTCTGCTTTTTCCTACTACCGTAACCTAGGGGCTCCATCCAGCCATATTTACATGTGCAAACAACTGCTGTTTACAATGAGATCACAAAGGTAGGCCCAGATTTTCAGAAGTGCTAGGCACCAAGCTTTAATTAGGAGTGGGATGTGCTCCACGCTGCTTCAAACCTCGTTTGCCAAACCCCCAGAAAAGTTTGCCACTACAAATGCCCACGGTTTGATTTGACCATGCTGAAGTGCCTACTAATTGAGTAACTTCCCATGGCTGATGAGTCTTGTTGGACTAACCAAAGTGTATCTCAGTAGTAAAAGGTATGCACCTTTTCAGCTTTGTGAGTCAAAGTTTTTGCAATTCAGGACCTTTTCAGAACTAATTTCGGTCAATTTGATGCGATGATGTCCTGCAGGATATGAGTATAAACAGGTGATGTATTAATTCTGAAAAGATAAATTATTTTGGGATTGAAGGGTACCAGTATAATAAAAAACTGTAAGTACAATATGGTGAAAAATCAGAAGTCCACACAAAATATTAATCACATTTTTTTTTAAAGTGTGTTTTTTGGTTGTGTTTTTAAAGTGTGTTGTATTAATGTTAACTGAGGGTATGAAACAGTGGGATAGTGCAAGGTGTTCGAGTTGTTTCTCATTAGCTTTATGTAACGCAGGTGCCAATGGATTGTGTTTGAGGGGTTGTGAGCGTTTGGGTAAGTGCGGTCTTATATTATAAATGTCTTGCTATGGATTGGCACTTTATTGCAGGAGCGGTTGAGCTTTCATGGTTTTCCAGCTGACTACATCTATAGCTTGAATCAATGGTTAGATCCTCAGCAGGTAAAACTGGCTTTACTTCAGTGTAGTTAATAGAATATATTTATGATGAGAATCAAAGCTCAACGTATTTAAAAAAAGGAAGAGAAAAATAACATTGCAGGAAGTGGCATTGAAGGAAACTGCGTTAAAATCATTTGAGATAGGAGCTAAAAGGCTTCTGAAGGTTTGCAACTGAAATTGGCCCACAATTTTCAAACATCTGGACCCAAAGGACCACATCGTTATCAGAAAGGATTCTGATCAACTGGACGCCATGGAGGTGGCTGGAAGTATTTTAGCCAGTGACTGGATCCAAAGTGGATTTAAAACACAGTCATCCTTTCTGTCACTGTACAGAAAGATCTTGTATTAATCCCCACTGAAATAATTAACAAAGCAAGACAGACAAGCTATTTTTCATTTTTTTGAGGTCTTTAGTGTCCAGAGGATAAAAAAAGGAAGGTAATTATTCCACATTAAATTGCAATATATTGTTCTGCAGGCAAAGATAAGGGTAATCAAATCTCTTTGTGTCTGTCCTGTCTAGGGTATTCTATAGGCATCTATCATGGCCTCCCTTTATTGCCTCTGGGCCATGCTGTCTCATAATTCAGGGTTAAGATCATCTCTAGAGGCACCAGAAAGGCTCTCTATCTTAGTTTAAGCAGCTCTTTACAGTTAGGCCTCTGGAGGCAGTGTGACCTATTCAACAGGTCTGTAACTCAGCAGATCTGAGGCAAGCTCTGCTACTTCCCAGCTGTCAGGCCTTGGAGAATTAACTGTGCTTCTATTTCCCATCTTAAACTTTGTCATCTTCCCTGTTTAGACTGTTAATGCCTGGTCCTGGAGCTACTTGTTCAACGTCTGAGCATTGCTTAGTGCTTTGAGGCCCTGACCTCAGCTGGGCCATCACTGTAGTCTGAGAAGAATGTCATGTTCAAACCCAGGATTCCTTGAATGAGACAATAAGCATTTTGCCTGGCTTTCATGAATTGCTGTGCAAGTCCATTTCCTGCAGTGGGATCTGGTATTCAGAGAGCATCAGGGAAGAGACCTGTAGAACTTACTCATAGCACTGGTTTGTAGCAGACAGTGCAGAAGCTGCAAGCTTCCTTGTCTCAGAGCAGGGGGACAGATAAAATGGCTTCCCAGGGCAGTAGTCCTCTATTCCTTAGACAAACAGTCTTGAGACACACGTATTCATCTGGGTTTTGAAAAAACTTGGTCATTGTGTGCTTGACCCGGGTCATTTCTCTGTGTGTATTTCCCAGATTTCCCATGTGTATAATTGGTATCCCTTCTGTCTTGCTCTTCTCTTGAGATTCTTCAGGACAGAGATGGTCTTTTAGGGAACATCTATAGGGAAAAGCAAGGTTTGATTGCAAGAGGGATCGGCAAGCTGGGGGCTTGCTTTAATCGAGGTTGCATAGAGAGCCTGAGTAGGTGCTGAGACACTTCATCACAAGTACAAGCCCTGGGATCCCAGATCTCTCAACTTGCTAGCTAAAGTTCCCATTGCCATCTTGCCGTTACTTCAGTGATTCAGGTGGTTCCCCTGTGCATGAAACAGTCACCTTCTAGATACCTTTTTTTCATCCCTTAGAAACAGTTCATGGACCTTTACACCCAGTGCTCTGCACTTCCCAAACGACTGGTCTAAACCAACAAAGCTCTGTCCTGTTGTGATAAGATAAATGACAATAATGAATAAAAAGAGACTAGGAAAATATTTTTATTTTAGAATTGACAGGAGAGGAATCACTTGCAAAACACAGTTTCAGGAAGCTTTTGGGATGACTTGCCTTTTTGCTAAAACCTTAAAGCTCTCAAGATCATTATTGTTAATTCCTGGAGAGAAATAAGGAATAGGAGTACATCGTTGAGCACTCAGATAACCACAGACCCTGGAACATTAATGGAACTGTTGTGTAAAACAAAGAAGCTGTTCCAGACAGTTGGAAACACAGTTCTGAGTTTAGTTTGTTACGATGTCTGTAATTTTTCTAGCCTTGTTTTGACAATCATTGCTTTTGCAAAATAATCATACAGGAGGATGACTTGCATGTTCTTCCACTGGATCATGATAGTTTGTCTGACTACTGGAAAAAAAAAACATAGAGAAACTAACAATGATAAGCACAAATGCCAAATTCTTCTTCTTAGATCCCTCTCAAAGCCATCAAGCTGCATAGCTGCAATGTGAGTGGGCGTCTTGTGGAGTGGTCTGTTAGTCGGATGTCGGGAATTTACCGATACCGCGCTCTCTTACGCAGTAACGACCAAGGGGCTTGGGTACAAGGCCAACTTATTATTTGGGCTAAAGACTGGAGGGAAACCCTAACCGCCTGGGGCCAGATCTCCCCACCCAGTTTGGAGCTGAGCTAATTCACAGGTCTGATCTTTCAGCGGCACCTTGAGATGCAGGCTTTATCTTGGGGAATAGATACAGTACCTGGCACAATGAGACAGGCAGCTTTGCGTGCCACCCTTATGCCAGTGCTATGGCCATCACTTGACATGAGCCATCTGTGTTTAGTAGGTGCTGAGCACTTGTTTAGGTCTCCCTGAAATTTTTAACCTGCAGGACCATGTCTAAGTCCCTGTATCACTCGTCTGTCTTGTGGCTTGTTCAATCTGAGCCTGTTTCTGTGGTGGTGTTACAAAGTTGGGAGATGACATCGGCAGCAAAGCTCTCTTGAAGTAGTTGTGTGTGTTCTGCGTGAACTCTTTTACCCTAAAGAGTGACAGCATGTGGGAGCAGAGCTGTAGGAAATCTACACCAAATCAAACGTCTTTGTAGTTCTGTGTGAATCTTACAGTAATGCTCTGTCCTTTGGTCACCTCCCAGAGATCTGGAATGAACCTCAGGGTGGGAGAATAGAGGTCTGAATTTCATTTTCTCATTGTCTGGAGTAATGATTGTCCTGTACATCAGAGGTAGGCAAAGCTGGCTGACATGAGCAATGACAGCAATTGCTGAGAGCCTGATGCTTTGCCCTGTAGGTTTCTGGGGAAGGGGAAGGTATTATAATGCTAAGAAACAGTGCAAATCACTGTGAAAATAGCCATTTCTTAGACCATACCCATGGTTCCCATGGGCCTGGAGTTGCTAAACTGTCTCCACTGGATGAAAGGGAGGAGCAAGGACAAGGATGCCCAAATGCTGTTGTTCTAGAAATGCTATATTTAACTATAGCAAAGGTCACAGCATGAGTGTAGGCTGTAAGCTCTGTAGCGAGGAGAGCACATTTTTGTTATGTACTATACTACCCATGACCGAGCAACCCCTGCCTAGAACCCTGAAGAAGGCTGTCTCTTTCCCGATAACATGACGTGATAGTAAATGGACTGTGGAGCAGCAGCTCGGGCTTCTTTAAGGACAATTAAGATTGTAATGCAGCCGAAATGCTCAGGACATTTCCTCTAAGAAACACACTGTAACAGTAACAGTCATCTTAGGAGGTTATTTCTGAACTTTCTCAAGGTTTCCTGGGATTTTAAAGGAAACAAAATCAATTGGAAGGTTAATTTTAATTTGCAGATCAAGTGTACATTTTTATCGACCTGTTTGTGCAGCTAGAAAGTGAATCTCCCCCCTCACAATCTCAGTCTACGTTAAAAAATCAGGCTATTTCTCTGAGAAGTCGTATGATTTTACCTCCTCATAGTAGCACCTTTATGGTCATTTCCATATCATGACACTTATTTTTAATTTTCTCCTGTATGATAATAAAACTAATCAAAGATGCCCACTGGCAAGTATAATTCCCTTCTGTAATTTAATTTATAGTGATCAATAATGGATAGTTCTTTCATCTTTTGGGAAGGACACAAGTACTCCTTCTGCCACGTATCAGCCTGTATTTAATCCTCCCAACACTTTGTAAGACGCAGGGGGTTGCTGGATCCATGGGAAACTCCTTTCAAGTCACTGAGGCTCAGAGCTGATGCAGCAATTGGCACGGGCAGAATCGTGACAGAAAATTAGGGCCTGATCGGTGAACTCGTGAAAGCTCTTTTGGCCCAGTCCTGCTGCCCCTAATTCCAGTAACAAGAGCCTCGCTGGCTTTGGCAGGGTGTGAGTCCCTAACTGGGAGCGGGGATTATTAGCATTTAACCAGCCTAAAGGGAAATCTAGAGCTTGTAGACTCTGTGTGCTAGAATTTCAGGTACTTCCAGGAGTGCTTTAAATCCATCTCTTATCCCTCTTTTCATTACATTTTTAAATGTATATTTCCATTTGCAGGTTTTATAATTTCACAACAAGATGTCCTTGTGGATAAACCTTTAAGAATTTAGTAGGAGTAAAAGCAATTGGGTGTTGCAGAAATTCTGTGGGGTTTGTTGCAATTACACTAAAATTCCACAGAGAAAGAGGCTCTTTCAATGTTTTTTTTCCCCAACCATCCAGTAACTCCACAGTGGGAATAAAATTCCCTGCTAAGTGCATTATGGTATTTCACAGAATCTGTAAAGTTAAGATTCAGAGCTGATGTAAATCAATTTCCACTGATGCCTGTGATGATTTATTTTAGCATAGATTATCACTGTTCAGAGATTCTTATATTCTTGTGCCATTTTTCCTGTAGACCTTTCCAGGAAATGTAGACATAGATGTTCCTTTAACATGAAATGTGTTTCTGCTGCGAAGAGCCTGCACAAGATGTCCTACACAGCTGATATCTGTGCAGGCATGGCTGCCAGCAATCTTGTGTATCCACTGGCCAATATACCCCCAACTACCCTAAGCCTAAGGATGGGCCAGAGACACTCAGCCAGTGCAAAGCACAGCTCTGTGTGTGGTCGGGGTAGAGGCTGGCAGTGCAAATGTGGGTGTAATGCTTGGGTTTGTGCATTTCATCCCCTGTTCTGCCATTTGGAGAACGTTGTCAGGGCCCTCAGAAGTGCTGATGTAGCATAATTGAAGATACTTATGTTCTTTTGCTCTTCCTGTACTGCTGATGTGACTTGGCTGCAAGAACCTTGCTGGTCCTGTTGTAGCGGCTGCAGTCAAGAAGGCTGGGCTGGGCCAGCCATCCTTCAGCACTTTCCTTTGTTAACGTTTGGCAAGTAAGATTTGGCAGTGCTCGTTCTCTGTAGCACCTTCTAATCTTAGCCTGCCCGGCCTGCCGTGTGCATTAACAGACCTATGGAAGACAAAGTGCATCAATGTTATCTAGAAATCCCTTCACTACCTACGGGGGCAGGTAACGACACCCCTGTGTGACAGCTGGGCCGGATACAAACCTGCAGGGATTTCAGCAGCGAGTTCAGCTCCCTGCTTTTAACCTAGGACCTGACTCCTGCCCCAGCATTTCATAAGTAGTTATCGTTCTTCATTTAACTTATAGGGGGAATTTGTACATAAACTATAGCTTTACCAGGGGAATGAACCAGCTTTTGTGGGAGGAAAAAGAAGTAATGCAGGTGTTCATCTCGGTATTTTCTCGGTTCCCAATTTGTTCTCATCCCAGCATTGTCCAATAGCTCTTCTCCTTCCCTTGGATCACCTCCTCTCACATGTGTTTATACAACAGATAATATAAAGGAAAGAAAATGTGGCCATGTTGGCAGTTGGTGTAATAGAGCTAGAAGATACCCCTGGGAGCTCCGTTCCGGTCCTTTGGGTACATGCTAAATCACATGGCATTTTAAAAAATTTGGTGCCGTGTAGATATTGAATATTGAACGACCATGTTTTTCAGCCCTTTAATCTCTTCGTTTATTTTATTCTGTACTACTTAGGTTCTTGCAGCATGGTGATGGGAAGGAAAAGCTAAGTGTCATCGGAAGAGTCGTTATTACTTTCTGAACCTAGTCACGATTCAGTTCAAGTTATGGAATGTATTCGAAGTTCAAGAACTGCTGTTCTGTATTAGTCCCATGTGCAGTAAGGATTGCCTTTTAAAAAAAGTATTTTAAATAGCTATCTTTGAGCAGATGAGAATAGCTGCAGAAATATTAGCGTGCTGATGACATCATCCCCTTAAAGGTGCTTCTGCTTCTTGTACCGGTGCTGCTGGTCCACAACTTTTAGCGTAACGTGGAGAAATGACCTGCCCAAGGCCAGGGAGGCGAGCCAGTGCTGGAGATGTACGCTTTCCTGCGCCCACGTTTGTGGTCGTTCCTCTGTAATCATGTTCCTGCTGCCGGGGCAGGATCTTGAAATGGTAGCTGGACTTCGCACATCTCCAGTCAGCTGCCCAGGGACCTTGATGCTCTTTCTCAACCCTTTAGGCTGCTTTTCCTTCCTCTTTGATAGCTGAAGACACTCTTACCTGGCAAGGAAAGGCAAGAAGCTATTCAGATATAAAATTGAGGAGGAAAGCCAGCATTAAAGAGAGAAAAGGAACAGTTGCACTGTCTAAATTTAGAAATCTGATGTAGATGCTTTCGTCCATGTTCTGAGCAAAAATATTCTGAGGTTTCAAAACTTCTTCCAGCACAGAGCAGAGAGGGGCAGGATAACTCATTTAGTATTGTCTATTCTAATCATTAAATCAAAATAAAACCCCACAGGATAACAAATTAATCATCTTGCTACTGTCACGAGCCACTTTTTCATTTGCTAATAATTGGATATCAACTGATTTGGCACATCAGCTACTTAAATGCTGCCTGACGCCCTCCCTATACCCAGGAAAAGCTCTTTTACTCTTTTCCTTATAGCTTCCTGTGAACTACCATACATAGAAGGCCCTGAGAGTCATCTCTCTGAACAGATGTTGCCTTTATAATGATTTACTGGAGTAATATACTGCGGGTTTTTATTTCTTACGGGCTGTGCACAGTGTGTTTCACGGAACTCTTTGGGTATGTGAAGATCATTACATTTTGTGACAGGAGAAGCTTGCAGTTTGCTTTGTGTGATGCGAAATTCACCCATGACTGAGGGAAAAAGGTAAGTCTGTGTCGGTCATTAATTGTCTGCCATAACCTTCAAGCAGAAGTGGATTTGTACTATTTATGAGCTCTCCAAAAGGTGTCTCATACCTTTTCCCAGGGCAACTGATATAAGGGGAACTGGTGTAAACGGATGTGTTTTGAATGGTTATCCCACGCTCTGGCTACAAATCCCATCTCTTTTCATTGCAGTGGGGCAAGTGCACTATGAGTAACGAGGAAATATTTATGCCATTTAATGCATTTCTTTCCTTGGAAGTAACAGCTTATGGAGTTCAGGGACTGAGAAATTTAAGACTCCAGGTGTATGACTGAAACATTGAACGTGGAGTTTGCAACACTGGATTAGTAAGACATGGCCAGAGTGACTGGAGAGGACCACCCTGCCTGTGTGTGTAGCTCTGATCCCAGATTTCCCTGGCACTAAAGCTTCAGGTTAGTGACCACAGGAGGGGGGACTGGAATCTGGGCTGTATTTTCTGGACGAGGAGGTGTAGAAGGCAGCATTTAGAAAGCATGGCTGACATGCAGGGAAATCAAAGAACCGGGAGTGGTTTCACCCTTATTTTTTTCCCGCAATTTGCTAACGTTTCCCACCAGCTTTTTTGCTCCGGTAGCGCCAGGAAGGGCGGGGTGGGACAAAGAAGATGGAGGGCTGCGCGTTTTCCAGCGCACCGGCTCCGCGGCCAACCTTTTTTCCTCCCGCTGAGCCTCGCAGCCCCGGGGGGCTGCAGGGGTGGGGTGGGGGAACCGGGGGTGTTGCAGGGGAACCGGGGCGGGGGGGCACCGGGGAGAGCCCGACGGGTGCAGCGGGGGGAATCGGGGGGTTGCAGGGGCGGATCGGGGGGTTGCAGAGCGGTACCTGGGGGTTGCAGGTTGCAGGGAGGTGACACGGGGGTGCGGGGTGGGGGGAACACACCGGGTGTTGCAGCGGGACGCCGGAGGGTTCCCGCGCTGCAGGGCCCGCCGCCGCCGGGCGCGCGCGGTTCCGCGCCCGCACTGACGTCTCCGTCGCGGCACTTTGCATATCACCGCCTCCCCCTCTCCCCCATTGCACGGCGGCGCCCTCTCATTTGCATCCCCGCCAGGCGCTCAGCCAATGGCGTTCCTCCCTGCGCGGCCCCCCTCCCGCCGGGGGGGGGGGAGAGGGGAGCGGCCGAGGGCGCATGCGCAGCTGCGTCCCCGCTCTGCTGTTGTTGCTGGCGGCGATCGCCCCCTCCCTGCGCGGCCGGGGCCGGGCTGGGTTGGGCTAGGCTAGGCTAGGCTAGGCTGGGCTGGGCTGGGCTGGGCTCCGGGCAGAGGGAAGAAAGGGAGACGCACAGGGGTGGCTGCTTCTCCCTTTCCAGCCATTGCGGAGAAGCAGGGCTCGCCTCCCCGCCGCGCCGCGCCCTCCCCGGCGGACCCCCCCCGCTCCCCTTCCTTGTGATCGCATTGATTTGGGCTTGGGGGGATTTAGTTTTATTCTATTATTATTTTTTTTTCCTGGTGGAAGGGAGATCGGGGAGCAGTTGCTGCACGGGAGACAATAGCGATACAGCAGCCGCCCCGCTTCTCCAAAAAAAAAAAAAAAAATTAATAAATTTGGGAGTGATTTCCCAAGATGTCTTATCAGGGGAAGAAAAATATTCCACGGATCACGGTGAGTTGGGCGCGGGGGGATGAAAGCGGGGAAGGGGGAGGGGTGCGCGGGGATTAAGCCCTTTGTGTGCTCGGGAGCGATGGCAGGGGTTTGTGGCAGGATAATAAGATCAGGCTCTAATGCAGCGCTTCCTGTGCTGCAGCGCGGCTGGGAGCCGGGGGGGCCGGGGGGGCTCGGGAGCGGCTCCGCGGCGGGGGCCGGGGGGTGCGGAGCCGGCGGCGGGGGGATGCGGGGCCGGCCTCGGGGGGTGGGGGGGAGGGATTGCACCGGCATCGCCCCCCGGAGCGGAGCCCCGGTAGCGCCGGTGTCACCGGCCCCGGGAGAGCATCGGGGACAACGGTACCCCCGGCGGGGGGGGATGGAGAGTAACCCTCCCCCCCTCCCGCCCCCCAATCTCCAGCCCGGCCAAGGGCGGCTCCGGGGCGGGGGCGGCGGGGGGTGGTCGGCCGGAGCCCCCTGCCCCGCCGGCTGCGCTGGGGATGGAGCAGGATTTCCTCTGCTTCCCCAGAATCTTCTCGCAAGGCGCACGTTTCAGCCCGCTTCTCGATGCGATCCTGGGGGAAAAGGGAAGGAGCCGTTATATAAACCCCTCCCTTGGTTTCCTTACTGTGCGAGCAGATTTAGGGCAGGTACTGCAGATCCAAGGATACTAACTTTTCATTACGTAAGGCAAAGATATTCGCATCTAACGGGCTGTTACAGCCATTTATTCTTTTTGACACAAGAGTTTTTCATTCTTGGCAGCGGCTCCTTCTCCCAGCCCCACGGACACACCCATCCTAGTCCTCCTTCCTCAGCCTCGGAGGCAGAAAAGTGAGCTCTGAAATAGAGCTTTGAAGTGTGACGTTCGTGCCGGAGCCGCCGGGCTGGACGGTTATGTTTTAAATGATGTTTAGGAAATGCAGGGGATGCACAAAATTGGTATGTGATAAATGGAGCATCCTCTTTCTTGGTGGTGGTGGGGAACAGTATCCCTCCACGAGTCCAATGGTAGAGAGTTTAAAAATATGCCTACTTTTAAATAACGATGAAGAGTACTGCTGAATTGCTGTCACGGGCCAAAAGCAGCATGACGCATTTTTCTTGTGACCGAACACTCTGATTTATGTTGCGTGCACCTGGCGCAATTCTCTTGTAAAGATAAGGGATAGAAAAAAAAATCAGATTCTGGTCTTATTTGCTGTTGTATGAAGCCAGAATTGATCTACCGAGACTAATGCTTGAAGAAGGAGGATAATCAATGTTTAGCAGTCCTGTTTTGTCTGCCTCTGTACATACAGATTTAGTGGCAGGCCCTCGCAGGGTTGCAAACTGCGGGCGCTTTTGTCTCCAAGGTGGTTGAAATGAGCAGAAGGATCCGCACTGGTTTCAGAGCCTACCGTTCAGCCGCAGCAGGAGAGCTGTTTACTAGCAGAAGCATTCAGAGCATCATTAAAATGGTCCAGGCTGCATTTTTGTTGGTCACTATATATTTTTTTTTTTCTTTTCCTTTTTTTTTCTATCCTAATTGATGCCCAGTGCATTAGGGCTTGTGCTGTCAGTGACATCGATGGCCAAGCTAACTGATTTCAATAGTAGCCGGCCTTTTTAATAGCACAAGAAGTCTGCACTAGAGGTGGGCATAAATACTGCAGTGTTTCTGGAAATGGTAAACATGTAGGACAGTTTGCTGTAGAGGCTGGCGTTGAAAGACAAGTGGGTTTTTCACGCCCCAAGTTAATTCATTCAGGCTTATTGGCATTCACAGCAGATCCTAAATTTAAATCTTGGGGTTTTCTTTCTTTGTTTTTTAAATCGGTGGCGTTATTCCGGGAAACTCTCCATTGCAGCAGTAGGAGGGAAGAGAAGGAATAAAAGGAGGGGGAAGGAGAGACACTTAAGATTTCATAGATATTTAGGAGTTACATAAAAGATGGATGTAACAGTATAAATCAGTAGCTGATGCAATTCATGTAGCCCTTCTGGCGTTAAAAGAGCCGTGTCAGCTTGTGGCAGTTCAGAATCGGGTGCTCCAGCTCTTCAGTTTTGTTATAAGCTCTTTGGGAAGATGCCCGATTCTTCTGGTGGACCCGCGGAGCCCCAGCTCGAAGCAGGGGCCCTGAGCATCGCTGTCGCTGCCCTGTGTGTGTTTGCGGTAAGGTCAAGGCACCGCCAAGCTAAAGTCCTGCTTTCTACCCCTTCTTGAATTCAACATTTGGCTTCAGCAGCCAGGCTGCGCTGCTCTGATATAGCTTTGTTCTCCTACAAAGACGTTTTTGGGAGGAGGAAGGAGAACCGGAGGAAGCACAAGTGCAGATACAAGGGCCAAGGTGTAGTTTAAACCGAACGCATATGTGCTTTGCTTGAGATACACGCGTCTGTAACGCAGGGACTGAAGGAACCAGAGGGACGTAGCAGTCGCTTTTAACTTTCCTCCCCATCCAGAGCTCTGTAGAGTGCGTTTCACTCTTGTTTATGACAGATTTGATTTTGACCTGAAGTCTCGCAATAGCGAGGTGTAACCTGGGCTGTGATAAAAGCACACGGCTCGATAGCTGCCTTGTTATAATCATCTTTCTGTTCCGGCCAAACTGTCTCCTAATTGGAGGGAATTTTAATAACAGTCTCTTAAATCCTTCACTTAAACTTAATTTGCTGATATGCGCTTATCTCCATCTGATTATGCAGTAGTGTTCTGGAAGGGCAGTAGAAGTACCCACTGCATCGAAACATCACGAAGTTGGACAAAATGAGTTTGTTTGTGTCGTGTAACCCCTGGCAACAGACTTTTGGTCCATTTCCCTGACAGCAGTTGACTCACAGCTAGCCAAGTAGTGACTCCAGTGTGTGGGTGCATATAGGAAACTTTGCATACGACCAAGGCAGAAAAAATAGAGCTGTGGCTATTACGCATCCCTCAAAGTATTATTTAATGCTTTTGCTGTAGGTGATGGGGGCAGACTGCAGGTAGGAGTGACGCTGCCAAGTAGACAAGCCCGTTGGAACTCAACTCCTTTTCCGTTCTGATTTTTTTTTTTTGGATCCTTGGTGCGATGAAAGGACTTGCAGATGAAGTGAAATATTTTATCTTTCCAGTTGAAAGTGCAGCGATTGACTTGTGTTTTGACACGTGCTTGTGAATAATGCAGAGGTTGTTTCCGTCTCTACTTTTATCTCTGAAGTGACACCGCAGACTGTCAGCTTTCTCACAGAATAATTATGTATTGTTGTATGCTTCTTTGTTGCAGAGCGATCGTCTTTTGATCAAAGGTGGTAAAATAGTTAATGACGACCAGTCTTTTTATGCAGACATTTACATGGAAGATGGGTTGATAAAGTAAGTGAAGCCTCATACCGTGTTGTGATTGGGAACGTACAGAAACGTACTGCAGATTAGCAAGGAGTAGCTTGGTCTCAGCGAGCTCTATTAAATTGCAATGAAAAATGAGTATTTCACATATATCCTGGTGTTTGACGGAGGAACTTTAAAAACAAGGTGTTGAATTAAATCAACAAATGGGCCAAAACCCCACTGTTATTAAAGCATGGGTCAAAGGAGGTACTTGCATGCGCTTAATTTTAGCCACGCGAATGGCCCCATGCTGAGATGACACATCTGTTTGAAGTTATCTGTGTTGTAACATTTTACTGAGTTATGATTCAAGATACTTTGAATCCAGAGTTTAGCATCCTAATACTGTTAATTCTGTTTTAGGGTAGGAGGCTGGACTTAGGTGACCTCTTGAGTTCTTGTGCAGTGCTGTCTTCTGCGATTCTATGATACAAGGATCAATCTAAACCCCCCTAAAGTTAATAATGTCCTGTAGTTTAAGGATTAAGGTTCAGACCTCTTTCCAGCATGCTTCTGTGTTTTCAGTGCTGAAACATGAGTTTCTGGCACATTAAATATATTACAGATTTCTTTGGAAAATTACTCCTAGGAAAAAGTGGACGAGCCAGAGGTTACAAACAAGGAATTTTCCTGTTCTGGCTAAACGGTCAGGACATATGCTTTGCTAATCAAGGTTAAAAGTAAAAGGAGCCAGCCAAAGACAGCTAATTAACTGCAATGTTTCATCCACTATTGCATTTCTAAAAATATGTCATGAAGAACTAGACTGGAGAGGGCTTTGGAGGTCTCATCAGGAATTTGGAAACTGGTATCTGCCTGGGTTTATATTTGTGCGGGGACTACATAATAGTTACGCTTGAAGGGGAAGTAGAGAGTATAGAGGCAAAAATTCTTCCAACGCTCCCAAAACAATGCTAACATCCACATCGCTGTGAGATAGCTACAATCAAGTGTTGAACCGCCCCTTGGCAACCCCTGTCCAGTCCCAGTAAAGCTGCTCGCAAGGCTCTTGCTGCATTTGGTGCAGCAGTCGTCTGATTATCTGCACGGCACCTCTCCAGCTGTCTGCAGTGTGGCTCCTTCTTTTCCTTCCTGATAAATCTAATACTGCCCCGAGGTCCTGAAGTAATTGCACGCTTTGCTCTCAATTATGCAACTGCTTCAAGGGGAAGCATAAAATATTATCAGCTGTGTATGCTGATCCTGTACGTTGCTTTCTATGGAAGAAGAAAACACTAGCAAGGTTAAGTAGCGCAAGGGTTTTATGTTTACAGGCTGTTTGCCTTGACTGATGTTTGTGTCTGACTTGCTGTTTGAAATGTGTTTACCCAGGCAAATAGGAGAGAATCTGATTGTGCCAGGGGGAGTGAAAACTATTGAAGCCCATGGCAGGATGGTGATTCCTGGAGGGATTGACGTTCACACCCGCTTCCAGATGCCGGAACAGGGGATGACATCCGCTGATGACTTCTTCCAAGGGACCAAGGCTGCGCTGGCTGGGGGCACCACCATGATCAGTAAGCTGGCTGTTTGTTCTCTACCAAGAAAGCTTTACTTTTTTCTTTCTCAGACAAGTACAGAGGCTGTGGGCTGTTTAAGTCACATGATATTTTGGACCAGGTATCAGCAGTGGAGGATTTCTGATGTCTGCCCAGGTTGCTGAGAAAAGCTTGTGCAGGGGTGGGAAAGGGCTGGAAAATGAAGACCCCAGGATTTCCACATCTTGCAGCTGTCAGTCATTTCACTCTTGTCTTCTCTGTTGGTAGGGTTTACCCTGTTACCTGTGTGACTTTGCCAGATTCTTGGGTCTGCTTCTAATGAAACCAGTGTCACTTTGACCTCTGGCTCCAGTATGAGCACCAGATTCTCCACATCCCTGTGCCTCGGGTCCCTTTCTTCATGATGTCTGTGACTCCAAGAGGCTTGTACTCTTTCATCTTAGAGTTCAGCCTTTCTGGAGCAGCGGTTGCTGCACATACAGAGAGAGGAAGGAGAGGTGCTTCATGCAGGGTTGTCTGGGGATGGAAAGCTGTCCATCATATGGTTCACACCCAGAAGCTTGATGCCAGTGTTCTATGAAAACTGGGCCACTTATTTAAGGATTTGCACATGCCCACATGTACGCAGCTTTAGCACCAGAATTTTTGTTAGCGTTGTTCCTTTTGTGCTCATATCCTCTTTTGGAGGAAGAGAGAAATCAGGAAATGAAAATATCTCAAAATACAAAGACAGACTGACTGGCTGTTCTGCTGACACCAGGATTGGACACTTGTGGTGTTCCACTCTGGCTCTGAAACGCCTCATGAATGACTTTGGGACTATCTGTCCCCACTCAACGTTGGCTACAGATGCTTGGCTTCTCAGAGCCAGGACCTTAAAACTCTCTAAGTGAGTCTTTGTTGTTAACCTTGTTTGAGCTAGAGAAAAAAATAAAACAACCCTGTTGCAGTGGAGCTGATCACGTGTAAACTGTAACACGGCGCCCTGGAGTCTGCTGCTGCATATGGGAATCAAGGATAAAGGTGTAAAGTGATACAGTGTCTAAGCATCTTGCATTCTTTCATGTACTCTGAGGGGCTGCCATTTCACAGGAGGGGAGTTAAGGTACAGAGAAATAAAAGCTCATGGTTCAGAACAGGTACTAGCGTCTATTGTCTGAGCCGGGGATATAAAGAGATCTTAGGCACAGCCAGGAATCGGCCTAGCTCTCCTTGGTTCAAACCTAGCTCCCTATGGACTAGAACATCCTCGTCTCTTAGGGGACGGCGATGAGCAATCTTTGATCACTGGCCTGGTGGGCAGACTCGGATTGATAGAGATGGAGGTTGGGAGCAGGAGCCGGTGGTCCAAACACAGCCGGACTGTTCGTGTTTCAGAAAGAAATCTTTTTCTGGGCCTGAACCTTGCAAACAGGTTGTGTCTGGCCTATGAACTTGGTCTTCTGCTTCAAATAAATAACCCTAAAATAACCTGGGGAATTATTTTTCATAACGTTATCACTTTAGAGTATGAAGTTTGTGTAGGAAGATCACCTCACACATGCAGGAAAGATAAAATGAGAGTGTGGCTGTGGACGGTCTCATTGTGCATACTAATATCCAGTTTTTCTTTGAATTTTTGCTGCCAATTTAAATTAGTAACACTGAAATGGTATTTTCTTTTCAGTTCATTGACTTTGTTTCATTGGCTGTTCCCTTGTCATTAGGACACCTGGTCCACCCTTGAATTATCATTTTGTTCTTCCTTGTTGAGTTAGATCAAAATAACATTCTCTGTCATCTGCATCTGAGCTTTTACCGGCATTATTTCCCCCAATGGCACTTTTGAAAACATTTTAAGCAGAAATTGCTTAAGCAAAGTTTTCTAAAGTAGCCCTTTACTTTGGTTGCCCGATTTTACCTATGCAGAGCCTCGTACTTCAGAAACACTGGACCTTTCTCTATATGTGTAGATGTATATGGCCTTTATGACTGTAATATCTGAATATCTCACTAATGGTGTTCATAACATCTCTGAGTTAGGGAAATAGGAGAAGAGTCCCCCATTTTATGACTTCTCATTTTACAGCTCTGAAAAACTAGCGCAATGTAGGTTATGACTGTGGGCAAACCACGTGGAGGAGGCGGTGGATAAACTTGACCTTACTGCCTTCCTGAGTATCTCGGATTAGAATACTAAAATACACAATTATTTCTGAACAAAAACCAGCTTCCTAAAGCGTAGCAGCGAGGACAGTAATTGGCCTGCTTAGGAAGATGGAGAGACATTTCTGATGGGCGGGTATCAGTAACTGGAGCTGAACAGTGGAAAGCAGAATAAATAATCCAGCTAGACTTCAAAGCTTTGGAGACTCTGCTCTGTGTCAGCTCAGCTGTTCTGTTCTTAGCAAAATTATACCATTTGCAAAAATGTTTTTCCATAAGGAAGCATGCAGAACTGCCCTCGTGAACGTGTTCTTGGTGGGTGGCCTTTGGTTTTTCCCAAAGCAGGTGGGAGTCGTGGTTGATTGCAGCGTTTTTTCTTTCATGATAAATAGGACAACGTTTAGTGAACTAGATTCATAATATCACAGACAAATTGCGGCCTGAAAATGACACGCTAATGTTTATGTCATTGTATATTTTAAATACTGTGCCTGGGACTTCTCAAAAGAGAATATCCTCCTCTCATGGAAATGCATCTAGCTGTGTGCCTCTGTTCTTCAGGCTTTTTTGGAAAAGCTGGCCTCATGGGTGTGAGCTTTGTAGAAAAAAAACCCCTGTGTTTCTTCATTTGTGCTTTGAGCAAACTTTGTATTATTTACAAATAGCTTTACTCCATCCGTTTTTCTCTTTTATGCATAGCCCGCATTTCGGGCAAGAAAACCGGTTAGTCGGCTTCGTGCTTCAGTTTGTTTCACACTTTGATGCGGGAGGGCACTTTAAGGGTGTTTACTTTACAATCATTGTAGGGAAATACTTGTTTTACGTACATTTTTCGGTGAAATTAAAACAAGAATCTTGGATAGGGTTCTATTGATTGTTGGTTTTATAAAAGCTGTGGGTGAAGTCCTGGCTTTGGAAAAGTAATGGAGAGTTTTGTCACTGACCTCAGCAGCGGCTGGAATTCGCCCTGTATGTCTGGTTTGGTTTCAGAGAGCTTCATTTTCAGCTCAGATCAAATTCAGTGTTGTTCTTTTAATTCTCATGGCAAACACATCCAAGGGAAGCACACAGGAGTTCAAGAATGTAACCTATTGTTTCCAAGCCCTGTTCTCATTTACTTCTGTTCGCCTTTAAAGTAAGTTCCCTACTACAGCATTGGAGATGGGAGAATCTGGCTCTGAACTGGTACCAAATGGAGTAGCCCTATTTTCTGTGCAGAACCAATGGAGATTTATGCCAGTGGGGAGCAGATATGGCTCCAATCCAGTGCTTCCCAACTCACCCACTGGCCAGCCGGAATGAGGGAGGGTGGCTGGCCGTGGTGATCTGAATTAGCCTGTTTCTGCCCTACCTCACCCACATTCCCATAGGGCGCTCCAGCCCTTGCTTTCCTGAGCCCTCCTCCAGGTTGCTTCACTCAGGAGTTAGGGCTGATTTCTTTCTCTAGCTACTCATTCCACAGAGGCCATCTGAACAGGAATTCCAGCTATGATCCTTCTGTCTCTACCCTCTTCAGTGCCAAAGGCAAGACTCCAGCTGACTTTGCTAATGTATGAAAAAATATAGTTGGTCTTGCTGTGCAGAGCTGAGAGGTGAAATGATGTATTGCGATATGATTGTTTGTTTTTCTGAAATGGCAATTTTCATGATCCTACCTTAAAACAGTAATAGTGTGGGTATGTCAGCCGAGGGTGAACAGCACTGCGCACATTTTAGGATGACATTACTCTGGAAAAAACTTGGATTATTGCCCTTTTAAAATGTCAGAATGCAGTGTTTGGGCATTAAGTTGAAGGGAGGATTCCAGGATCGTCTGCAGAAGACTTTGGAGGAGAGAGAGTATTAGACAGGCTCCAGCTCGTTCATGGTAGCTTCCCTAAGCTCCCCTGTATTCCATGGAAGGAGAACAGTCCTGGAGTTTTGGAAGAGGACTCCATCTGCAGTTGTCCTTTACAACAGGTTCTTTCTCATCCATGAAGCCTATGGAGCAACAGTTTTTTGAGCCATAGATAGCATTTTTGAGCCCCTGTTGTCCCAGCTTGAGGGAGGTTGGTGCCCTAGGATATAAAGTAGTCCCTGGAGCTATTAGAGAAGATCTCACTGCAGAGAACAGGGTGGTCTTTCCAAGTCTTGTAATGGCTTGGTCACATATTAACTGTGATGGGTAAAACCCCCATCAAAATCAATGGTAAAACTCCCCCTGATTTCAGCAGAGGCAGGATTACCTTTCTCTGGTCCTAAGAAAGGATGAAGCTAAGCTGTGTATATTTGCAGGCTCTCTTGTTCTCTAGCCTGTTTAATGTCCTCCTGAGAACTGCATCTACCCAGGCCAGCTCCCACACACATTTCAGCCCCCCCTCCTGAAGACTGTGCTTCTTCCTGGGTATCTGCTGTCCCTGAGTGAAATCGCTCGCTGACATTGCCTGTGTTGACTCAGTCAACCACTGTTATAATCATAGAGAGCAATTACAGTGAGAGAAATTATAGCTCTTTCTGGCTTGGTGACTTGGAAGCCAGCTGCCTTTTGAACTTGACTGGCAGTTATCCTAATAACATGGAGAATGTATGCTGGGGATATGAGCCTTTGTATCTTGGGAGGTTCAGAAAATGAAGGGGAATTTCAAATGGGCTGTAGTCTGCTTCCTGATGCTGTACCTGGCTGTTGAAGAGAGAGCTTGTGTGCAGGATGGCAGGGATTTTCAGGAGTGTGCTAGCTGCTTAGCTGCAATTGAGTTTGTGGTGAGTTGGCACCAGGTCTCCTAGGTCATCCTGAAGATCGCCACCTTGCTAGAGGGAAATGTTTCCGGTCTAGTATTCTTCATATCTCAGTTTTTGAATGGAGCATGACTTAAGAGAATGGAGCCCCACCCCCCTTCAAAGGAGATCAGAGTCTGAACTGCAACGTGAGCTTAGAGTAGGGTTTAGAAAAGGTCTAGGCAGTGTTCTGGGCAAGGGCATGGGGTGGTATTTAGACCCACCAGTGAAGACTAGATCATATTCTACCATACTGGGTGCTGCTATTTTATATTCTTGGAGTTAGCCCTATCCTGGAAGACAGCAAGAGTCTGAATGGTGAGCAGAGGAGGAGGATGGAAACAGAGGCGCAGAAGGATGTGGCACAGCAGTTGTTGTGCAGTAACTTGTGGCCGAGCTGGCGGTATAAAACCAAGTGGTTTGAGTCCAAGGGCAGCGACCACAGAGCTGCAGTGTCTCACCAAGTCTCTGTGGCTGTGTGTACACAGCACTGCATTGTTCTGCAGACACCGGCCTGAATTTTGTTTCTTTTTGCACCCAGTAGCAGAGATAAAAGAGGAACTGTGCAGCTGGGGGCTAGCACTTCAGACGGGCTGTGTTGGGGTGTATGGCTTGTTTCACTTTCCAGCAGCTGGCGGTGGATCTTCTGCACCAAAGAAATGTTTAATTATCTAGAAATGTAATAAAAATGTCCACTTGCTTGTATAAAAGATTATTGGTGATTTATATGGGTAGAGGCTTCCTTGAACTCTTGTTATTACCACAGAGGAGTGCAGAGTCCCTCCGGCCCTTTCTCTCCTCTCCCCAGCTCCCCTCGGTGCCTTTTATACCCCCCACACTCTTCAGCCTGTACACTGATTCACGCTAAATCTTGTTCGCTTCGCTGACTCCCAGCTTCCTGCTGTTGTGTTTGTTGCTTTCATTCAGAGCGGGCTTAAAATCATTAATGAGAAAGTTGGTCCGTAAACAGAGATGGGCACTCCCCCGTTGCGAGCTACTCTTCTCAAGCTTTTAAACCCCTCTAAGTCCATTAGGCATCTCTGCCCGCAGTAGTTTGTGCAGCTACTGTACGGACGACAGCCTCCCTTGCTGGGAGAGGCTCTGCTTCCAGCCATCCCGGCCATGCTGACTTTCAGCTGGATGGGATCGCCTCTATTGTTCTGATGGGGTTTCCAAAGGGGTCTCGCTGGAAGTGAACGGAACGAATCTGCCAAACCCTTGATGTCTCTTGCTGGTTAGCGCAGAAGGAAACAGCTGTTCTATCCTCAACACTCTGGTGTGTGTTATTGTGTGCATTTTATTTCTTTTTTTCCCCCTTTGGGCTGCAGCTATTGTTTGTCATCTCTTTGCCGCTGAGAGAATAGGCTCCTGGGAGGACTTTAGGAGCTGTGTAGCTTTGCCTGAGGTTATGCAGGAGGCCTGTGGCGCAATAGCGTCTTTAACACTGGCTGTCAGATATTCAGGCTAATGACTGCCTACCAGCTGGGCCATCTTTCCTTCTTAGTGCTGAAAGGTGAAATCAGCAGTGTCTGGTTTTGGGCCGGAGTCCCGTGAAACCGCTCCAGTCCAGTGTGGCTTGTGTGTAAGTCAATCAGTAGATGTCTCCCTATTTTCCATCTTCTGCCTTCCCCAGAGCTGCTCTGGATCCTGGCCCTCGCTCCTCTCCCAGCCTTCTGCCTCTTTGCAACACAGATTTATTTTTTAACAAGCAGGTGAGCAGGGCCCTTGCTCCGTCTCTGTTTTGCCCCGTTCTGCTTCGGACCCGCTCCACCCCTGTCACTGCAGAGGGAGGAGTGGAGGGAGGCTGTCCCACATGTGCTGGAGACTCTGATTTAGTTCTGAACAAATGAACGTTGAAATGGCAACACCACTGACAGCGCAGCCGCCTTCCTGCAGATGTGACTGACCGAGATTTTTCCCGGCATCCAAAACAAGGGATTTGGCACTCACTCAGGAGAAATAACCGGTGTTGTCTGTTTCTGTAATAGCGCTTAATTACCTCTTATTCCATGTAATGGTTGGGATCAGTAGTGCTGCTTTGCCACTGCATGGAGAAGAGTTCACGTTCTTTTCTTTAAAGAGCTGCTTTTAAATGCTTTTCTTGCTTTCATGTGCACAGTGCTTTTACCCCCAAGTCCCATGCCTTCTGGATGACACGCAGGGGAAGTAAAGAGCTAAGGATATCATCAACGTGTTGTCTTACATAGCCTCTTACATCAATGGAAAATGCAAGGGGTGCTTTGAAGGGTGCAGGTGTAAAAGTTGAGTCCCCCAGCTAAAGCCTGTCTGATGGAGATGGAAAAGCAATCTCAAAAAAACAAAATACAATTATCCACCTCCGTTAATGTAACATGATTAGCTGTCTGTGGTAGGTTTTCAGGGCACATGTGTTAAATCTTGCCGGATAACCTGTCTTAATCACCTTCAAGTTGAGACAAGGTCTTAAAAGAAACACCAGGAAATGGTGCCTCCAGCTCTTTCCTTGGCTTGTTTTTCTGGGCATGGATTTTTGCCTTCCTACCAGCGTTCAATCCTTTGGCTTCTTTTACCTTCCCATGAGCTTGACTCAGCAGAAACCATCCTTGCAGACAGGAACTTTCCACCTTGGGAATTAGCTTTGCGTGTCAGGGGAAGGAAGCAAGTGACGCCTGGAAGAAGGGATGGCTAAAACTAAATGCAGTATTTCTCTCTTGGGGTGGATTCGGGCGAGTGCTGTCTGTAGAGTGGAATTTGACATCTTGGGTCAGCGGAGTCTATTTCCATCATTCCTTCAGCCACTATGTTCAGTTCATAGATCCCACCTGTTCCTTAGAAATGGGATTTTTTATTTTAATCTTTCTGGTGAGAGGGAGAAAGGTTTAAGGAATACAGATTAGCTTCTCCTGTCTGGCGTATTTCAGTCATGCTTATAAAGTTGTTACCCAGGTGGGGCTGTGCCTGCATCTTGGCAGAGCCCTAACTCCCATGGAAGCCCTGTGCATTTAAAAGGAATGCAGCGATGGGCACTTAAGAGTTATGGCTTCTGGGAAAACTCTCTTCTTCTCTTGATACACTACAGTTAGTGTTACGACGACCTCTGTGCCAATGGCTATGTCACTTAATTGCTCCGTGCTAGTTGCTAGCTGTCCGTAATGGGAGGTGGCTTTGTTGCCGAGGGGTTGTAAGCTCTCATTCAACTGAGTTAAGTTCACCTAGACCCTCATAATTACAAAGTAAATATTTTTATGTAAGGGTGCCTGAAAGCCTGACGTGTGAAACACCGGATGCCACCTGGCAGTGAGACAGTCCCTGTCCCTCCCAGCTGGGATCCGTGCAGATGCAGGCACCCAGTCCCTGCAGCTCGTGGTGCGCAGCTCTGGCTACTGTCAGGATATGAATAAAAGGAAAATCCCTGTGTGAGGGAGAGATGAGGTTAGCCCTGTGTGTGTAAAAGTGCTGGGGGTTTCCTGCATCCTGAAAGCCTATTTTAAGTAACAGGAGGAACTGTTAGACTTTAACCGGCAAATGTTAACTGGGAAATCTCCCGGTGAATTTTCAAAGCCCATCAAAAAGGGCTGTGCTTTTGGAAGTTCCCCATCCTGACCGCTTCTAGGGCACATTTTCACCAGATTGCTTTGTTCCTGAAAAAAGTTACATATGTGCACTGTGTATATTTTTGGAATCTGGGGGACTCTGTGGTGTTTTACATATGAATGAAATTCCCTGGCACAGCCTACAGGCAACGGGAGCTGGTAAAGGAGTTCCTTGAGAACTCCTGTATTATTGCACAGCACTGCTTTTGTGCAACGGAGAAGGGGGAAAGTTCCCAAAGCATAGCACAGCAAGAGATAACGTAACCCAATATCGCTTCAAAAATCTCATTCCAGAAATGCATGTCAGTTAATGATACTTCCCAACAGACATTTCTTTATCTCAGGTAATATTTCTCGGGATTTGTATCAGCGTCCAAAGAGAAGAGTTCAGCTGCTGATGGGGTACAAAGTGCTTTTCAGACTGATGTGCAGAGACTCTTTATCCACTGCGAATTGAAAAAGTTCTGTAAAGTCTTTGTAGCAAAACGGTAGCTGGAGGAAAATGTCGATGTGCAGGATGTTCTTACGTGAAGTAGAGTTAGGCCACGGTACCAAGACTAGAGTTTGCTTCTGCTCCTTTGTGAAGCAGTTAGTCCTTTTGCTCTGCAAACACTCTGTAAAAGGGGAAGATGGCAGCTGTATGGAAGTGTCTCACACCGAGCTGTCCTGTGCGTGGATCCAGGGGCAGTGCAGGCTATTGATCAGTCTGGCTTCCATGTTTGAGCCAAGAATTAAGGTGAGGTCTAGTATGTGAGAGTTGCTTGTAAAAGCTTGGTGCATGGGGAAAACAAAAGGCAGCATCTTGTATGTATGAGTGTTCCTAACCAGTTTGCTGTCGGGGTCCTGGATTGGAGGAGCGACAGGCTTAGTGTCCATCTTTGGGTTGGCCAGAGCAGGTGATGCCCAGGAGTGCATCCTTTTTGACCTCAGACGTGGTGCTTTGTGCCCCCTAAGCAAGGGGGAGGTTTTGTGGGCCTGGGAAGATACCAGACTGCTCCAGAGGCCGGGCAGGGCTATTTCAGACCTGGAAGAAGGAAATTTGGCAGCTGGGGACTGTGTTACAGAATTCTGATGTAAACCTAGGATGATCTAGTGAGGCCCTCCTACAGGTGATTATTACAGCAATCTCAACAGCTATTTTTGCAGGCAACAGTAGCCTTGCAAAGTTGATAGAAAACTAGCAGATGGCTAGGTGTGGTCTGAAGACTGACGTGTGCAGTGTGAATGTGCTGCTTGATCGCTGTCCTACAGTAGGTTTGTTAGAAAATAGGTTCTGCTGCACCTCCACATCAGATCCCACCAGTTTTCTCTATGGACACATGCACATTTGGGTCTGATTTAGTCTTTGCTTCCTTGTCTTATAGTTCTGTTTGACAGTCATCAAAGTCAGTGGTTTAACTGAGAACAGAATGGGGACTCTTACTGTTTTACCAGAAGTGGTATGATGGTGATAGATGAAAACCTCTTCCTAAGTGTGATGTCACTTCATCACAGCCACGAGAAGAGGAAATGTCTGGTCCTTGTCCAGCGAGGGGAGATGTTCATATGGCAAATAACCAGAGGGAAAGGACAGGTTCACCAAGCAGATCTTCCCCCTCGCCCCTCCCTACTTCCCTCACAAGCTGTTAAAAATCCAAAAAACCAAACAACCCAGAAGAGATTATAGAATCAGAACTCTTTGCATTTATTTTATTAGGGGAAAAGTTCATCTTTCTAGTCCTGAAAACATAAATCTCTCTCAGAACCATCATAAATTCCCATTGTTAAAACTCCCATCCCGCAGTCGCGTTCATCTCCCACGCCGCCCTGAGACAACCACGGGCAATGAAATGAAGCTGGGAAGCCAAAATCTGGCCTTGGCGACAATGATGCAAATCCAGAATTGTTCCAGCTTCCCGGCTAGTGGAAAAAGCCTGACGGGCAGGGTATATCTCCAGTGACCTGAGAGGGACAGAGCTGGCTTACAGCACTTGATCTTTTGTCCTCTTGTTTCTGATCAAACTTTTGCCCCTTGGATGTGTTGTTATAGCTGTGTTTTGCCTTGACTTGAAATCCATGGCTACAAACAGAGGTTTTCTCCATCCTGGTCCCTCAAGGTTTACAGGTCAATTTATATGGAAGTCTTTGAAGTCCTGTGTACTTTTTTCCATGGGCTTCAAGTGTGGAGTGTGCCTAAATGAAAGAATAAATCTTGGAATCACTTAAATACCTCTTTTGAACTTGGCTCCCCGCCTCCTCTATGCTGGTGACCTCCTGAGATACAAGCATAGCTTGGACCTGCGCTGTAAAGAAATGGAGTGGGTTTTGATCTGATCTAAATATGTAGTCATTTCAGCTGTTGAAGAGGGTTATTAATTACTGTTTGGACATACAGACCCCTATTCTCTACATTTGTGTCCAGCTGGCATTAAATTATTAATCATATTTTGGATCTAATCAGCTAAAAAGACAAGTGAAATATCTGTATGACATCAGTGAGGGAATAACAGAACACTGCAGTCTGAAAATGTAATCAGTGTAGCACGGATATGTCTAATTCTTCTGAGCCTGGTCCAGCTTCTGATTCTCTGCATGGAGTCTAATAAACTGGATCTAAACTGACAGAAAACAACATGCGATGTCATTTAGCCTGCCTTTTCTTCTGTGAGTTTGGCAGACACAAGCGAGCAGTCCTTGTCTTGTATTAGCGCGGTAAATGCTATTCTGTGCAGAGCGTTCTTACTCCCCAGAAAAGTCTCTATATTTTATTATCTTTTCTTGGGGAGAAAAAAGCCAACAACAAATAAATAATGTGGGAATAAGTCCACATAAACATACAAAGCTGAGATGTGACTGCTGGGTCCAGGATGTTGAGAAAAGTCCTGATTTGACTTTTCATTACCTTCAAGTGTACCAGCTTTGGTGTGTCAGATGCATGAAATTGTAACCTTAAAAGTGATCTTGTAGCTATCCTTTCTTGTCCTAGATCAAAAACATGTCCCAGGCTGTGGTTTAGAGTAAGAACTGGGTGTGAAATCAGAACATACGAGGTGTGAGGCTCTTTTAGGTTACTTGATTTGGGATTTTTTTGCTCAGAAGAAACACTGAGGTCTCTAGCCTAAATTGATGCAGAGCTGGCAGTTGTGTCTCAATACTTCAAGCAGAAGTCTTGTTGCTGGGAGGATTGACTTCTGAACCACTTTGTTACTGGACAAGGCAGCTTTTGGTAGCTCAATTTCTTGACACGTAAAAGGGTCATAATGATATACAACCAACAGTAGAAGGGATTGTGGTGCTTTACTAGGTGAGAGTTCGAAGTCTCTGAATGAAATAAGGTCTGTGATTATGGGATAACCCTCTGTGAAGCTTCTTGGGTCAGTCAAGGGCCTGACTTTCAGTTCACTTATATTGATTTTAGTCCACTCACTTTCATAGCATTACTCCCAGTTCACACCAGTGCCAGGAGGATACTCCTGCAGCCATAGACTAGCAGCTACCCCAGACTTCTAAGCAGGGGGCTGTGCAATTACCAGGGCTGAATTTAATTACAACCTCTCAATAAAATGGCTTGTGACAGAATGTACAACTCAATAAATTCGCCAGATTTCATCACATGCAGTCGCTGTGAAGATTAAGTAGTATTAAAAAAGGCAGATGTGTTTGTAGTGATCAAGCTGCTATTTAAAGTTTTGGGTAGGGGCAATCTGCCTGCTAAGCTTAAATGTTAAGGATTTTCACCTTATAAACTCCTCTTAAACAATAGGCACATTTAATGCTAGTAGGAGCAGGAAATAATGTGTAAAGCTGCAGTTTATAATAGCAACTGGAACCCTGCATACATGGTTTTATTACATACACAGTTTTTGTAACATCTGACCCTAATTCACGTTTATATTGTCCATATCAAATGGTTTCTCTCTTTCCTGGTAGTGGTGTTCATTAGCTGAAGATCAAGAAAAATTTCATGCATGCTTTAGATGAAACGTAATTAAACCAGCTGAAAAAAAAACCTTTACAGGGGAAAGCTGGAACCAAGGGCTATTAATAGAAACTGCAGGAAGGGGTTGTTAGCAAGCCAAGGCCTGCTCAGATGAGGCAGGATGCAAAAAAGAAAAAAAATGAGCATGCCACAATACCAGGAAGCTATAAAACCCATTAATCCCCACCCATGAGGACATCCATCCAAAAAGTAAAGTTTTGTTTTCAAGGCAAGGTTAATAGCCGAATTCAGCTCTCCCACTGAAGCAATAACTTTTCTTGAGCTTAGTGAGGGTCAAAAATATAAAGGCATGGCTCTCAAACAGCATTTTTTTGAGAGCTTCAAATTGCCAGAGAGAGATTATATGGGATTTTTTATGGCTTCAGTCTCAAAGCATCCTGCAGGCCGTTGCTTAAGTTCCCCAGTCTTCTGTGTGTGATCCCCCGTGCCCATGCAGAGCAGCTGCCTCTGTTCTCAAACCGGGCACTTGTTCAGGGCCTGAGCGAGGGCCACAGATATCCCCAAGCTTCAGAAAGCTCTTAAGGACCAGAAAGCCGCAGTGTATCCGAGTTTGTAAAAGGAAGCCAAGATGTGATGCAACACTTCATAAAGCCACTGTTTAAAGCTGAGATCGGCACCATTTTAAGTCTGCTATGCAGCTAGAGGGTCGGTATGGTTTTAAAGTAAGCGAGAAGATAGAGCAGCTGAATGAAGAGCAAAGGTATTTTTAAAGCCAACCCTTAATAAGCACACTGGTCAGTAATGAGATTAATAAATGCTAGTTTTTTATAAACTGATGCTGTCACTTTTCCTACCCTACTTAGAGTTTTCCTGCTTATGTTAAAACAATACTACGTCATTTTTCCCATACTTAGAAAGTTCCCTTTAAATCAATTCCTCCAATTCTTTGCCTTCTCCTTTCACGTAACACCGAGTGCCTGATGCACTGGTGGTTGTTATCTCTCCCCCACAGCATTCAACCATTTCGGCTCATCGGATGCATAACATTTCAGTGTGGCTGAATGCCAGCCCTGGTATATTAAAGCCACACAGATAAGGTAACAGTGGTTAGTGTTGTTGTCTCGCTTCAGCTTATTGTCTGCCTTTAATCTTGAGCTGATTAATCTGTCCAAGGACGAGCGAAGGATGTGAGCGAGAGGGGCAGAAAACCAGCCATGGCTGATGGGTGGGCGGGAGCTGAAATACCTGGAAGTAAGAGCAGATGCACCTTGTAAGCAATGTGGGGCTCTGTAGTGATGGGAGAGCAAAACCAGGGACATCGGAGAGGTAACTCAGAGTCTTAGTGACTGTGGCTGGAAGAGTTGTGGCACGTTGGGTACACAGGTGCTCAGATCCCACTGCCTTCCAAGGGGAGGTGAATGCTCAGGTTGCCTGGGAAAAAGATAAACAGACTATCCAGTAATTTTGGAATCTTGTCAGGATTTTAGCAAGGGAAAAATGAGATTATTTGTAAAATAAAAAATCCTTGTTAAATTTTTTGTTTTTAAAAGCTGATGTAAATGGGCTTGCTTGCTTCTAAGCTATAGGCTGTTGCATTTTGGATTCTGCATCTCAGAAGGTTAAAAGGTAAATCTACAGAACGTTTTCTGTGCAGGGCTGAGAAACCATTGTAATCCTAACCTTGGCTTTGCCATGTAACTTGCTGAGAATATATGTTGAATAAAGAGAAACATTAAGATCAGGCCTGAAATTCACTGTGATTCGGGGAGCCACTACAAGCTACTTAATTCCTCCTTTGAAGGTTTCAGTACTGATGAAGTGATAGTTAAATGATCTTTTCCTTTTCTCTTTTCTGCTTCCTTTTGTTTCTGTTTTTGGAGCAAGCTTTGAGCTCAAATTGAGCTGGCAACTTCCTTTTCAGACCTCAGCAGCTGACATCATTTGTACAGCAATAATCAACAACAGGAAGAAAACATCTGGGCTTGGAAGCACGAAGACATCAAGGCTGTAGTGGTCTAGAGAATAAAGGGGTGACAACAGTCTGGGTTGCAACAGTTTGGCTTTGGTGCATCCTGCAGACATGGGGCCACTCCAGCGGCTGCAGGAATTGAGCATTCCTGGTTTTCGAGATGAAGGAACAGAGGATGGGGCAGCAAGCTGTCGGGTTCCCTGGAGGGAAGAAGTGGTTCAGTGAGGTCAGGACAGCACACTGCTTTTCGCATGGGAAACCTCCAGGGTGATCTCCACGGCTGTGTTTGCTGTGTGCTCTGGTGGGTCAGAAGACCTTGTGTCTGTGGTCCTGTGGCAGATCATAGCCAAGGGTCATCTTGGGAACCTAGGACTGTGGGAATGCAGTAGACGGAGCTTTCATCAGCTGCTTTGTACTGCTCTGAAGCACAGGGGCCTTAAAGAAAAAGCTTTTTGTTTTACTCTGAGCTCTTGAACTGCGCCTGAGGACTGAAAGGAGAACTTCCTCTGAGCTGCGTGTGGGCGATTCCTATCCATACCAATAGGCAGAAGTAGTTGCAGTGCTCAGTTTCAGCGAAAAATCAGTCTTGACTCTTCTCCTTTGAAGGATCTAGGCTCACTCTTACTTATTTGGTCGCCCCAAAACCCCAACCCTAGCATGCAGGGATGGAAGCCATGGTCTTGCAATGTAGTTGGCCTCTTCCATTGTAACAAGGGATGGTAAAATCGAGAGGAGACATTTGCATTTGCATTTGAATTACTTCTAGACTAGCACGTAGGGTTACATGCATCTTCCTCATGTCTTATGTGCAGCATCTACTGCTTCTGCTGCCTCACCTGCGGCAGCACAGCTTCCTTTCTGCTCCAGGATGCCGTGTGTCAGGCATCCATAGGATGATCTACCATGATGCTCCTTCGCTGAGTCTCTTTGGACTGGTTAAATCACAGGCTTTTGAAAGCTCTTTGCTTACCTTGCACATTCAGGCCTTCTCCTTACTGACTTCTTCCACGTGAATATGACAAAGTGGTTGATCAGTAATATTTGCCTGGCAGAGAGCTGCTATGGAAAGAAACCGTGTTCTGTTTTGATGGGGATGATGGGTGATTTGGCTATCTGGGAGCTCAAGGGAGCTGCTATGAGATGTGTCGGCAGCACAGCTTCCATATGAGATATCCCTAATCCCCAGAGCTGACTTTCATGCACATATGCACCACTACCTCCATCCCCTACCCTTATTGCAACCAGCTGTGGTTTGACTTTGTCAAAGATCTGATAGAGCTCCCTTACCCCCTCTCCCACTCCCTCCACAAACTCCCATTAGTCATACTTGGGCAGCGCATGAAATAAGATGGTGATAAAGCTCTGATCCTGGACACCAGAGTCGTTCCTAGGGGCTCCGTGCTGGGCTGTGAAGACTCCGCTGTGTTAACTCCTTGGTGTCTCCAGGCAGGATTTCTTAATGCCCGTAAGCCATGTATCATCTCAGGGTTGATAGAGCTCTTAGGGCACCTTTTGTCTAAGTAGAGGTGGATTTAT
This sequence comes from Phalacrocorax carbo, assembly GCF_963921805.1. NCBI lineage: Eukaryota > Metazoa > Chordata > Aves > Suliformes > Phalacrocoracidae > Phalacrocorax > Phalacrocorax carbo. The sequence goes on along the minus strand of NC_087536.1, from coordinate 4,216,084 downwards.
TACTGTGGTGTGAGAGATTAAATGGGCTTTTCTGGTTTTTTAATTAGTCAGTGAGCTGAGGAAGACAGGTCTTGTGTTAAGGCACCAGCCGTTTGTGCAAACTTGGGTTTTCTCTGTATCCCGTTGGTAACGCAGAGAGAATGTTATTTTTCTCATTGTTGTTCATAGTACTTAAGCTAAAGATTAACTTTGGCAGAATGACAAGGGGATACGTACTGGCCAAGAAACAATTCAGCCTGGAAGTTAGTGCAAGGTTTCTGACCACTGGGGAGGAAGAGCTCATGGAACAGAAATTGGATTATTTTTTTAAAAAACAGGACGGTTTATCAGCCAGTTAAATTTGGGTTGCTTTTCCCGAGGGTGGTGAAAAGCGCATCCTTGGTCTGATGCCAGCCACCAGGCAAATTTCAGAGCTTTCCCTCATAGCAGAGATTTCTCTAATGGGCAGGACGATGCTATCTGAGCAGACGAAGGCCACCAGCCGCTCCTGAACCCCTAAGCCACGGCTGATCAAAGCTGCAGCCGTGCTGCCGATGTATCAGCGAAGAACTGTACATCGCACCCTTCCCTTTGCAGGCCAGCGTGATACTTCGAGAGGCAAACAGAAGCCTTTCAGAAAAACACAAATATTTGAACTGCCGTTTAGCTATCTGTCATGTAGCCACCTTTGCAAAAGGGTGAGAGGGTGGGCAGAGCTTTGTGGGAAGGATGGTTGTGTTGGGTAATCATCTCGCCTTTCTGCAGTGTTGGCACGCCTCAAGCATTGGAGACATCGTTACAGACTTGGGTGGCTGAAGCTTGTGGGTCGTTCAGGAGAGCAGCACTGCTTTTGCAGTGGGTCGAGAGCTCCCAGTGTAAATCCAATTCTTAAGGCAGCGCTAAACCAGTAAATCTAGGCTGACGTGTCTGCATGGGGGGGAAGCAAAGCTTTGTACTTCACGGAGAGCGAGTAGGGCCCAAGGACTTTGTATCTTATCCCAGTTGTGATTTAGAGCTAACTGCTGAGCTGATGGCAGCCCAGATACTCACCAGTGAAGTTAAAAATAAACCGCTTGAATTTCTCTGCTGATAATTGAGGCAGCTTCTTATTTTTTTGTGTGAGTTGATGTAAGATCAAGCCTTTCCTCCTCCTCAACAGTGCCTGCCCAGTTTGTGACCCCTGAAGTCCCCCAGGCTTTTCCTACTCTCTCGGCAGCAGTTCAGTTTGTGAGATGCTGGCTTGCTTCTTTTATTTCACAGTCTCTAGCGAAGATTTCAGAGATCCCATCCGTTCAAATAAAAATGTGAACGCTGTTCAAATTACTGGGAGGAACGCTAAACCTTCAGATCCAGATCTCTTCTGTTACCCCTAGAGGCTGTTCTGCATCTGTAGCGCTGGTGGAGTATCGTGTAGCTGCCTATGAACCCAGTTGCTGCTGGGCCTAATGTGTTAGGCTAGAACAAGGATCGGGCGGAGCAGGTGCCAGAGGCAAGCAGGATCATCGTGTGGTCAGGAGGTGTCTCTCCAGCCATGATGGACTGTTGGTCCTGCTGCGTCCAGTCCTCACATGTACGCTGTCTCTGGAAGGTGCTCTAATCTGGGATGTGCGGCACAAAGCAGCTCTGATCCATCCCTGTCCTTGGGTCTCAGCGCATACGTGCCAGCAGTAAGACACCTTTGCACTCTTTGGGCGCCTTTTCTAGCGTGTCCAGAGGCACAAAGTCACTGCTTGAATGTGAGGCGCTGAGTACTGAAAGCTGCTGACTGATGCTCAGAGGGGATCTTGCCTGTGTCATTGTTTATTTGTCACCAAACAGGAGCGGTGTTTATAGAGCTCTCTGCAGTGGTTTGTGTTTGCTGCCCTAAGAATTTCATTTGCTCCATTCACAAACAATTGCAATAAACAGGCTGTAGTAATTGAACTCTCTCCTTCAGCTTCGGCCCCGCAATTGCCTTCCCGGCTGCGTTCTCAGATGTGGGGCTTTAGAAACCTGGTCTTTCAAGCTCAGATATTTTGAGGGCAAGGGGATGTCTTGTTTTTGCAGCAGCCTCTCCAAAGCATGCTTTCTGTCTTGGACATCCAGGAAAGCTACTGCACCGGCCGTTTACCAATGCTTTGGTTGTCTTCCCAGTTGATCACGTGGTTCCTGAGCCAGGGACCAGTTTGCTGACTGCGTTCGACCAGTGGCGAGAATGGGCAGACAGCAAGTCCTGCTGTGACTACTCTCTGCACGTGGATATCACTGAGTGGCATAAAGGTGTCCAGGAGGAGATGGAAGCTCTGGTTAAAGATCATGGTAAGTTCAGTTACTGAAAGCTCAGAGAAGACTTTTCCCTCTTTTTATTTTTTGTTTTTTAGGACTGTTTCTTGTGAAATATTTTACTGTTACAGCTCAGTAAAGCTGTTCTGGGCCCTGACGTTAACTTGGCCCATTCTGGCATCTCGTGGAGGTTTGGGCAGCCGCTGTTGTAGAGGGCTCAGGGCGATGGCACACACTGGTGTCACTGCAACGTGGTAGGTGGGTGAGCATGGGTTTTGGAGAGGAGAATCTCTGCTGCTGCCACGCGGAGGAGCACCTTTGTTCAGTGGAGGTCCTTTGTTTTTCAGTAGTGCACGTAGGTGATAGGTTCAGCCATTAAACTGTTGTAAACAAGGGAAGAATCAGGCCCAGAAGGAACAATCCAGCACTGCTTGCTAAAAGTGGAGAAGAGCTGAATAAAATGACCTCATAGGTTTTTCCCCTCTTTAATTTCCTTGACGTTTCATCCTTAGGCTAGAGTAATTTTCCATCCTGTTTGTAGTTTAAAAAACCCAACCTTCTACATCCCAATGAGCGCTTTTGCTGGTTCAGAAGGCAGGAGAGGGAAAGCTGACCTGGGACCACTCCCTGTGTCTTGGTCAGTACGAACGTGGTGGAGGGAGGCATGCTTACAGACGCAGATTCCCCACCGCTCTCGCAGGAGGGGGCGGGGGATCAGGCAGCCAGGCCCAGTCTCTGCTTTTGTGTGATGCGTTTTGCTTATTTTTTTACTCAACCTCCTAGAGTGCTGAATCCACAGAATTATTCTTATTTCAATGTCAAGTGGAAGCCTAGGGGCTTAGCTGTCCCCGCTGCTGGAGTGCAGGCTCCTCCGTTCTCATCAGTTGCGCTAATAGATGCCACATGGCCGAGGAGATCCTGGCTTTACGCTGTGATCTCTTGAGAGTGCCTGTGCCTCTGTGCACACATGTGTGTACACATTTCAGAGCAGATTAAAGTAATTTATTTGTCTGCCCATCATTACTGCTCGCAGGGGTGCTGATTGAGGGGGACGTCTTCTCCCTCTGAGAAACGGTGTGTTTTGGAGCTTCATCTGTGCCTGCAATTTGTATGTCAAGGATAATTCTTTGCTCTCTTTCTGCTAGGTGTGAACTCCTTCTTGGTTTACATGGCTTTCAAAGATCGCTTTCAGCTAACTGATTCTCAGGTAGGAAGGCTTAATGTCTACATGCTTCTGTCACTGCAAGCTGTGCATCAGTCTCTAATAAGGGTGTAATTTCAATACACTTGGATCTGACACTCTCTTGTTCTTAGTCTTTGCATGCGTAACAGTACCTAAGATTTGCAACAGTACCCAGAGCTCTGGTTTGAAGATTTATTTTCTTTTAATTAAAAAACCCAACCAACAACAAACCCTGAAAGACTTGGCTTGGGGAAAGCAATGCCAAAACCCTAATTTTGAGAGACCTAAGCTTTTATTCCAGCTCCTTTGGTGTGGAAGCAGTGGCAGTTTTATAAATTGCTGCTTTATGCCTCAGCGCAGAGCAGGACGGCGAGATCTCTGGCATAACTGTTCTGTGTGTTTATAAGCTGAAGCTGATCCTGGTCCAGAAGTGGGTTTCTGGCTTTAGCACTAGAATCGCTGGGATCTTAAAAAGGAATTGCCCTCCTGTTTGCTATTCTAGTGGATACGTTTGGGTACATTTAATTGTTGAGATGGGCAGTTTATATTTCTAAATGTGGTGGGAGGAGAGGAATGCCTGGGAGTCGTTTGGAACAGTGTAGGAGGCAGTGGCGTAGGACAGTTATCTCTGAGCACTCTGGTAAGCATTTTAATGAGTGACCATCGATGGAGCTGGCGTCAGTTGTGGGCTGCTCGACCTGAGCCCTCTCAAACTGCTTGCTGGAGTGGGAAATCACATTGCTCCTACCCCAGGCAGTGAGAGGGGTGGGTGCAGGTTCTCCATGAAAATCAAATGTAAGGGTTTTTTTTAAGCCAGGCACTAGGAAGCAAAGACATGAAACGGGTACAATTCTTTAAGCTCCTTAAAATCACTCTAGATGTAGAGCTGTGAAGTTGCTGTTTCTTTCTCCAGCGTGGCAAATATACCCAAACCTGGCTTTTGAATAGGGCTTCTTTGCCGTATCAGAAGCATCCGACGATACAGATTGGGAAATTTCGCTGTAGGCAGCAAAATGGATCATATCCGTCCAGCAAACCACATCTTATAGTTCTTCATGCCTCTCTTTCTTTACTCCATTCTGCAAAATTCTGTAGCTGAAGGAGCCTGGAGCATATACTGTATACTAGGTGTGTACCTGAGTGTACCCTCGGGGTGTATTGTACTATATGTTTCCTGTCTTCCAGATATATGAGGTCCTGAGTGTAATCCGGGATATTGGCGCGACAGCTCAAGTGCATGCTGAGAATGGTGACATCATTGCTGAGGTACGTTATGTTTATTCTGTGGATTATTAACTTCAAAATGCTGGGAGGGATTTAAATTTCTAAATCCCTCTTTGCAAACAGAAAATGACCAAGACTTCTCAAATCATGGCATAGCTCTATCAGGGATGTAAGCAGAGCTGTGCCTCACATCTCATCCCCTTCATCGTCACTGATAAAGCAGGTTTTTGTGGCAGCTTTCTGTTTGTGGTGGATATCGGCCATCTCTGCCTTTCCATGAGTAAAAGGCTGTGTCTGGGTGTGATTGTCACTGCGTACAATAAAATGATCTGCGGTAACTAAGACTGGGGAGTGGGAAGGGAAACAGCTTCATACAGTACCTGGGATGCTGATAATTGGGATCTGTTAATCCTTTAAACAGCAACGAAGAAGACATGTTAATAATGTATTCGGATTTAATCTGATCTTCAGCTCGTTTTGTAAGTTACGTCTCAAGTGTGCAAAATGTGGTGTTGCAGAGGATTTCCGCATTTTCCGACGGGGAAGAGCCCACCTAAGTCTTTAAGCCCAGTCACCTGCAGGATGAGTTTTTAATGAGATACTGTTTTGCCACATCTTAGAGATTATTTCATAAATGCAAACGAGTAGTGAAAGGTGAGGGGCTATGAACCCAATGCGAAGCAAATCAAAATAGGTTTCCCTGACCTCCTGTGAACAAATGAGCAAACATTTTGCGAGCTCTGGTTATTCTCAACAAGGGAAGTTGGACAGGACTCTGGTTGTAAGGCCCTTATATAAAGCCCCATGTGATTATTAGGTAGCACAGATGCCTGGGATCTCACTTGTACCTCTCTCAAACAGCTGTGTTTGCGGCAAGAAAAAATGCCTGTTGCTTTAAATCTTTTTCCTGCTCTTTTCTCTCTCTGCCTTAGGAGCAGCAAAGGATCCTGGAATTGGGGATCACAGGCCCTGAAGGGCATGTGTTGAGCAGACCTGAAGAGGTGAGGACTTCACTGCCTTTGCATTTATTCCCCCAATTTTAGCATTTCTGCATTGCCATCAAGTACTTCATATTGGGATGAATGTGGCCGGAAACAGGATTTCATCCCGGCTGTAAGCATTATTGCTGCATGGGGTAAGGGAAGAGGCTAAGACACTTCTAGGGACTAACTACTAACTAGTCCCTTCTAGAGGTTAACTGCTATGGGTACTTATGAGGTACCGAGGAGCCCTCTCGGCTTCAGTACTGGAGAAGGGGACATCTCCAGGGAGTAATTCATCAGCCTAAGATTTGATTCACCGTCTGGAAAAGCTCAGCTCTTTCTGTTGATTATTGGAGATAGTCTAGAAAGGCTCTGCTCACAAGTCAGGTATCTAAGATGGGGTGAGATGTATTTGAACCACAGAGCACCAATTCCTTGATTCAGGCACCGCACAGGAACATTTTAAGATGGAGTCCCTGAAGAATTGTGTATGCTGGTGATGTTGGTCTTTATGGAGCAAGACCCTGAAGTTCTTGTAGTTTCCCATCACTTTTGGTCAAGTTTTGCATAAGGAAAAAACTTCAGAATTTGGGTTTAGGTGGGCAGGATTCTGCCACTGGCTTTTCTAGATCCTGTTTCTTAAGCTTCTCTCTCAGTCCCTATTTTACCAAGACTTCCTCTGAATCAGCAGAAATTTTTAAGAGATGCCCAAATCCTGACATTCAGTTGTAGGCACTTGCATAGCTTCCATTACCATAGTATTTGATGAACATTTTACTGATGGTGGATTTTTTACACCGAGGGACTAAGTGTTTTGCTGAAGGCACAGAAAGTATGCGCCAGAGAGGGGAGCTAATTCTCAGATCCTAGCCCAGCACTTTAATGTGTCCATATATATCAATATACCATATTGATTTCTCTAGGGTCAAGCATCCTGATCCCTCTCACTCCCTGTAAGTCTTTAAAATAGATCTCAAAGAGTGGAAAAGGACCTCAAAACTTTGCTCTTCAGGTTGGTTCCCATTGCATTCTTAATTTCCAGTCTTTCAGTGTCTCTAGGCTAGACATGTCACCGTGGCATTCTGGGTTTGTCAAGTCCAGCCGTTATGTACAAGCAGTTCTTTTTGTTCCTCCAAGATACTGGGGCTTTGCTGACTGCCAGATGTGGCAGCTGGAAGCTGGGTGTGTGAGATCATCCACACGTGCCCCTCATGCTCCCTCTCTATTTCCTCCCCTTGGTTCAGACAAGCAGCATCCAGAGACGTTTCAGTAGGAATATAAATCATTCAGTTGCTTTATGCAGAAGGGGGAAAAAATGCTTGACTTGGGCAGTATGTGAATCCTCACAGAATTTGTATTTGGCTCTGGGAGCTGAGATTTTTTGCTTCCTGGGAGTTGTGAGCCAACACTTGCACTGAGCCTTCCACCCACCCACCCACCCCTGCATTTTTTTTTTTTACATATTTTTTGGCTTGCATCGGGAGAGCAGGAAAAGATGCTGACGTGACACTTGGGGCTCATCTGTGGAGCACCCCCAAACTTTTGTTGACTTCAAAGGACAGCTGCTCCTTACCTTAAAGGATCTGGCCGTCAAACTAGCCAAGTTTTGTCTGGCTACTTCAAAGCTCATACTTAGTGGAGCAGGAGCTCTGAAGTGTGAACTGTGTGGCACCCTGGCTTGCTTGGTTTGTTTCATCTGTCTCCTGCACTTTGCAGAAATGTGTTCTTTCTTGGTATGGCAAGGAAGGCTGCCTGAGGACACGTGGCTGCCTCAAGTGAGGATCAGTACAGCCTCTTCCCTGTGTCACTGGGTAGCTGAACTCAGCTGTGCTGTCTGTCCAGAGTGGAAGCACTTGGTCCAACATTCTCCTCCTTTAACGTCATAGGAAACAGAGCAGGAAACAATGTCATCTGGTTCCCTCCCCTCCTTTTCTCCAGCGCAGGAATAACTTTGTGTTTTTAAAAACATACAACTCCCTTTAAGCTGGCTGATGACAAAGGCCAGATTCTGAGGGTGGCAGCAGATCCATAATTCCTGTTGACTTCCGTAGGAGCGGATGGTTCTTGGTATCCTGCTGGAGTGCTGCTAATGCTAGAATTGGCTTTTCATGCTGCCCCTCAGGGAGTCTAAAGCCCGTCCTAAGGACTTTGTGATGGTTGCCACCTTACTGAAGAGCTGCTTAAATCAGGCCTCCATCTACAGCAAATTAGCAGTTGTTGTTGAACAAGTATAAAATATTTATTAAATCAAAACTCCCACTCAGTTCAGTGAGACCTAAGTCAGAGTAAAGCATTCAGGGTCTGGCCATGTGTGTTTGTGTCTTACTTGGAGCATACACATCTTCTGAATTCCCAGGTTGAGGAGAAGGCATGAATTAAGGCTTAAGTTTCACTGCTGACTCATGGGTTTAGCTTGCTCACCTCAGTAACCTGGGTTGAGCCAAGGTGACGGTATCCGGCATGTTGTTCTAGCCAGCAAAGGGAGCCTTAATTAAGACATCACCATCCTGAGCATGCATCACCCATCACTTTATGGAAAACTCTCCCCCTCATAGCTCAGATCATTCTGTGATGACTTTTCGGAGCGATCCATCATTTTTTGTTTTTATTTTAGCCACAAAAACGCTGAAAGCACAAGCAGTCCAAGTGCTCCAGGAAATGTCTGTCTTTTTTTCCTAGAGAACTGCTGTGCTAGGGCTTCTAATGCATACTGGTAATTGCAAACACTCCCCTTTGGACTAGTCGTTGGGTTATCGTTATATGCCTTGTCACCATAGCATCTGGGCACAAGGCATGAATTCAGCAGCCTTGTTTTCTTCTGTGCAGAAAATATTCTCCTCCTGCTTAGCAGTTGTTCATATGTCTTTTGGTCAGAAGCCTGGTGATGCGTGATTTTTATCCCTGCTTTGCAAATGGGGAAACTAAGGCACAGTGTGGAAACGTGGCTTCCAAGTGCTGCGGTGACAGAGCTGTGCGCAGGCCTGCTTTAAACGGGCAGTTTGCAAACCAATGCCATTGCCTGGAAGCATTGGCCTGTCTGAGTTCTCTCCTTGTCTCTCAGGAGGGACAAGTATGCTTTTCTTAGCTCTTCCTTCCAGCCTCTGTCTTCTCTGCAAGTGCTGCTGGCTGTGGCGTACTCGAGTCAAATGTCCTGGAATAAACACCCTCCCTTGTAGCCTTTTCCATTTGCGTGGGGCAGCTGGGCCAGAAAATGTCCCGTTCTGTACATCCCCCTGCCTGGAGAGGGTTAGTCACAAGCCCTGGCGTGGTGACAGGGTAAGGCTTTAATCCTTTTGGCACTAGAGACCAACCTGCTGGCTAGGGGGGGCTGGTTTTCTTTTAAAAACTCCCAGCTGTTGTCATGTTGTTGTTCTTGAGCAGTCCAGCTGCAAACAGAGCAGTGGTTCAGGTGGTGCTTTGTCAGCGTGAGCAGAGCTGTTCTGGGCACTTGGACATCGGTGTGGCGAGTACACCGTTTCCTAGGCTGGTGGGTCCTTAATTTCAGGTACTTCTTTCAGTGGATTGAGCACGGTGCTAGGAGCCAGCAGTCATAGACTCATAAAATGGTTTGGGTTGGAAGGGACCTTTAGAGCCTATCTAGTCCAACCCCCTGCAGTGAGCAGGGACATCTTCAGCCAGATCAGGGTGCTCAGAGCCCCGTCCAGCCTGGCCTTGAGTGTTTCCAGGAATGTACCACCTCTCTGGGTAACCTGTGCCAGTGTTTCATCACCCTCATTGTAAAAAAAAAAAGTCTTCCTTATATCTAATATAAATCTACCCTATTTTAGACTAAAACCATTACCCCTTGTCATGTTGCAACAGGCCCTGCTAAAAAGTTTGTCCCCATCTTCTTAGAAGCTCCCTTTAAGTACTGAACGGCTGCAGTAAGGTCTCCCCGCAGCCTTCTCTTCTCCAGGCTGAACAACCCAACTCTTAGCTTTTCTTCACTGGGGGCTGGTCCATCCTCGGAGCATTTCTGTGCCCCCTCTGGCCCCGCTCCAACAGCTCCATGTCCCTCCCGTGCTGAGCAGCCCCGAGCTGGAGGCGGCGCTGCAGGGGGGTCTCACCAGAGCGGAGCAGAGGGGCAGGATCCCCTCCCTCACCCTGCTGCCCGCGCTGCTGGGGTTGCAGCCCAGGGGATGGTTGGCCTTCTGTCAATGCATTCTGATTCTGGGACTGATGATGGTTTACAGTGCTTGGCTTGCGATCAGTCGCTGTGGAGCAGATTTTCAAAAGTGCTGAGCATGTGCCAACCCCACCGAGTCCATGGGAGGTGCTGGTAGCCTCTTGCATTTGGGAATCAGGTGGCCGATTGCTCTGGGTTTCAGTTTCCTCTGTTGAAAAATGTCTGTGGTATTGCAGGCTCAGTTCTCCATGGTAGTAGGCACTATGAGGGTTACCCTCTTGTTAAATCTGTCATCTGGACTGCTTTGATTAGGATGTGTGATCTGTAAAAGTCTGCAGGGTGATTATGTTCATTCTAAGACTGTAGTTATGAAGTGACCCTCAGTCTTGCTGAGGTTATCTCTCTACACATGCAAGAAAAAGCAGTTGATTTATGGGGTGGTTCACACTCTGTCAGATCCCAAGCCAGATATTGTAGTGGAGGGTACAATTTAGGAGGCTTGTTTGCAAACGCGGCTTACCAGAATATGTGGCTGCAGCATCTCTCTTCTGCGTGGGCTGGAACATTGAATGGTTTTGTTGAGTCAACATTTAGTTGCTTATTTTTGTCTAGGTTAAGGGTGTTTAATCGTTCTGACCTTGAGCACCTGGAGTGTTATTTTAGGACTTAGTCTGCTTGCAGAGAAACTTTGAAGCAGCCTGGGAGAAAAGGTAGTAATGAGAGGGGCCTACAGCTTGATGTCATTTTAATTATCATGATTACACTGTACATTTTTCTGGCTCAGAATCGGAGGGGTGGAGAGTCTTTCATCTCGGCCCTGCACACCATGTTTTCCTGTGAAAGCAGAGGCTGTGGCCCTCTGAAGGAGAACGGGGTATGCCAGCATGTGGGGATGCTACTAACTTGCTGCTGACTTTGTTTCTCAGGTGGAGGCGGAGGCTGTGAACCGGGCGATAACCATCGCCAACCAAACCAACTGCCCCCTTTATATCACCAAGGTGATGAGCAAAAGTGCCGCTGATGTCATTGCTCAAGCCAGAAAAAAGGGTAAGTTATTTCCCTTGGATGGAAGCACCCTATTAGCTCATGCAGTTCAGCTCCTCGCCAACATAAGCTTCATCCCTACGGGAGGGGATTATTTTTCCAATGTTATTGTCCAGGCTCTTTTTTAAAAGGTCCCAAGCAACTCCTTCTGTCTCATCTCCCACAGAGAAGTATTCAGTGGTCGTATCAGTGCCAGGAGCCATTTCTTCTGTCCAGCCTAGAGCCTCTCTTCACGCTCATCCTACCACATTGAGCTGTGCGCCTTCATGTTACTGCAGAGTAATTCTGTGCTATCTCCATTTAATGAATCCCTCTGACAACGGCAAGCTGTGTCCTCCTTCCAGCTGCTGTGGTCTTTCCTTGGTGCTTTTTGCTGAGCTGCTTCCTGGGGTCAGAAGTGACTCCAAGAGTTCTGACGGAGCTTTCTGACTCACAGGCCCTGTTGGATTTAGCTGGAGTAGTCAGAGAGGTTACAGATTCCAGCTATCCACTGTGTTCCTTACTTGTGAAATAGATACTCCTCATGTGCTGTAACTCACAGTCTGGCATCCGAGCAGGAATTGGGATCAGTAGTATGGGTTAGGCTGGGAATTTCTTGCAGGACCCTCTGCCTGAGGATGCTGCAAGAAGCAAAGCTCAGACCTGCGGTGGATGCTGCTGCCCTGTGCCTCCTCTCTCTAACCGAGGTCTGTGAGGGAGCTGAGCTGCTCCCGAATCCTTCTCCCGAATCCTGACCCTGCTCTCTTGCCCCCAAGGAGCAAGGGTTACAAAGCACAGTGAGCGCCTGTCTCCCTGCTTTATTCTGTGACTAAACCCTTCATTTCTATTTAAAGCGGCTCTGGGTGGGTGAGTAAGCAGGAGGGATGATTTTCCCCCTTCTTTCCTCAGAAGGGTTGGATTTAATTTTATGCAGTCTAAATAAGCCTGAATGGGTATACAAATGACATCACTTTCCATCTGGGTGTTTGGTGTGAGAAGAGCTAATTTCCTACTGCAGCAAACAGATTTGTGTTTGTGTATTGGCTCAGAAGTAGTTTGGTCCCATGATTCCTGTTAAATGAGTTCAGAGTTGGTGAGGAGCACTGGTTTCCAAGGCATCTCTTTCTGTTCATGGTGTGGAAGCAGCTCAAGCCGTTTGGGGTAAAACCTTCCTCTCCTAGCTCTGTTAGTGGAGATCACACTGACGTGAGAAGATGTGTTGACATGCAAAAGTGGCTGCATGTTGCATTAACCCAGAAAACAACTTGATGTGGCTGCACAGCACAATCCTATAAGCCAGGGAAGCATCCCTTCCTTTTTCTAGGCAAAGTACTGGAGAAATACGTGCCACAGAGATGCAGCATCAACAAAAACACCCTCTGGCTCTGCTTGCTGTCCCCTGTGACCACTAGCTGGCAAGTAGAGCACTGGGATGAGGGACTGTACACTCACATCGCAGAAGCCATAAAACACAACCTGACTTGGGTGGATGTTACCCTGCCCATGAAAGGTGCTGGGACTGGCCCAGATGAAAGATCCCCAGAATTCACTTTACTTAGCCTCCTGAGTGAACTAGCGTACGCAGTTTTCATTCGGATTGCATAGTCTCCTTATAAGGAGAATTCGGGGTATAAATGGCACACCATTCTCTGTTCCTTTATTTAAATAATTCAATTTAAATGCTGTGCAGTCAGCCAACTGGGTAACCCAGGAGGGCCACACACACTAGCCTTGCCCTCCCAAGTAACAGAGGAAACATAACTGAAGACTATCCAAGGCGAAAACAAAACAGAATTGATTTGCTAAATGGAAAAGAACGAATGTTATTTAAAGCCAGATGTTCCCAGTGGCAGTTGTATGGAGGAGATTCCCTGCAGACTCTGTCGTTGGCAGATCTGGGAGCTCAAAACATCGCTCCCCGCAGAACAATCCTCCCAATGTATTGGCCCACAACAGGCCTCCCATTAATAGCCAGCGTGTGTTTTGCCTTGTTCTGATTTCATAACCCTATTTGTGGCAAGTGATGTCAAACAGCCTCTTCCTCTGCTGGTGGATCCCCTCTGACAAAGGCTGTTCCTACACCTCCTGTTTCAGTGTGGTCCTGGAAGCAGCAGGAAGCCAGTTGAGGCATCATTCTGCCTCCACTAATGCACTCTTTCCCAGTTAGCTTGGGAGCATATAGCCATAAGAGCAGCTCAGACAATACGGTGAAGGAAAGATCCTATTTTCTTACTCTGCATGGCGAAGGTGCGTAAGACCCTGCTGACCCGTTCTGGGGGTGCCTTTGCCCGTCTTTTCCGATCGAAGTATTCAGGGTTAGTATTTTCTCTACCCACGTCTTTTGCGGGCAGATACAAATACATGAAGCGTCTGGGCTCAGAAGCCAGATGGATAAGCACTTTACAGAGATTTCAGGAAGGTTGCATTTGGTGAGCAGATCTGTGGGGCTACCAGCTTGCACCGCTTTTGAAGTTGCAGCGTCTTGCAGCTGCTTGGCGTGCAGATGTTGCTGGTGCATTCCAATTGCAAAGTATCGTGGCCTTAAGGATCCGCGGTTCCTTCATGTGGTTCCAAAAATGTTAATGAAGAGGAAGGATGCACTGGTGGTTAGTGCACTGGACAGGGAGTCAGAAGATCCAATTTAATTTCCTAGTTCTCCCACAGATTTACTGTGCACCCTTGGGGGAATTGCTCGGTTTCCCTGAGCTGCCTTTGTGAATCAGAAACATCGATATTTCCTCTGTGATGGGCTTTCTCTGTGGGCAGGAAACTTTCCTGATAGGAGTTTTCTCTTATCTGATTTATGCACAGAGTCTGCTCCAATAAACCCAGCCTTGTTAGATCTTTAATACATACACATTTATAAAAATATTGCAGGCGCTATTTTTTTCATTCTTTTTCTTCCACATCCCTTCTGGATCAGGCTGGATCTCCTCATGCTCTTACAGTTCCCCTCAGCCTCTTTCATAAGGTTCTTGGCCCAGGATGTAATATAATGAATCTTTACATTAACCCTTCCAAGCACAATTAATCAACACCCACCTCAGCAATTGTGTAATGGCATTGTGCACATTTTGCTGCTCCATGCTCTTATCAGTAGCAGTACCTTTATTATTAATTCAGATATTTAGAGGTTTGGATACTTATTCCGAGGGACTGAATTTTGAAGAATGGTCAGTGTTTCTTTAGACATTTCAAGATAGGTGTATAAAATTAAGAGCTTGCTTGTGAAAGCATGCCCTTAGTAACAATATAGTTTTAGAGGAGCATTGAACAGGCCAGGAGTTTTCATCTGGTTATGCAGGCCAGTGAATTCAATCCAGTGTTGTCTTTGTGAGCACATACTTAAGAGGAAGTACCAAGAAACCTTGCAGCGTGCGATGCTGGCATGACTTACCCAAGTTGTCCTGTTTCAGAAGGATGCTTTATGCCTGGGAGCCGGGCTGGAGATGCCCATTGCTCGGTGCTCACAGTGGATTTCCCTGTATTCCTGTCCTGTAGGCACTGTGGTGTATGGAGAGCCCATCACAGCCAGCTTGGGCACCGATGGATCTCATTACTGGAGCAAGAATTGGGCTAAGGCGGCAGCTTTTGTTACTTCCCCACCACTGAGTCCTGACCCAACCACTCCGGATTTTCTCAACTCACTACTGTCCTGGTGAGCAGAGCTCTTTGTGTCCATACAGCATGTGCTTTGTCCTGAGACAAGTGGATGATAAAAATAATAGTTGTTGCCAGCACGCAAAAGGCTGTTCTACCTTCGGGAGTAAACCTGTGACAATAAAATATATTAAATACCTATCATTGTCTTTACCAGTGGAGACCTCCAAGTTACTGGCAGTGCCCACTGCACCTTCAACACTGCTCAGAAAGCTGTTGGGAAGGACAACTTTACCCTGATCCCTGAAGGAACCAATGGGACTGAAGAGAGGATGTCCATCATCTGGGATAAGGCTGTGGTATGTCACACGTGTCTTAGACTTAGGCTGCAGCTAGACATTCAGAGCTGAAAAAGCTGCAGCAGTGTGTTGTTATCTCCCCTTGGAGGCTTGTTATGGTCCTTCTGCATGAGGTTTCTGCCCCGAGAGACCTTACTGGGAATCTGCTGTGCTGTTAGCGATTTGCTTTTTGGACTGGTCCCCAGCTGGCTAATGCAGTGACTCCTTTTGTCTTTCCCCAGGTGACTGGCAAGATGGATGAGAACCAGTTTGTCGCTGTGACCAGCACAAATGCAGCTAAAATCTTTAACCTGTACCCGCGGAAGGGCCGTATTGCAGTGGGCTCGGATGCTGATCTGGTTATCTGGGATCCTGACAGCGTCAAGACAATCTCCGCCAAGACTCATAACATAGTAAGGATATTTTCTATGATGTGAGCTCTGCTGCTCCTTTTCTCCTCTCTTCCTTCAAACCCAGACTGTGCTGCCAAGAAGTAGAGCTCATGACAACCCAGGGCTTTGTTTTCTCGATGCCCCAAGCCCTCTCTGGTCTTACACCCAGTACAGTGCGGTTGTGTGAGCAGAGGGAAGATGATTGAGTCCAAATTTGAAATCACATGAATACCCAGAGATTGCCCTTGGAGCAGAGAGATTGTCTGCTCTTTGAGTGTTGGATGCTTGGATCTGAGCACACAGAAAGCTCTTTAAGTCTTCTAAAATACCAAAAGGCCTTTTATGGCAATGTGCCATTTACAGCCTTCTGGGGTCAGTGAAGCTTGTCAGCTCATGGACACCTTCGCTGGAGATCTGATCCAGACCAGTGAGTCCGAGTGGATTTAGCCACGTTCTGATCTGGCGCAAGTGTGTGGAGTCATACTTAGACATGATTTTAGCGGTGACCATCCCAATGTTAGTTGGCACAGGGAGGCACAAGGCAGCACCCAGACTAACCAGACCTTCCTCTTGCTTCTTCTGCGGCTTTGTGGTGGCACTGTTAGAGGCACTGTTTGCTGTGGCCCACAGATGTGCCCCATATCTTATACCTGGCTCCTACAGTGAAAAAGCTGTTCCGCCCTGTGGGAAACTGCAGAATGGTCCCAGTGCAAAGGGCTGGTTGGAGTCTCCCTGTGACATTCGAGCACTGTCTCAGAGAAAGCAGCCACTGTTTGCATTTGTTGATGACTTGTTTCACTGCTGGCGATGAACCTATGGAATGTTTCCTTGGAAAAAAACGCCTTGTTCTTTTCTCCGTGAATGCTTTCATTCACTCTGGAGCTGAAGGAGCAAAATTTTCTTCCACACTTGGATCCTTGGGCACATTCACAAAGAAACTGTTTTAAAAGGTTTGGTTCACTTCCCTGTGGCTTAACTCTGTGTCAGAACTGGTCACAGATGGCCTGGATTCATCCTGCCTTTGCTGAGACTTCTAACAGAGGCATCCTGACTCAGAAGTCTGGTGGCGTCAATCACCTTAGAGGTGCTTCCAGACTCATCACACCTCCACACATCTCCAGTCTGGAGAGGAATGACTTAGAGGAGGGACCCCAGGGATTTACCGCTATTAGGTGCCAAATTTAGTGGGTTGAACCTGGGTTTGTGCTTATGAATGGCTCAGAGAGCTGGAAGTGGCTTGCTGGATGGAGTATTTGAAAGCCATTGCCATTTAATGGCTGTTGTCTCTAGGAAATGAATTGGACTTTTGAAAATTTCCTAACACAAAACTCAGAGACTTTATTTTTTGTGGATATGCTCTAGTGCAATCAGGACCGACTCCGTGATTTTGCAGTAGATCTGGGCTAAGCTGAATGAGAACCAGAACCACAGTGGAGCAACCCGTCAGAAATGCTTTATACACTAAGGGCTGCAGATCCCCCTGAAACTCTTGCACTGTGTAAAAGCCCTCTGCACTCAATGATCAGCGATTGCCAAAGGCTGAATCTTTAAGTTGTGCCAAGACTACGGAGGATGAAGGGCTCTTTTTTCCAAGTGGTTTGTTTAGAGCTTGAAAGGCTGTCTAAGAAAGTTTTTTCTTACACATCCAGCACTAGCCTCTTCCCCTGTCGTTGCCTCACCTCTTATACCTGGCGTTACACCTGGTGGGGTATTTTTTTGTGTCTCACACTGCACATGTGCCTTGTGTTAGAGGAGAAATAGATAGAAGTGACGCCTTTAGAGTCAAGGCGTCCTAGTCTGGTCAAGAGCAAAACAAAAGCCCCTTTGAAAGTCAGGCAGAGCGATTGCTGCGACATGGAGACGTGGTGATTATGTGGCATCAGATGATTGTTACTTTTTTAAATGCTAGAGCAACACACGGATATTTTCCAAGAATTCACACTGCTCTTGCCGCTGTCTGGCAAGGAAACGTTAGGAGCTAGTGTTGTTCTTGGAACCAGCCTAATTCATAAGCTTCTAACCAAGCCTCCTCCTTTGCCACCACAGCTTTTTTTCAGGCTGGACCCGGTTCAGTGTCGGTTTAACCGCCATTCTAGCTAATTGTAAGTCTGCACTCAAGCCTACCCATACTTATAACACACTTCAAGAGCAAACTCCATTATTAACTCAGTAAGAAAGACCTGGATTTGTCTCGGGAGATGGTTGCTAGAGTAACAGTCCCCAAATAACATGGTGGTTGTGCATCTCAGTCCAGGACGCTTCAGGGCTGGGACATTTACCAGTGATTCCTTTAAAACTTGTCTTTTTTCCATGGTGTAGTGTTTCCAATCCTGTTAACTGAGGATGAGCAATCCCATTAGAGTGAACAAGATTGTCCTGGCCCCTGACCCGTCACCCAAAACACTGGTTTGAAATACAGCTTCTCAAATTATCATTATTTTTAGTGTGAAACTCAGATAAAACTTTATTTGGCTCCTAAATCCCCTGCAATTCAGAAGAGATAGGCGCCTAAATGCATTTAAACAGGTTGGCTTTCAGATATTCTCATTTGAAGCTGTATTTCCTCGTTAAGAATATTGTTGTAATGGAAATTCTGCATGAGTAAATCCTTAATAAATTTAGACTGATAATGAAGACCAGCCTTTCTATTAAACCACAACATAAACAACTCAGGTAAACGCTGTTGAGTTTGCTTCCATCTGTCCTTAAAATTTTGTCAGTTAGCATGACTGGTGATTGCTAATTAAAGCACAGCAGGCCTTGCTGGGATGAATATGTTTTCCTCATGTTGTCTTTTTTGTTTGTTCTAGTCTCTGGAGTACAATATCTTTGAAGGCATGGAGTGCCGTGGGTCTCCCCTGGTGGTTATCAGCCAGGGCAAGATCGTGCTGGAGGATGGGAATCTCCATGTCACCGAGGGATCTGGACGGTATATCCCCAGGAAACCGTTCCCTGACTTCGTTTACAAGCGCATCAAAGCAAGGAGCAGGGTGAGTATAAATGGTTGGATGCACATTTGTTCTCTCACTGGAACTCCTGAGTTGAAGTGGGTGGAAAACAGATGCTATCCCCTGGCTCGCAGACGCACACTTCTGCAACAGAAAATGTTCCCTGGATAGGAGCCATATTTATCTCATTCCTCGTTCATTTTTGCTATTCACTCGAGTCATCACAGGAAAATGCTTTGGCTTGAGCTTGGATTTTCTGCAAATCTTATTTTTCTGCTCTTTAATTCTTCTCCATCTTGGGACACCTAGACAGAGCATCTGTCCAGGAACTGTCCGCTTTGGACGTGAATCAACCTGCAAATAACCCGGCAGGCTTCTCCTGTCACAGGAGTACCAAGAGAAGTTACTGATCGCATTCATATATCAGACCTTTCAGCAACAATTTAGAATTCTGATTTATTGTTACAGATACGTTGTGCTGCTTTCCCTTCTGTCAGATACGATCAGATGCTCTTGTCTGGTGACTGGTGAGTCACAGGCACAGCCTACTGACTGTTTAAAAGTGAGAATTTTCTATTTTTAAGAGGCTAAAATTGTTGGAAAAGTGTTGTAAAATACACCCATTCAAAACAGAAACTGCCTTTTGATATGCCTTTAGTTGGTAAAAACTGACAGAAGATGATGCTGAATTCAGCTGCAACTCAGTTGCAGAGGATTTAAGAAGTTTATTTCTAGATGAAGTCAGATTTCTGAGGAGAAAAGTAGTTTGAAGTGTTGCCCTCTCCTGGGCAGAACCAGGGCTGGGTTAGTTCTGCTGACCATAGGTGATCTTCACATTCCTTGCAAACCATCTTCCCTTAGTTCTTCTTTTGGAGAGATCGCAAGTTATCAAAATTACAATCTCAAGTCATTTAGCACCGCAGAGAACAGGCCCGTGGCTTCTGTTGTGTTCTGGTCTCCCACAGAAATACATGTCTGATGTATAGATCCAACTGGGCGGCATCTCAGCTGGAATAATTGCATTTAACCCAATCTAAAGCTCCAAGCTGGCGATGTGAAGCTAGCCTGGCTCCTCTTTATGCAGACCTGCTTCTGCCTCGGCATCCTTTTGCTTTTTGGGAATGAGTAATATGTTTCATTTGAGCGTTGTCAGGAACCTTTAATACAACAGCAGGTAGGTTGAGATCATTCAAGGCCAGAAGCTGCAGAGCAGGGGACAGTCTGGCTGTCTTCCGTAGGCTGCGCACACCAGCTAGCAGCTAGCTAAATCCACTGCAGTCCAGAGTGCGTTTCATTTTATCCCTGCTGCTTCAGAGACCAGCTGCCGCCCAAGGATCAGCACAGAGGAGGTATGCTTTCAAATTCTCTCACCAAAGACAAATCCTGAAATGTCTTTGGCTTAGCAACATCTGGCCAGCTGTCTAGTTCTGTTTTGAAGGCTGTTTTGATGCTGAAGGCGGCCTGCTTCTGTGTTTTGCAGCTGGCTGAGCTGCGGGGCGTGCCTCGAGGCCTCTACGACGGGCCCGTCTGCGAAGTGTCCGTGACACCGAAGACCGTCACACCAGCGTCTTCAGCTAAGACGTCTCCTGCCAAACAGCAGGCCCCACCCGTGAGGAACCTGCACCAGTCTGGATTCAGCTTGTCTGGTACGTAATTTTATGTGGCTAAGTTGCTTTGAAATCACGGCTTGTTTATACTCCCATACGTGGAATTAATTCTGCTGAAATTGGAAGGCAATAAGAGGGACTGTGAGGTGTTTTTTAGCTTGGAGGTTCTCCCTTTAGAAAGGAAGCAGAGCAGTATAGGAGCTATCATAAAGTCCTGCTTATTTTCATGCCATGGCACGAATGCCAAGTACCCCACGGCATTCCGGGCTCGGTCCTCAGCCGGGTGTCTGAAGAGGGCAGATGGCAGAGCTTTGCCAGCTGAGACCAGCTGCGGGTCTGGTATGTGGCAGATTTGATTTCTCAGCGTGCTGCTTCAGCACAGTAAGGGAAAACTATAAAAAGGAATAAAAAGGCTCGCTAAGGGAAAGCCGTTCAGTCGCTTCTTATCTGTGCAGGTGTGGGTGGCTGAGGTGTTCAGTGCAGACATACTAATGCAGACCAGGTTTCAGCAGAATTAAGGCACTGGAGGCCAGTAAGGGCTTTTCCTCCAAAGATGGTGCATTTTGGTGTGCACTGTGGGAGCCTGGCCTAAGGGGACTTGATGGGTCTCTGTGCGGCTGTTTCCCCCCGGCTCCTTCGTCCCCCGGCTCCCTCATCACACTCTCGCTGCCCCAGGGGACCTGACGTCGCTTCTCTCTCCCGCAGGGGCACAGATCGACGACAACATCCCACGCCGCACGACTCAGCGCATCGTGGCACCGCCCGGCGGACGTGCCAACATCACCAGCTTGGGCTAAGGACCGACCCCTTCTGTGCCCGCCTAGCGGACCGGGGGACGGGGGCACCTGGAGACCCTTTTTGATTCTTTTAGAGCCTGTGACAGTTACTGCGGGCAACCAGTGAGGGGGGGCTGAAGTAAGGCGCCTCTTTCAGTCCCCTCAGATTCCCTCCTCATCTTCACCAACCCCTCTCACTTCCCCCCTCAGCCCTTACACATTTAAAGAAATAAACCCTGTTTTGACACCTCTGACATGTGAAAGTAAATGTAAAGAGGATGTTTGAGATATGTGGCCTCTGTCCCATTCAGCATCTTTCTTTTAATAAAGGAAGGATAAAGTGAATTTCCCTGGAGCTGCCTTTAAGACACACACAAAAAAAGGAATAAATAAATAATAAATGTAAAAAATAGCGCTTTTTTTTTTTTTTAATGTCAAGCAGAAATGTAGTTCAAGGGTTTTAAACTGGACATTCTGCAGGGTTCTGTATTCCAGCAGAATAGCTAGGCAAGCACAGAGGGACACGAATCCCAGCCTGTCTGTAACCATTCCCCAGCACCGCCTTTGAGGTCACTGAATAGCTGTCTGCTGTCGAGAGAGAAACAGGAGCCAGCACTAGGAATTGACAAAGCGCACTGCACCCAGCCATCGGGTGAGCTAGAATTGGTGGAGACTTCGGTTCTGTTGGTTTGTTTTCTTTCTTTTTTTTTTTTTTTTTTTCCTTCTGGAATTTGCTGCAAATTAGATCCTTGAGGAAACTTTTTTTTTTTAAAAAATATTTGTGTGTGTGTTTTTAATATGTTTGTATCATTGTGTTTACGAAGCCTTATCTGAGAACTGGGCATCTCCCTGTTCTTCCCAGTCCTTCCTGAACCTCATTCAAGTTACAGACTCCTGCCAGTATCACTGCCACTGCCACCCTGGTACTTCAGGTATCCCTAGGTTGCATCATTCTAGCCAACGCTTGCCACTTAGCTGCAACAGGAGCTCACGGAGCAGGTTCATAAGCTATGATCTTCACTTCAGTGTGCCAGGTCTTGAGCGCACAAAGGGGCTGGATACCAGGTGAGGAGCTGGGACAGAGTCTCTTGAGAAGTTTTTAGCAGTTAGTTTGTCTTCTGTTCCTGGAGGTGGAATTTGATAAGCAGAGGGCCATAGGCAAAGAGCGAGATGTTGCTTGAAAGATCTCTGTAGCAGCCGCCTTCTCCCTTCCTGGCCATCGATGAGTGGTTATTTAAAACTTTATGAGAGCTTATCTTTAGCTCTCATCGGCAGGCTGGTCAGCTGAGTGTGTGCCTGAGCATCTGTGGCAATTCCCGTTCGAGTCCAGATGCCCAGCTGTTGTAACTGGGAGCCTCAGAGCAGCTCGATGGGTCAACAGCAGCTGAGAATCTCTTGTACACGGTGCGAATTTCACAGTCACTCGTTCCTTCAGGAATCTGCCTTTGTGCAAGCATTTGTGAGAAAGCCTAGTGGTTCCCCACCCTTCCCCAGACACCTGCTGCCTCAGATGTGAGAAACCAGAGGCCACGAGTGGTCCTTGAATGAATATAGGAGCCCCAACTTCTGTGGCAGTCGGCGGGATCTGGGCATTTAAGTATTTTCTGGGATTGAGGGTCTTTTGGCCCTAGTATTGGAGGCTTATTATTTTCAGGACACGGAGGGTGTCCGCACCATTAGGTTCTCACTTAAACTTAGCTGGAGGGCTCGGGGGTCCCGCAGACTGGCCCGTCTCTTAGCACAGAGAGCTTTTCTACCCACAGCTAACGCAGCGTTACCTCCACTGTCTGTATGCCCTGGCACTTGGCTGCATCTTCTGCTTTCTCTTCGATTTGTACTTCGCCATGTACATTGACTTGTTTTTCCATATTTGTATTTTCTTAAATGGTGTTTACAGGTTCTTTTAGGGAAAAAACAATATATATGAAGGCTTTTAAGAAACAAGTACCAAATTTGTCATTACAAAGTATCAATGCTGGGATTTGCAAAGGATCTGGAAGCTATGTAGGTACCCAAACCCTCCCAGCTTCAGCACCTAATTCCTTTTGACCCTTTGAACACAAAGGTTAAGAAAAACAAGGCCATATTCATCCATGCATTTTACATTTAGGTTTAATTCTTGGGTCTCCTGGTTTTGCATAAAAGAGTTTGCACTTTGTTTGTTAAGTAATCCGTGAACTTAATATATATTGCAGCTATTTTCATATTTTTCACCTGTATGTTAAAACCAATTTGAACGAGTTGGGGAGAAAAAAAAAAAGAATTGCAGATCCGTTTCAATTCTGCGAAACACTTGCGGCTCTTCAGTATTCACTTAAGTCTTCCTTTTTTTTTCCTTCACTGACTCATGATGACTTCTTAGTTTTAATTTGTTCTTCGAAAGGAAAAAAAAAATCACAAAAAAAGAGTTTTGCAGGCTATGTAAGCATGTTTTTTCCTGTGAGAGCTCGTCTGCTTTGTGTC
Source organism: Phalacrocorax carbo (assembly GCF_963921805.1). Classification (NCBI taxonomy): domain Eukaryota; kingdom Metazoa; phylum Chordata; class Aves; order Suliformes; family Phalacrocoracidae; genus Phalacrocorax; species Phalacrocorax carbo. The sequence goes on along the minus strand of NC_087536.1, from coordinate 4,193,180 downwards.
TGTTTAATGAATGTCATATGTAAATGCTTAAAGAAAAAAAAAGACGATGACTTAATTAATTAATTAACCGCAGTGACTTGAAGCTCTAAAAATAAAAAAAAAGTAGGATTTAATACTAGCTGGATTTAACCCTTGGATTTGTGATTGTGAACCATGAGTGGAGGAGCTGTAAGTGCTAAAGCTGATCATGTGTGTAGACAAAAAGAAGTACTGATATTGACCATTGTCTCAATGGCAAAAAAACCCCTACCCCAACCCTGAGTCTTGTGTTTTATTCCTTAAGAACTCTGTGTTATATTACCATGGGAACTCCTAATAAAGACAAAATGTTGTTGTTTCACTAGGTGCATCTGTGTCTCAAGGCGATACGTGTTCTGTGTAAGTGCGTACCTTGGCTGGTGCCTTCAACGGCTAAAAACTGAGCTCTGAAATGGGTGCTAATGTAGGCTGATGGTAGTCCTGCGTAGGAGTGAGGTGCGAAGTGGCCACGCTTCCTTGGAGGATGGCGATGGTAAAGAGGAATCAATGGTCCACAGTGTGATTTCCTTAGAGAAAAGCAGGTCTCTTGCCAGGGCAGTTGTCTAAGGCAGTATTTGGAAAAGCAGAGACATTTGCCTGAAAACTCGTGGCTCCGCCTTGCAGAGGTCAGTGACGAAACGTGAGCGAAAGAAGCTAAACCTGTTGGCATAGCCCTCGGCCCTCCAGTGTGTTCCTCCTCGGACCCTCCTAACAGCGATGGAGGAGGGGAGAGAAAGCGCAGCATAAATAGAAGGCACACACAGATATCTGAGTGGGGAGTGTTAGAGCTGGCTGGAAAGATGCCAGTGAAACTGGTGGTGGTGGTTCGGTTTTACTGTGTCGCAGAGATGCTGCGAGTGAGATCGCACCGGATCATGGGAAGGGCTCAGAAGGAGCCGGCGTCGCTGGCAGCCACTCAGACCGTTGGTTGCTGCATCCCTACTCCCACCAGATCAACCCTCTCGGTGGTCTTCCCCCAGATCCGAGCACGGCTGGAGTTTGCAACTGACTTTGCAGTGATGTTTAGCTCTTGTTCCTCAGCTCAACAAAACCAAATGTTTCAAGCACTCGGTGAAATGCAGTTAGCGTTCTCCGTGCACCTTTAAACCTGGCACCCCAATCCAGTGGGAAGTTTTAAGAGGGTTTCCTTTTCATCTGTTGAGAAGGGGCAGTGGTCATCCACTAATGAAAAGACTTCCAGTTAATGTGGAGAGCCTGGCTCTGTCACCAAGGACATGCAGTTATTTGGCTACTGGCAGCTTAAATTAGATATTAGCATATATGCAATCGAGTCCCGTAGAACGGGGTTGGTGGGTAGCTGTGTGTAAGATTTATTAGCTTGTCCCAATAATAACGTCCCAGTGAAAGATGCATTCAGGCTAAAGCTCTGGTGTTTAGTTAACACACATCTGCAGAGCCTCCATTTGCTTTTATTCTATCATTATTTCTTCTTCCAGCGCCTAAATTGGAAAGAAAGAAACCTCTTCCCCAGGAAATCAATTCCAGGGACTCAGTGAACCTGGTCCATGTTGGAACAAGCCAAAAAATATCAACTGAAGCATAGAGAAGTTTCTGAGGTCAGGAAGAGTTCAACTGCCAGATCTAAACCTAACATGTACTGAGGAACCAAGCCAGTGAGAAGCCTCAGGAAGATTCAGGTCAGTGGGGCAGTGCTGGTTTGCTGCTACAAAAGAGCACGAGAATAGCCGTGTTTTGTCAACCCATTAATCCGGGTAATTCCGTATGCTGGCAGCAACGAGGCCCAGCTCAGGGCTGGTGACGTGTGCGCTGGTTCGGTTCTTTGCAGGCCTGCCTTTGACTGGTCTGTGGCCATGCGTATGAGACCCAATATAGATCTAATCTGATTTTAACATTGATGCAGAATTAGTTAGAGTTAGGCTAAAACGAGAAGAAAGATGATGGATTTGACTCGGTGACCTGGAGCAATGTCTGTCAGCTCGTGAGGAGACGTGGGTTATCGGAACTGAGGGCAACCTGGCTTGATTTATTCCTTAGTGGCAGGGTGTTGGGAGCAATAATTGTCACTAGGCCTCACATCTCAGCTGTCCTCCAGCGTGTGCTGCGACCTAGCACAGCATTTTCAAAGCCAAGGCTTCTGTGACCTAAGACTCATTTAATCTACAGCTATGTGTATGTGTTCTTTATACACATATAGAAGCATATATACGTACCTTACTCCAACCCAACTGGTTTTGCAGCAGCCAAAGTTAATTTGCACTATTTTGCATTTCCTGCGGGCTAAAACCAGTGTTTCTGCAGCTTAATACCTTCCACCATGGAAATTTGAGGGTGGCTAGGTGCATAGGCCCCCAGGGCTCCTCGGCAGTATGGACCCAGTTGCTTTGCACTTCAAAAAAAACCCACTCTTGGGTAACCCTTCGTGTGGGTTACCGTAACTGGCACCTTCACGTGGGCTGGAAACATGGTACCGCGCCCCTAATTAAGGTGCTATATATGACTCTAGATAGCTTGTGCAGGACAAAAATCCCATTAATTAATGCTAAGTTTAATTAACTTAAATTTCCCAAGATTTTTATGGCTTTAAAAATTAAAGCATTTAGTACTTTTAGCCGCTTGCTCTACACGGATGGAAGCTTCAGAACCTGTTTTCTCCCCATTTTTTAGCACAAAAGGTGAAGGTTGAGCTCACTGCCATTAGGTGGCAGCAAGACATGCAAAAATGAACATGACAAACTCCCTTGAGGCACATGGATCATCTTAAGAATGATGTAGGATGTAATAAATGTAGAACATGCACAGGGCTTATGATTACTGTGACAGAGAGATGGCATACACGTATATCTTCTCTATTATATTAATATATTGGACAGTATTTAAATGTTAAAAAGTTATGAATCATCTGAGTGTGTTCCATTATAGATTAAGCCTAACGAGACACCCTCCTATAACAAAATGCAGAGCAAGCCATAAACTTTAACTATCAATTTAGTTACAGAAAAAAAAACCCCAAGCATTCTTTTCTTAAACAGATTTTGGCTTTTCTCCACAAAAGCATGATGTCCGAGAGCGGAGGTAAGGTAGATTTGAAGAAATGGCAGGGTTTTCCTTCCTCTGGACTGGTTCTGTTTCTTCCCTGCCATTTCCCGCCCTCCTTCTGTGGTTAACAAATTTTCTGGCTTTCGGCTTTGTGCAGCCGTTTCCTGCATAAGAAGCTACTGGTGGAGGGGGGGAAGAGGGAAAGAATGAACACTTGTGTGGTTTATCATATTAGTTGTTCCACTCACTTCTCATTGAGAAAATAGTAAAAAGTAGAATTGCAAAAAACCCCTAATGATTCTTCCTCTTTCACCGGGAAAATATGCAGATTTTTTTGCTCTGAGTTGTTTCTACCAGTAGCAGGAAAAGTTTTCCTTTAAAAAAGAAACCACCCAGAGAAAAGCAAATCATTTTCTTTCTTGAAAATTATAAAAACTAATTCTGTTCAGCACTAAGCCGTGCTACCATCTCTTCCCAACAGCCAGCTGTTGGCTAATATCCGCAGGAAAATAATTTCCCTCTTTGCCACTGCTCCTCCTATTCCTCTTCTTGTAAAACTGCAAACTTTGCCAACTGCCGGCTCTACAATCAGAGGGGATTATTTTTTCTCCCATATAACCCAGGCCAGGGAAGTTGCTCTCTGCTAGCTCCGGTAAGCTGTGATTGATGTAGAGCCTTGGCACTCTCCCTGTGGATTTACCACTATGTACTAGAGTGTGTTGGTCTTTCCACAAGCATTTTCTTCAGCCATTAACCAATAAAACTTGGCAGATGCGTTATAGTGAGTCTTTCAGCGCTGACTTGCGAAGCCTCAAATGGCAGAAAATCCCCCGGTTATTTATTCCATGGATTAATCATCTTATGGTTAATTTTTTTTCCCCTGCTTTTGATTTGAATTGGCCTGCCTTTTGTTTCTCGCCAGTAGTTCTTGTTATGCCTTCCCACAGTACAGATCCCTCCAAGACCTGTGTGGGACTGTTCTCTGGGGCGGTAGCACTGCTTGAAACCGCCTGGCTCAGCTGCCGAGCCGAACGCGCGGCTCTGGCCAACTTCCACCCCACATCCCGCCACGTCCTGCTGCAGGGATGCAGCGTGTCCCATGCCTTGATGAGAGCAATAGATCTGCAACCAACGTCACACTGAATATTTGTAAGTTTATTATATACATAATATATGTAATATTATATTTATAAGCCAGCGAGTGTGTGCTGATGAAGGCTGCGATGCCTTCCCCTCGCTGACCCCTTGCTATTCATCTGGGTTACAGTCCGGCTAGCCCAAATTGGTGAAAAGCAGCATTACTATAGAGGATTCGTAGCACCATCTAAGCCCATGGGAAGATCTGACCCGACGAGCCTGCATTCTTCAGGTTTTGGCCACGGATGTGGATTCCTGGTGCTGATAAATGTAAGTGCATATAGAAAATGAAGAACCTCTTTTTGCAGCCATCTTTTTTTTTTTTTAAAAGTTGCAAACAAGGCCAATATTTGCTTTTCCTAAGTGCACTTTAAAAAGTAGTAACGCTTATTGGTCAAAAGAAAAGTTTTAAATGGCTCATTTCCCCCACGTAAGCTGTGAGTACAGGAGCGATCGCATTTAACCAGTAGCGTTGAATTGTTAGGGTTGGAATGTGGAGGATGACAAGAAATTCATGTGTCTGTTGGCAAACCCCAGACAGCAGTTGAGGGCATTTATATTTAATGTCTGTCATGCAAAACATTCCTAAGATATAAGGAAAAGCAAATGCAAGAATAAATGAAGTAGATCATGATCAGTGTTGCCTCAACAGCTTTGTCGGATGGTGGCTTGTTCTGCTTTCTGAATTTCAGTTCCAAAACATGATCATTCCTACCCTTTTTCCTGCTTGCTTTCATTCAGATTTCGGAGGCAAGTGTTCAGAAACTTTACTTAAGCTCACACGCATTTCATTTGTGCAACAGCCACATCTCGTCCTCCACCAGTCCCTAAAACAGGAGGAAGCAGAGTACTGGGCTCCAGTGTACACTGTTGGTTACTGAAGGTTAGGTGGTGTGGGAGTGGGCTGTGGTTGCCCTAGAGAGGGGCAGAGGGGCTGGGGCAGGGTCTGGAGCACAAGTGTGCTGGGGGGCGGCTGAGGGGGTTGGGGGGGTTTAGCCTGGAGAAGGGGGGGCTGAGGGGAGCCCTTCTCGCTCTCTGCAGCTGCCTGAGAGGGGCTGGAGTGAGGGGGGGGCTGGTCTCTGCTCCCAAGTCACCAGTGACAGGACGAGAGGAACCAGCCTCAGGCTGCGTCAGGGCAGGTTTAGGTTGGAGCTGAGGAAAAACTTCGTCATCAAAAGGGCTGTCAAACATTGGCACAGGCTGCCCAGAGAGGTGGGGAGTCACCATCCCTGGGGGGGGGTTCAAACAACGTGCAGCCGTGGCACTTCAGGGCATGGTTTAGGAGGCCTGGGGTGGTGGGTTGGGGCTTGGACTCGATGATCCTAGAGGTCTTTTCCAACCTTAAAGATTCTGTGATTCTATTGCAGCTACTCAAATAATATGTAAAACTATCTCGGTTGTAAGCCCAGAAAATTGCAGAGTAGTTTTTGGGAAAACAATTAGTTAAATTGCTGAGCCCTAGTTTCTATCATTCTTAGTCTTATTCTAAGTCCAAAAAGTAACCCCTACCCCAGAGACTTTTCTGCTCATTAAAACCACCGGCTGTTTGCGCCTTTCCTCCGAAGCGGCTCGTTCCACAGGAGGGCACCAGATACACGTCTTTAAGCTGCATTTCTATTAGTTTCATGAGGCTGTTTCTCCCTCCTGATCAGATTGCTTCCTCCACAGCGGATGTGGACCTACTTAAACACTAAATACACAGGCCTTCGCATTTGCCTCTCTTTTGCTTTTCAACACCAAAACCTGCCATATTTGACTTTGTCCTATATTAGATAGACGTTGGTTCATACACCTCTTTTTTTTTTTTTTCCAAATCAAAACTGGCTGTAAGTGTAATAGGGGATCATCTGTTTTGCACTGAATTTTTAAATTCATACATAAAATTCAGCAGAAAAGCTATGGTTTTACTAGTGATTTCCTGAGAGCCCCATCAGAGTCACCCCATGGGCTTTTTCTACAGATTCTTGAAAGATTTCACTTACAAGTCAGTCAAAGCATGATGAAAACTGATGCAACTCTCTCCCTTAATGATATCAACTAAGCAGGAAAATGTCCTGTTTTATTTATGCATCTCTCCGTAGCTTTTTCCTCCTACAGGACAAAGGCGAATGTGGCATGGGAGAGGTAGAGAGGTTTGGAGGTGGATGTCACCTTGGTGGAGCGCTGCATTTCTGGGAGGGGAAGTCACTTGCCAAGTCAAACAGCAGCTGGGGTTTGGACTGGGACTAGATGACATTCAAATGTCACAGCCCATCACTGTACTCGGGCTTCTGGCTCCAAATGCTAGACAATTCCCAGGAATGGCTTGCTTTGTGTGGTACTTTAAAGAGCAGGCACATCATGAGATTTAATGTGGCTTTCCTTTCTGGGCCATTTCATGTTAGCTCTTGGTCAGAGAGGAGCATGAAGTCCCAGAGGACTCGGGCCAGCTGGACGTTTCAAGGCTGAGACCCAAATTATCTGAAGGTTGACCAAAGCTCTGCAGAAGACCCTGCAGTTTGCTCCCCTTTGCTCTCCTACCCTCTCTAAAGCTTGTCTGGTGATAGGCCTGAGCTTTCCCAGGCTCTAGGCCAATTCTGCAATGAGCTACCATCCCACATTTTTTGCTTTAAGCCAGTTGTATTTTATCCTTTCCTCCGACAAACTTGCAGCAGCCGCACTGCTGAGTGCAGGAAAGACCCTCCAGAGGCTAAGGGGGCTCCACTGTGACCGGGGCTTAGCAGTCAGCTTGAAGTCTCCTGAGATTTTATATTTTAAGAAACACAGTGAAAAAAACTCTCCCTCTCATAGGATATCAGGGTAGGCATGGAAATGAGCCCTTCCTGACTCTAAGAGCATGGAGGCTTGGAGGAATCAGCATTAATTTTCCAGTCTCCTGCGAACCTCACTTCTATAATTAGGTCTACATATTGTGCCCATGTAGAGACATAACTGGGGCTGCAAGGTTTCTTCTGCTCATCTCCAGGTGTGTCTCCTGCCTCAGCCGAGGCAAATGCTAGGATTAACAGCTCCGAGCAGGCAAGGTCATTCAAGACATCCGCTGGCCCAAACAGCCACAGGAATGGTACAGTTGCTTTGCCTTGTTCATGGGTATCACTGAGGTTGTGCTCATGTAGATGACATTCTTTATCCTTCCAGTATGCTAAGGAGGAATTTGTTTGTTTGCAGTAGACTATTTTTACTGCACCTGAATTCATTAATCTCTCCAAAAATAACATTGAAGGCACATGCATAAAAAAGCATGCATTCAGCTTGCCTTGGACAGAACTAGGCAGCCCCAGTGAGCACTTCACTGGTGGCATTGATTTAGTGTTTTTGCATGCATGCAAAATCAAATGCCAGACAGGCACAAGCGAGTAAACTTTATCTGAAAAAGGGGGAAGGAAAGGACCTCTTTTCCCTGAGCTACCATTGATTTAGTATGATGAGAGTTTTAATCAAGCCCTTGTACCTTTAAACCATAAGTTATTAGAGGACAGCTGGGACAGTCTTTCTGAGGACTTGCTGACACCCTGAGCTTTCAAGATTATTAATCAAAAATGTGGTTTTGGAGGAGGGTTTTTTTTTTTGGGGGGGGTGGGTTTTTTTTTTTGCAGGCACCACAAAACTGCCAAATAATGTCAGATGGTAGAGAACAATATGAATCCCCCATAGAGATCTATAAATAAAAGCTATAAACGTGCCTCATAAATTAGTCAAAGGGTTATTTTCTCCTACCCACATTCCCTCCCTCACGTTCAAATTCTATTTTATTCATCCAGTTCCTCACCCTGCGCTGCCATGTGGGAAGCTTGGGTAGAAATCTTGAAGCAGACAAGGCTGGAGCTCTGCAGGGGAGATTTCCAGTGTAACAGGCACAAACCAGTGTTGCAGAGAGACTCCCAACCTAACGCCAGAGCTGGTGCCTTGGTAATATGTCCCCAAAGATGCCACACACCCTGCACAGCTTCTTGGGTCACCTACTGGCTAGGTTTTATACCTGAAATGAAATACAAACCAAAATGGGCCTGAGTCATGCTCCACAGAGAAAACCCATGCAATGACAAGGGGTTTTTCCCCCTGAACAATGTATTTGTTTTGTGAAGATCCCAGAGGGAGGGAATATTTCTGGTCTAGGCTTTTGAGCGTGGCAGACAGGAGGCTGAAGACATGCAAAACACAAGCTAAACAGTGACAATGGAGTGGAAAGGTCCTACCCAGCATCCCAAAATAACTCAGTGGGACAGCCAGAAATACCGAGAGACTGTCTTCATTAAACAGTGTTGTTTCAAGAGGCATAAACCAGTCCAATGGGAGGAGCAAGCCACAGATGGCAGCTGCTGCATATGTCTGTGTGCATGTCTGTATGCGTAACACCTCGGAAGGGGCAGTTATTGTCCACCCGTGCCTAAGCCAAGGTAACCACTGGGGTAGCTGTGTGTGGTTTAAAGTGGTCTCTGCTTATATGTAAACATTGCCACGTATAAAAATGATTAATTGGCAGATTAGAAATGTGACCCCAAAAGGTATTGTTCTCTGTGATGAAAGACAAGCCCGGCCAAGGATTTACTGCCCAAGTGTCTTATTGCCATAGTAGGGCTGTGCTTGCAGGCGAGGTTATTATGGTGAATGTTAATGATGACTGCATCTGGGTAAAAGCCTCTCCATCACCTCTCGCTGTCGATGCCTCTTCCGTAGCTATGGAAATGGCACCTTCTGTTCAGCTGCTGCTTCTGATTAAAATTCAAGTGGAGAGGGATGGGGAAAGAAAAGCCAGGGGACAAACACAGCTGATGAGCCAAGCAGCATGGAGAAGAGGGAGGCTGCAATGTACCTGTTCGGCTTCTCAGACTGAAAGAGGGTGCTGGGCTTAGTTACTCTGATGGCAGCAGTTTAGGATGAGAGCCACTGTCCCATTTGCCCAGCATGAGGTCTAGATTAAGAAAGAGTCCCTGCCAGGAGGAGCTTGCACGTGGAGTACCCAGAGGAACAGCAAACACAAAGGTGGGGTGCTTTGCCCCAGACATCACCAGCCCTTGCAGAGCCAGGTAAAGAGGTTTCCTGGCTGCTGCGTGGCTTCCCATGGTTTTGGCTGCTGATTAAAACCCTTCAGTAGTTTTTGTCTCTTTAAGTCTGTAAACACATTTGCAAGGACAATAGCAGCCTAATGGCAGATTTCAAAGGTCTGTTATACATCGTCTTCTAATGCAGATTTTGTGTAACTGCCTCTGGCTTCAAAAATTGGAGTAAAGAAAGGGGCTCTTGCAGTATGCATAGGAAAAGAACCACAACTCGGTTATTATAAATTCATGCTATTATGACTATGACAGAGTGATAGCAGAGGAACATCCAGCCAAAACTGGGGCTCTGCATTGTCTGAGGCAAACACGACTGTGCAGAGCATTAATATGAAAGATGGGTAAAGGAGGTGTCTTGTTGCCTATGACTGTGTGAGGCGCCCCCCTACTCTTCCAGAGCCTGGGGTTTTTGCCACGGTGATCGCCAGCTTTTGGCACCCCATTTTCGTGCCCGCTGTGCTTTGCCATGCAAGTACGGCCCTTGGCAGGGGAGGGGGGCAGAGGCGGCACCCCTCGGCCCACGGGGAGGGTCCGTAGCGCCAGTGAGGCACCGGGGTTCAGAGAGGCTTCTGGGTCGTGGCCGGTGATGGCACAGCTCAGATCCGAGGCGGGTGTAACTGGGGCACGGAGCGGGGCTGCTTGGAGCAGCGCGGCTGTGTTGGAAGCCTCTCCCCTTGGGCTGGGGCGGCGCCTGAGAAAATTCCCAGGATTGAGTGCCCTCCCCTTCTTTTGGGTGAGGGATTCCTTCTGGGTATGTCCTTGAGGGAGCCCTTGCCCCCCTGGGCGAGCGGTTATGCCCTCTGGGTGCCCAGGAGAGGGCTCCCCTTTGTGAGTAAGCGTGCGTGTGCGTGAGCCCCTTTGGGCCATCATTCTTGTGTATAAACGTGTAGGAATAATGCCCCGACTGGCAGCTCGAACCTGGTCTGTGCTAAATGGTACCGGAGGCTTGACTGATTCCAGTTTACCCCTGCCTCTCATTGGGTTTTTTTGTTGAGGTTTTGGCTGCTTTGTGAAATAAAGTTGTTTATGCTTGTCCTTCGTCTGGGTTAGTTTTAGCGTTCCTTGGTGACAATGACTCTCTCCGTTTTAAAGCTGGAGAACAGAGGCCCGGAAAGACGAAGTGAGTCGTCCCAGGTTATGCAGGAATCCTGTGGCAGAACCAAGAGATGAGTCAATCCGCTGATCCCAGCCCAGCGCTGGGCTGCAGAGCACAGGTGAAGTGGCTGCTACAACACTTAGGGCTGAGTCCTCAGCCTAAGCCTGGCTCCTGAGCCTTGTCTCCTGCAGCCTCACTGAACCACAAGGTCAAGGCACACTCGGCAGCCTGAGGTTGGAGGGCTACTGGGACCTTTGGCATTGTGAATGGGGCGACATCTGCTCGCTGAGCAATTTACAGTTGACACCTCATTTTGACAAATTCACCACAAAGAAATAGAATTTGGAGCTGTTCCATGGCCCTGCTGTGTCATCTTGGATCTCATCCTCCAAAAGCTTTTAAGGCATAACAACATTCTTTTACTGTTGCAGTTCTGTGTAAATATTGAATTATCTGCCTGGTCTCAGCACAAGTCGATTCCCTGTGTTTGAAGGAAGCATATGCTATCGGTGGCGTGCTATCATTACCATCCTCCAGCAGTGCACAGCCTCCCGGGGTCAGGAGTGCTGTCCCTGGAGGAGCTTCCTCGTCATCTTATTGCTCGGGCATAGGTCTGGAGCGGGGCTTGAGCTCAGAGACACCTGGATCAACGCACGAGTTAAAGGTCCAACTCTATTAATTTGGAGGTGATGGGCTATGCCGTGCCCTTGCTGCTACAGGGCAGCCGTGGCTCCCAGTGGGGTAATTCAGGTTAGCGTGAACAGTATTGCAGAAATACTGAGTCTCTTTACCACGTGGTGAAGGTAGTAGGTACACATGACAGGCCATCAGTGCTTCCTAGGAGACACCCTGCCGTGGCTGCATACTGCGACTGTAAAAGCATCTGTGCAGGAAACTGCCCTTTAAACCTAATTATAAGCACAGACTTTATTCCGACCTGCCCGTTGCTAGCGCAGTGCTCTGACACGTGTGGCTTGGGAACGTTGACCCTGTGCTCGGGGTTCAGCCTTGGGGCGGCTGACCCTTACTGGAGAAGCCTAACCCCCCTCCATCAGGTGTCCTCAGAGAAAGCACGGGGTTGACTCAAGTGATTCTTCTGTTCGGAAGACATGACGTATCACGTCACTGCTCCCCAAAGTGCCAGAATCAATGTTTTGGGAAGCGCCTTTGCTGACAAACCCAGAGCAGGCTTATCTTCCCTTCTTTAAATGTGAATACAGCACTGGTAAGAGACTCTCCAGGCCTCGGGAATCATGAAGGGATTCGCTTACCCTCACTAGATTGGACCAGCATCAACTCTGTGATCTGTGGAGCTGACCAACTGCTTAGATGTAGAAGATTTTGTATCATAACGAGCTTTGGCCCAAAAGGCGTATGTTCAGATCTATTTAATCTGTATAAATCTTTCTATTTTATTTTAGCAGAGCTACTCTGGAGTGATACCAGATTTCGATCCCAGTTTTACTGATGCGACTCTTGCTGTTTTCACAACGGTCCTGCATATCCATGCTGGGTTTGGATCTGAGGTTAGGATGTACAAATCATCCTTGGCATGGAAAGAGTTAGAATGAGCTTCATAGGCTGGTAATTGAGATCAGATTCTGGCTTACAGCATCTCCCTCCCTCCCTCCAGCTCTGGCTAAACCATTGTGCTGGGAACTTCAGCTAGAACAAATCAGCTCAAAATAATTCTGAACAGTTTGTTTTTTCAGTTAGACACTGCAGACAGAGAGAAAGACATCCCTATGAATAATTATGGATCTTTTCCCTGCTAAAATCATTACTTTCCCTCCTCTAGATTTCACTCATCTCCACATTAGCGCCCAGAACATTACCTGCTTTAGTGGACAGCAATGACTCACCCCGGCAAGGGAGTACATGTTGCCTGCAGGCTGGCAGCCCTGCGGGGCGGAAGACGAAGCGGTACTTGATACTGAGGGAACATTGTGCCTTCCTGAGGACTGGATCCAAATGGGAGGTGAGCTATTATTAGCATCAGCGTAGGTACTTTTAGAAACATGCCAGGCTGTGGCTACAAAATCAAGAGGGGCAACAGCATGCCGTGGCAGAGGTGCCTCTGGCAGCTCTTGCAGGAGATGCTTTTCAGGTTCATCCCACAATGCAGCCACAGATCTGGCTTTGGACCATTTCTTTATGGCGTATTGCTTTACACGCACTGATTTTAAAGTTCCTGTAGGTCCACTTCAGGTTCCATTTGTAGGAGTGGAAAGAGTATATATTGTCATTCACATTATTGTACAAACAACTTAGCCAGCATCTTCTTGCCTCAATAGAAAGAATAAGGAAAACAGCCCCAAAGGTGCTACTTAGAGCTCAAATACAACCATAGTATCGCTTTGTGATTCTGCACAATGTCAAGCCTTTTCCCCCACAGATCGGGGAAATGTTCCTCCCCTATGACAAGCTGCAACAAGCCTAAGAGTGTTTCTTTCCCTGAACAGAGTAGCAAGAGTCTCCACTATTCCAACTCATTTGGGGATGCCTGCACTGAAGATGCTTGAAATTGGTGCCATGCTTATGTCTGTTTCTGGTTTGGGGGCTGGCTTTGTGCCTCAGTTTACCTTCTGTAAAATAGAAATACAATCCTGGCCACCTTTGTAAGCAGCTTGGAGTTCTCCCAGTGAAAGCTGTCTCACAGAAACTATTTTATTAAACTAAATATGCTTAGGTTTATTCTTACGCCAGAGCAATAAATCAAATTCTCAGAAGCAAAAAACCCCTTTGGGCTCAAATTTTTTTCAGCCTAGATCCATTTTCCTCTCTCTTTTGACAGTCCAGTGTTGATTTCAACAACAAAGACCGTGTCCTTCGCGACTGAACTGCTCTGCCTTTCACCAACATTAAAAAATCACTGAGTAGAGCAGTTCCCTTAACCCTGGCGAGGTCTAGCAAACCCTCAGAGCATCTCTGACCAAATCCCAGGGCTGCAGTGGGAGGAACCCAGATGCAAAAGGGGCCCTGCAGGCTTTTGGACGACCATTTTTGTGGTTTGCTGGCAATCAGTCTTTATTAAATGCGTGCATACGGATGGCGCTGAACTCAGCGTATTGGGCAGCGCCTTCTGATCTGATGAACAACGGAGAAGTCATTAGTACAGCTCTGAAAAAAATCCTCCTCCAACCCCGCTTCGTGCAGCTGAACAGATCAAAATCCGGAAACATCAGAGGGGAAAAAAATAGAAAACAGTTTTTGCCCTTTTTGCTCTTGTGGGGCTACTCTGGTGTTAACAGACGTTCGCTCTGTTACTGCAGGGTTCTCCCTTCCCAGCACAGCGAGGCTGGCTGGTGGGTTTTTTCTAACCCAGCTCGGAAGCCGTTTTCCCTGGTAGTTTATTTCTAGAGTGAGTCACAGCCACCAGAGGGCAAGAGTCCCCCATCCTGGGCTGGAGAAATCTCTCCCCGTGCAGCCGTCCCGTATTAAAAACAGGCTGATCCAAACTCAGATCAATGAGAGTATTTCCATCCACTTCAGTGGTCTTTGGATTGGGTCCTACATTTCTTTTAGTTTTAAAAAACACCCCGACAAAACCAGCAACATGCTTTATATAAACTTAGAAACAAGGTTTTATAAACTGAAAAAAGCCCCTGGCATTTATACGCTTTGGGTTTCACTGTAACTTGTCACTTGGATGTTAAATGGTCATTTTTATTTATAATAAGTTTATTTTTTAAATACCCATGTTATGAACAAGCCATTGCAATGTAGGGGAGGTAATCCAAAACCCTGCAACTTCTAAGTCTTCTTTGAAAAGCTGTGCTGTAATGGGGCTAGCAGTGCTCATTAATACTTGCATTGAAAGGCTAGTGCCTATAAGATGGTTTCAGGCCATAATTTAGCAGAGTATGTTGGCCTGGGCTTGGCTGTAGGCAGGGTACTAGCTCACTGACTGCAATGGGAATTGATGAAGCCTGAGGTCCGAAATCCTGCTTTGCCTCCCAGAGGAAGATCCGCAGTGCTAACCCCAGGCCCCAGCCCAGATGCTGTCTGCGGAGCTCCCGTAACCAGCCACAAAGGCACGCGGAAGGGAGCGATGGACACAACCCCGGCCACAGAATTCGCAGCTGGGGAGGAACATGAGGAGAACTGGATTAAATTTTCTCTCTCCTGTCTGAGTACATCTGAACCTGTATTTTCCAGAAGTGTGAGAGTATAAAGAGCTCCTGGGTTCAACACACTAAATCCCTCGCTGACCCATTCTATGATTCAGGGCAAAACCACACTTTCTACTTTTACAGCTGAAGGCATGGACATTAAAATCCTTTAATAAGGCATCTTATTAGAAACAGCATCTCAAAAGCTGCCTAGCTCCTCAGGCTGCCCCAGGGAAGGACAGCAGGGACTGTATATTGCCTTCAGTGGGAGAAGAGCTTTGGCCAATGCAGGATACTTAGAACCCAATAATGTTTATAAAGGCCTTTCACGTTCTCTGATGAAAGATGCTCTTGAAGTGCACAGTGTTTGCTGGAAGTTTTCCCTCCCACCTACTGCACTGTTTCTAGGCAAATATCTTGCCCTTTTGAATAATACCATGTGGAGTGAAAAGATAAACTCCTGTAATTATCCGTTCCCTCAGCGTGGCTGTGCTGAAAAGACAAACTGCCTCCTTCAGCATTACTGCTCACAGAAAAATTGGACCTGAAGCGTATGTGGGAAGAACAGACTGACTAAAACATATTTCCTCACGCCCTGGTTCTTGAGGATGCTACAGCAGGGTGCAAAAACAGTTCAAAAAAGCCCTGGGGACCAGCAAGACCTCATTTCCCCAGGGAAAGTCATCATCTGCAAGCCATAGCAGAGACGAGGAGGAGTCCGGGGGTGGAGGAGGAACCGCTGCCAGTTTACCAAGAAAGCAGGAACGATGAGTGTGCCCAAACTGTAACACAAAGATCTGTGTCAAAGCCATTGCTTGAACGAGGTTCTCTTGAGAGCCCAGACGGCCTCCCCGCTGCCTGATCCCCCCGGCCAACGTGGTCACCAAAGGGAAAGGGTTGGAAACACGCTGGTTACCCCGGCCACCTTCTGTTCTGCGTTGAGATTATTTCAGTTTTCAAGGCTGCCAAAACTCACACTAGCACTAAAACCACTTCATTTGAGCACCAAAAGAGCTTAGGAGAAAGCTCAGGAACGTCTGAGAAGATAATATTAGCACGTCTCCCAGTTTGGAAGTGCAGTTTGCTACCCAATATCAGGGGAGAGTGGAAACTCCTATTTTGAGAAAAACCTCTTGGCATCAGGCCTGCGCTATGAGTTCGATTTAGAAATAAGGCAAACTGCAGATGCCGTAGTCACAGATCTGTGTGTGCTCTGGGCCAGAAATTATTCACCCACTGGCTTTGTGTTGCATGAGAGTATTCCCAGTGACAATCACTCACGACGGAAGGAAGCGAGAATGACTTCAGCCTGACATCCAAAGGGAGGAGAAAATAATCTCAAGCCCAGAGAGAGGAAGGCAAGTGCTTCCTTTCTGGGTTGAACATGAGAGTTAATGAGCTAACATGATATGACCAAGGACATTTCACTGGGGAACCTTCAATAGAGACAGCGAGGACAGAAGTGTTGGTCTGAAAGCGTAAGGAGATCCTACCAGGGAAGTGCCCTTCTTGTGCTGCCTTCCTTCTCCAAAGAAACTTAATTCATTAGGTACAAGTAATGAGTTGTCAGGCTACATCCAGCCCTATCCCTGGTTGCTGCAGTTGAGAGAACAATCTACGGTTTAAGAATAAAGAGAAAAATAAAGTGCTGCTTCTCATTAGAAGAGAAAGTCCGAAATAATGAAATATCTGCCAGAAAAATGGTCCGTGCCTTTGTGCACTTAGAAAGAAGACAAGCAGTTGCAGTTTTGTAGCTGTCAGAGACACTTAGATTCCTAAATAGTAAGTCTTTTTTAAAACTACAGTTCTTTGGTTAATTCCCTGATTTTTTCCAAAACCAGGCCCAGGAATTTGAGGCTGAACTATCACATTCTTTAGACGCTCATTTAGGCTCATTAAAAGTCTTTCAGAGACAGGGAATTTATATTGCTTAGTGATGTCTTGGGTGATTTGCTCTCACCAATAAAAAAGAAAAAAACCAACCAATTTCTAATTTTTCTCCCAGACATCAACTTTTCTAAATGAAGTAAAAAGAAAAAAAGTCTCAGTTTCTTCAAAGAGATCTTAGTGGTCCCGAAGAGAATGGAAACCCCATTGCTGTATCTCGCTGCTTATACTGAGCTGTTCTCAAGCTGCAGGGTTGGAAGCTGCTGGGTAACATTACCAATACAGATCTGAGAGAGGCATATTCCTTTTTCTTTGGTTGTCTTTAAAAAAGAATTCTGGTGGGGTTTTTTTTATGTTAATTTTTTTTCTGTGGCTTGATTCTTCTGTCTTTGAATAATTCCAGCCTTGCCATTTATTGAGAAGCTCTCTCTTCTAAATTTAGATTAGAGTGTTATTCGCTTTCATAAGAAGTGCTAATATCCCTTAGGTTAAGAATAATTAGATGTTAATTTTCAAAACCTGAAAGGAAATTATACCCCTAATTCATCATTTAGAGTAAAATAGCTGGTTTAAAAGGGATACATAGCTACATTAAACAAAGGTCTAGACATTTTTTTCCCAAACAAAAATTAACCTCGATACAAATTAAGATGATATGATTGTAGTTAGATTAATGACACCAATTAGGCTAACACATTTCTAAAGCTCCCAGGGTTCATGGGAGAAGGAGGCGGAAGATCAGCAACTGCAAAGCAGCAGAACTCTGGCTGCGGATTGCATTACCGCTCTCACGTCTCCAGCATTATTAACCCTTTGATGAACCTGACCCCACTGACAAGTTGCTCACGACCTCTCTTCCCCAAAATCCTTAGGATTTTACTCTGTTGGAGTAGCAAAATTTATGCAAAAGGAACTGGGGAGCCTTGGCTGCATAAAACAAGGGTGAGAAGACTACGCTGTTAGCTCACTGCGGTGATCAAAAGGTTTCATGCGAAGGGTTAATTTGCTATGTCAATCCTAACATTTCCTTGGCTGTGGTTATTTGCAAGCATTTTCTGCTGGTGTTTCTGAGGCTGAAGTTCTTTAAACCTGCCTCCCTACTGACGTCTGCTTGGCTTGCTCCCGCATCTCCCCAGCCCGCTGCGACACCCTTGCAGAGGCACCCATTGCATGTACCCATTCAGGGTGAGCCTATAGATGCCTCAGCCTACAGGTGCCTCAAGCAGTTGGAAGGTAAATCTTCCTCCCTGTACGTTGCCATTACTGCTAGTGGGAACAGAAATAAAACCTGGCAGCAAAGTTCACGGCTGTGAACAGCCAGTGTAAATCAGTTCCCCCAGGGCAGACAGTGGAGCAATATATTGGTGTAAAATGGGGAGACAAATGGACTGGGGGCAATCCCCTGTCTCCCTTGACTTTTTTTTCCATCTCCATCGGTTAGTATAGCATCACTTTCTCTTCCCAACTGCGCAGTCAGATCCTCTTCTTACCCCGACTTGCAGACCCGAGCAGACCACAAGATGGCAAGGCTGTACAGAACATGCCCAGAGCAGCTACTGTGGATGCAACAGGTGTTTATTGGCCAATTTGCTGTTTGCCACCTGCTTCGGTAGATACTGAATTGTATTTTTATACACAGCTTGCAGCAAAACAAATGTCCCCAGTGATGCCAACACTGGGTTCTGGAGTGTTGAGGCATGATCCCTTTGCAGCACCAGGAAGGGGTGTATGATTCTTATGAGTCCTCTGGAGCCTTTCAATATGCCCAGATCCATATGTAAATATGGCTTGAGATGAGATTTATATTCAGCTATTTCCCGGTGAAGCCAGCAGACACTCCAGGCATTTTATAAATGAAACAACAACCCAACCAAGCCTTGTAATTTAATTTAACTGCCTCTTTTTGGGTATGTGTCGTGCATTCACAATTAGACAACTGAATTCCCAATCAAATGTTTTTTGGATATAACAACATAGTGAAAGGCATAAAAGTGCCTTAAAATAGCTTGCGAACGACCACATGGAACCTATTCTTTTGGCAAAAGGATGAGGCAATTTATGGGTCTGGACTCGGTGCTCATAAATAAGTACATGTTCGTTTTTCTTCGCATTGGCACATTTTTGGCTTTTCAGGTTTGCCACGCACTTTATAAATTCTCATGTAACTATTCAGACAGTAGGTGGGAATGCACAGGCTTTTTTTGGGGACATGAATTTATCCTGTTTGAACTGTCTGACACAAGTTCTCTGTTAACCTTGCAACAAAAATCTTTCTGGGCTGGTTATTCAAAGTTTTCCTGCAAAGCCTATTCTGCTTTAACAGCCGGAGACCAAACAAGCTGCTTGTTTTACTGAACCTGTTCTACATATTATTTTCCTTAATTGGAGCAGCGGCAGCAGCGAGTTAAAGCAAACAGCAATTTTAGTTTGTTGCCTCCACGTCTTGTGATATTTGATAGCAGCAAAATGCCTTTCTTGAAGTAGGTAAGTGATGGGGTTGAGTCTGGACTGGAGGAAAAAGGCAGAACAGCAGAATCTGGTGATTAAATGCAACTGCCTCAGCACAGGCCACCGTGCAGTAGTGCCTGAACTAAGCACTAAAAAAAACCAGACTGAAGAGCTCTTTTCCCCTGTGACTGTGCTGCGATGGGATTCTGAACGAGGACCATTGAAACGGGAAAAGAGAGTCAGTTTTCTGAGTGTGTAGAGAAATGAGGCCAATGGAACAGGAATAACAACAACAACAACAATAATCATAATATAATCCCCAAACCAAATAAACCCCATCCATCTTTGAGATGGATCTCTCTGGATTTTCGAGAAAGCCTTCTTTCTTAGAGGTCGGTTGACCCACTGGATAACATAATATGTGATGAAAAGGCTGGTTTCTTTAAAAAATCTACAATATGTTAAAACACCCACACTGGGTGTGAGGATTTAAAAGCTTGAATAGAAACAAAAAAGCTGTAGGTTTATGTGTGTTTTAGGAAAAGGTTGCTCTTTCTAGTGTTGGCTGTCTCCTCCCTGCACGCCAGAACATCTCTTTCAGGAATGCCAGTTTTCAGAAGGGGAAGCAGCTCTCCGTGAGATCACCTTTACATTATCCCTCTGGAGTTCAGGTATGGGATACTGCCAGACTGGGCATCCTCAGACTATAAAAGCCACTGAAAGAGGTTCGTCCCTTCCCCAAAATAGCTGATTTTCTCTAATTCTTACGATTAAAACTAAATAAATAAATAAAATGTTAGGAGGGGGTTGATGTCTTTTACTTTTTCGGGGTGATTAGTGATCCCTGGGTTTAACAATACTGCCTGTAACTGACAGATTTGGTTTGTCTTCCCTTTTACAAGTGCTCAAGGAAAGAAATGCCTTCAAAACCTAAGATTCCCTGCTAATATTCTTCCTGCGTGCCCCCTCCTCCACCACATCTCTGGATATAGCACCATTAGTTTGAGATTTTTATGACTCTCAGGGGAAACGCAGAACATTCCTGAAACTGAAGTAGCATTTTGGAGTTCCTGAGCTGGAGTTCAGATAGCACGGTCTCTCTCAAGGATCACAGAATCCCAGACTGGTGGGGGTTGGAAGGGCCCTCTGGAGCTCACCCCGTCCCACCCCTGCTGGAGCAGGCACCCCCAGAGCAGGGGCACAGGGCCGCGTCCAGGTGGGGGGTGAATGTCTCCAGGGAAGGGACCCCACAGCCTCTCTGGGCAGCCTGTGCCCCTGCTCTGGCACCCGCACAGGGAAGGGGTTTGTGCTCATGTTCAGGTGGAACCTCCCGTGTTCTAGCTTGTGCCCGTGGCCCCTTGGCCTGGCGTTGGGTACCACTGGAAAGAGCCCGGCCCCATCCTCCTGACACCCGCCCTTCAGATATTTATAAGCACTGATGAGATCCCCCTCAGCCTTCTCTTCTCCAGGCTGAACAGACCCAGGTCTCTCAGCCTTTCCTCAGAAGGGAGATGCTCCAGCCCCTGATCCCCTTGGCAGCTCTGCGCTGGCCTTGCTCCAGCGGTTCCCTGCCCTTCTTGACCTGGGGGGCCCAGGACTGTAACAGATCAATCATGGGAGCTGCCAACATGTGATATTTGGTTTAAGAGGCATGAGGCCAATAAACACCAATACTGTTACTTGATTCACTAATAAATAGTAAATGTTTCTTCTCGAAGAAGCTTAGTGTGATTTCCAGCAGCAACTTGATGACGAAGAAGCATCACAACTGAAAATAGGCAGTGTTAGCAGAAAACTAACTTGTCACGAAGGCTTCGCTCGCTGCCAGCTGCCTCCATCTCAGCAGCTATAATGAGGAAAAAAAGACCAGCAAAGGAACAGGCAGCAGCTCTTCAGCTTTATGGCAACACCAAACAAAACAATGCAATTGTGAATTTTAATAAAAAAGCTTATTTAATGGTTAAAAAAAAAAACAGTAAAAGAAAAAACTCTAGCAGAGCAGAGCTTTAGCTGGGCTGAAATACTGCCATGGATTTCATTGAGTGCAAGAGGAATTTCTCCAGTTTTCACCCCTGAGGAGCTGGTCTGTTATGGTTAAAAACTCAGGAGTGTTTGAGAGATATTTGAGGGGACGGAAGTACTGTGCTAGCCAGAGAATGTGTTGGTGTGTTCATATACACTTCACTCCCCCAAGTCATTGCTCCTGGGTAGGTCAACATGAAAACTGGGCAGAAGCTGGCCTCCACATTCATCAACATGTGTTGTTGCTTCGCAGCTGTCAGCTCCCCTTTCCTCCGTATAGGTTAGGGCTAATACTATACTTGTTTTGTATAAATAAGCCTGGCCAACCTTAGATGCTCTCCTGGCAAACCCTACTTTCTGTGAACTTAAGCATGAGTAACTGATGAAGAAAAATGAAATGTGTAAATGCTGTCTCCTCAGGATTAGTCAGTAGAGGACTTGTCACTCAGCAAGGAAGCAGGCTGCAGCTGCAGAAAGCCCTGTTTTCCACAGCCTTGGCCAGCTCCATCAGTAGGGATCAGCTGCTGAAAGGAAAATCAGGTGTCTGTTGGGGCGAGGGAGCGAGAAATGCAGAGCCATGGGCAAACGTGAGTGTACGGCTACCCATAGAGCGGAAACAAACAAAAAATGAGCTATTTAATGAAGCCCTCTAACACTTTCTCCCTGTTGCTTTGCAATAGATAGGCCAAGGAGTGAAGAAACAAGTTAGGAAGCTGCAAAATCAGGTATGTGCTCTTACTCTTGGTCAACAAGTTCAGGGCAGGTTTTTCTATTTGAAAATAAATCTCATACAGAGCTCAGGCTTCTAGAACAAATCTGTAGATCAGCTGATAGATTGCTACTCCTTACAGACTGTATTCCTCCCCCCCCCCAGTTTTTTTCTGTCTCAACTGTGAGAATGCCTACAGATGTTGAATAGGGTGCTCTGGGCTAAGACAGGATCTGCATGTGTATACATATATCCACAAATACATATATACACACGTGACACTGAGATGGTTTCGGTCTGTCCCCTCTATCAAGGAAATGGTATAGTTTTCTTCTCTCCCGAGGTGCAAAGCAACCATTATAGTCTGGATATCCAGGCTGAAAAGGAGGTGCGCTCCCTTCACTCAGCAGATCTATGGGCGGGAACTTAACTGGTATCCCAACGTATTACCATGCAAAGAGAACTTAAATACTGTTTTGCCACTCCCAGTAACATGACAGGGCTTTATTTCTGTGTTGCACATAAGCCAAGCAGGGGATAAAACATGTAGGTCTGGAAAAACATTTGCTTGTGCTAATTCCAACACTTGTTAGATCAACTTGCGCTCGGTTTTACATCCAGTGGAGTCCCAGTGAAGTTAATTGTTGCCAAGATCTCAGGGCTTTGTCTAGAAAGTGATGTTGCACCCCTGTGAAGAAAAGGGTGAGTTTATACCGAGAAGTAACAGATAAGTAATCCTCAACTCACTATTACACAAAAGGGCTTCCCCCCCCGTTGCTGGGGGACAGCTGAAGACCATCCGTTTGGCTCTCAGTACTCTTGGATCTCAAGCATTTCTTGCTCATCCTTCTAAAAACTAGTATTGTTACTCCGATGCCCCCAGGGAGTGCTTATGAGGTTGAACGAAGAACCTTCAGCCTGCAAAACTGGAAATCACTTTTGGTTTGCGTTCACCAGGCGTACTTCTGCTCTGGGCTGAGGAGCCGGAGGTGACCTGCTGGCGAGCTGTCCTGCCGGAGCTGCTGGGGTTCCTTGGTGACTGGCTGCTCAATATGGGTAAGGAATGCTGGATCTGCTTCAATACATATTTTTAATTGGGTTGAGGGGGAAACAGGATCAGCCCTTCATTTTTTCAGATACGGGAGGCATTTATTTTTTTCTGGGTGTTTTTTTTTTCCCCCTCTTTTCTGCCAAAATATGTCAGGAAGAAAATGCAAAAGAAAAATAAAACATACCCAGAAAGCTTCTATCCATCATGCGCTGTGTTTTCTTGAAAACAAAACAGAGCACTTGAATTATAACAAACTGTAAAAGCTAAAAGATGTGCTCTGGTGTGGAAGTGTGTTTGGGTACGATCCTCCGCTGAAATTCAGTTGCACTCCTTATTTGTTACACCTCTTCTGTCGTGAACGAGCCCAAGCCATGAGTTCAGTTAAACTCTTAGAAATATTTACGCAGAATTTCTTACCCATCGCTCTGATGTATTTTGTGCAGGTTCTCCTTGCTTTGGGAGATAGGCTATTGCATTAACAGGACCACTGTTAATTACATAAATTATACCTGGGAATCTGTCCCTTTTGGAGCTAGTCATTATAGTGACAAACTAAGCCAGCAGCGACTGATCACTGGTAGCCTGTCCATATAGCTGCTCCAAATCTATCTGCTTCATACGAAAGATAATGTCAACTGTATGCCCAGGCCTAATCTGGAGAACAGCATTAAGCTTGATTTCGGGGAGGAAAAAGCCATTTCCCCAAAGTTGTCCAGTCCATTCTGCAGCTTTCTGATAAAGATCAGCAGCTGGTAGTTGCATTACGTGAACTAGTGCATTTAAACAAACACCTGCTTGGCTCACTTACCACTTTAATGAACAGCAGAATTTTACTGTAAGAGCTATGATAGCATTAGGCCAATAACAAGCTGAAAGAAAAACGGGATGTTTTCTGGCTCTCGCTTCTCCCGTAATTGCCAGCGCAGTGTCACTTATCGTTGCAGAAGTGTTTGAACCTCAATAAAGCTCCTGACTGCTTTGACCTTTGCCTGCAGCTAGATTAAAAAAATAAAAGCCGCAGCACTAAGATTTTTATCCTGAAGGAGACCATGATTAAAACCGCCATAAAATTTCTCACGGGGACCGAATCTTTATGAAAAACCCCTCAATACTTCTTGAGAGCATTAGCAGAATTTCTCTGGGAGGTGAAGCATTAGCATCCTCCGTCCGTGGGTTATTAAATACTGCGTTCAGACAGAGAAATGCAGTTGTGTTGACTGTGTTGCTTTGGCCAAAGTCACATTTAGGCAGTAATATTCTGCCAGTTGCATTTCCCTTGAAGTGCTCACTGGTGAAGGAAATAGCTGTTTCCTTATCAAAGCTGTAGTGTGACATTAATGTAGAAACTAAACCACGTGCTTCCTTTCACACCAAAGTGGAGGGTGACTTTATCTTTTCAGATAGATAGTTGAAAGTTACGGTAAGTTAAAGTTTATGAAACAGCTTGGGAACCTTTAAGGGGATATCTGTAATGCAGTTTCCATAGTGGAAAGACTTACTTAAGAAATACTTCTTAAAACACTTGGAGATACTTGACTGAAGTGTACTGCATGAATAGTATTTAGGGTATTTTAACTACTGTGCCATCTATAGTGCTTTGTATTGTAATGGTAGGAAAATCCAGAGCTACTCCGGGATTTGTTGGTGGATCTCATATAAAACAGAATGGTTTTACTTTATTTCTTTAAACCTTATTTGTAATGCTGAGCACAGACGTTATTGTTGAAATTGATGTGTGGAGCAGAGGAAGGGAAAGTGGAAAAGTTGCTTTTTTTCTCTTGGTTATGTAATTTTGGAGGAAATCAAGGACCTCCCAGAGCCTCCTACATGTGTTATTTCACCCTGATGGCTCAAGTCAGAGAAATAATCTGTAGTAGCCTCAGGAATGGCCCTGAGCAGAGCTTCTTTGCAGTGGAGTACTTAGCTATGCTGGCCCAGGGTCAGGGTATTTGTGAAAGCTGTACCTTTTGCCTTCAATTTTAAGTCAGGCAGAAGCAGCAACCTTGTGGCTCTTCTTCACTGTGCCATTAGCAGAGCAGCAGGAACTCAGTCCTACCTTGGCCGTTACAACAAAAGGATGTGATGGGGGCAGTTTATTGAAGAGACTGAGTGGGCAGAAGCTGCTGAGAAACTAGCAAAGACATCTGCGGACTTGGAAAAGGGTGGAAAAGTTCATCCCAGAAAAACCACAGGCAGAATTTGCCAAATTCATGTACTTGAAATGAAATGAAACAAACGCACCAGCAGGTTTTGTTTTTTTTTTTCCTGTCATATGTCAGCTTTTCAAAATCACTGATGGTATTGTATGAGGCTCAACATTCCTGGGACAGTTGAGATACATCACACCGATTGCTCCGAGGGGAGTTTAGGCACGGTGGAACTGCACTGACTTGCCTAAGGTCAGAAAATCATGACCTGGTTAGGAAAATGAAATCCTCATCCAATATGTCAGAAAATGTAACTCCTTCCTCTCCTCACCTGCCAGTTCGCAGCAAGGGAGTGTGTGCTGCAGTAGAGGAAGGACCTACAGCCACATTACTAAGACAGACTGACGTAGTTCTGCATAACCTTAACAGGTTTTATTTCATAAAGCCAAGCAAAAACGCGCATATCCTGCACAACGCTCCTACCATTGATCAAAAATAACTCTACGTCTTTTATCTGACAGTAAATCTAGTGATCACAAAGGCAATCTGATGCTGTAAGTTATTACTTATACGTGCAACGTTTTTCACGCCTATCTGTAAGTCTAGAAGGGTGTTCTCTAGAGCAAGGTCTGTATCAGGTAAGGACCAAATCTTGGCCCTTAGTGAAGCTCCCAGGCTCTACTACCAAATAATACAGGGTAAATGCACATTGTAAGCCAGAGGAAGAACAGACCTGTAAAAGCAGCAGAAGGGCAATTGTTTGTTTGGTGGTTTTTTTTCAATTACAGTTGTCTTCCAGTGCTTCCCAGAGACCTAGGATGGAATTTTCAAAGGTTTCACCAGTGACAGCTGCAGCCAGGGCTTTCTAGGTTCCTAGGGTATGAGCTGTTTCGGGAATCTGTCCTTCCTTCTCTGTGTCTCAGTTCTCCCTCTATAAATCATGGAAAATAATACTTCAGCGCTGTCTTTCCCAAAAAGGATGTACATTCTTGGGTTGACAGGGATTGTTCTTGTAGTGCTCGTTTATAAGGAACACAGCAAAATGGGCTGGATTTCATCTGGGACGTGATGTTTCACTGTAAGCAAACTGAATAAGCAGGGTAAGGATCCGGGGCCCAAATGAACTTTTCGATCTCCTTTCAAAATTTTTAAGAACTTTAACTTTTTACAGTAGAAATACAAGTTTGATGCCTTTATTCTCCTTGTACCTGACTCCCACTAAAACCCACTGAGATGAGCACTATTGGTAAGAATCTCCACCTGATCCTCTGCCTGAAATGTTTGTTGCAAGGGAGAGGTCACATTTGTATAAACACTTTTGGGGGGGAAAAAATCAAACAAACAAACAGACTTGTGGCTCACACGTCACAAAGTGCACATTTCCCCCAATAATTTATTTGTTCACCTAGCAGTATTTCATATACATTCAGTTTTGTTCAAGAAAACGACCAGCATGACCGTTCAAACACGTCGCATGATAACCAACGGGCCTGTAAAAACAGCACGTAGAAAATTCAATGACATCAGAATACCATGTTCAGAAAATGCAGTGCCCGTGTCAAGAAACGTCTTTAAAAACCACGGGCAGCCAAACTTGTACAACATGCAGGCAAAACGCTGCAGCAGACAGAAAAAAAAGAAAACAGTTTTGCGACCAAAGGCTGGCAAAGCGAACAAAGCCCAAACCAGCTCGCGTACAATTCCCACAGTCGTAACGCCAGTAAGTAGAGCTGAGCATTCAGCAATATTCAGCAGAGGTTTTGTATCACAAAACAATGATGCTGTGATCATGAGCTGGCTGGAATTGCTTTTTCAGTGGAAAACTGCGGAAACACTAGCTAGGTTTGTGTTTTCTTCCTTCAGAAAATGGTTTACAAGGACCGAGTTTCTGCAGATCATAGGAGAAATTCGGATCAAAGCAAGAAGGCCTTGTCATTCAGGCCGAGACGATGAGTATTGGAAAATAATATTTGCTTTTCGGTATTAACTCTTGGACATTTTTGTCTCTGAAGAAGACCTTAATGTTGTCGTGATGCTAAAGGAGAGGATATTTCTCAGTATGGATTTGAGCTCAGTATATCAGACAGCAATCTGCATTAACTAGATCTTTGAGCGTGCTGTGGAACCAAAAGATGGGTTATTTCTCACGTGATAGTTGCTTGCAATACATAGCTCTCCTCTTTGGCAATTCATTCCCCTTTAGCTCACGCTTGCTATTTTTCTCCTCCGTCAGTATGAGAAATATGCAGCGTGCTCTGCGTAGAAGGCCTGACATTTTGCTCGAATCCCTAATACAAATGCTTAATCTCCTCCTGGGAAATAAGCGATTCGATTACATTTATCAAGCTGGGTGGAAGATCTTTATTTTAATACACCACAAGCTATCTCATAGCGTCTTGGATTTTCATAATACTGTCATGTATTAAACAATCTGCTTGGGAATACCTTCAAAAAGTAGTTGATTATGCTTGTGGATTAGCTCCCTTTTACAGATGGAGGAGGTTTAGTTTACATATGCGCAGTGATAGGATAGGCAGGATTAGTCTGGCCAGACAGTCTAACCTTCTCCCTGTGAGCCTCGTCATAATTAGGCAAAACACAGAATAAATATTGGATGGATTCATTCATAGAAAGTGCTAGTTGACTCTTGGGCTTCTTGGGAAATGGCTTAAAGGCTGATGTGCTGGTGAGACTTGAAGGCTCTGTGCAGAAGGGTGGCTGGAAGCGGGTATGAGGAGTGCAGCGAGCAGACGGAGAGCAGAGGCACAAAGCTGCCTCATTACAACAGTTCGCTCGTGAGCTACGGGATACTTTTCCTTCTGGGAATGACACTGCGCAGCGCAGGTCTCAGATGAACCTTGAGCTTAGGAGAACGTCTTCAACACCAACTGGCTTTTCTCTTTGGCTCTGTTGTCGGAAGCAATCATCCAGAAATAGCTGGTGTCAACAGCCTGTCCTACTGAGGGGGTTGTCAGCATTGTCTTGCTTATCCAAACATTGAGACAGGAAAGAGGGTAAAGGTACCTCTGAGTAGGACACAGCGTTAATTACCAAGCATGGGTTCAACATGGGGCAGCTGAGATCTTCCCTGAGTGAATCACTGAGTCACTCTGTGCCTCGGTAGCTTTAGCTTAAATTGGGGTTCCTAATAAAAGCCCATTCAAACATGAGCATTAGTTAACAGGAGGCCAACAAGGCATACCTAGAACTAAGCTGCTTCCACTTCAGTAAAGCAATAAGATCTTTTTTAACCGGAGTACACGGTACTCCAGTCTGTCATTGTTACCTTTCAGAAAATTAAAGAAGTCAGGCAGGGAAATTCTGCAAGTAAGACTGAAGAAGCTTTGTGAAATCCATTTGCTGACTCTGATGGGTTGACAAACAAGGAATATTCCTGGCTTAATCTTTCCTCTTTTCAATGCCATGGATTTTCAAGACATTAAAGCCTGGCAAAGGAAAAATATTCTTTAACACATTACGTAATCTGTCCTCGGACTTGGCAGAGCAAAATTAAAAAAAAAAAAAAAAGAGGCGACATTTGTTTTGACAGTGGACAGATCTTAAGTATTTGGGATTTGAATAATCTTACAGAGTACATGAAGCCTCAGAAACATAAGACAGTAAATCTGAATGAACAGTAACTGTGGAAACTGGAATACTGGACTTTCCCTGCCCCCTGAGGAAGAGAGACTGACGATCTGCTCAGCCTCAACCTGTGGAAGTTACAGGCCATCTGTATGCTGGTCCAGCGCTCGACTGCAGCACAGACTACCTGCTCCACTCGGGATGGAAATCTCAGCTGTTGCTCTCAAGAGAAAATACCGAGCAGAGAGGATGGTGGGGTGTCGAACGCATCCCTCAAAGATTTCCGTCAGGACACATCAAGGGACAGGTCAGCGTGGTGCCACGGGCATGGCTGTGAGGGGAAAAGCATGGCACTGCACTGTGTTCTCACCTCCCTCTGACCACCCTCCGCTCTCGGTTCGGTGCTCCCGCAGTGCTTCACTCGGCAGCCCTCATCACAGGAAGATTTTACATGTGACGATAGATGGCAAGCCGCTGCAAATCTCCTGTTCTGCCAGTGCTTTTTGGACAGATATGTTCAGCCTCTGCGCCTGCAGCTCCTTTACCAGTGCCAAGTTCACTTTAAATAACAAAAAATTATGGGCTGCCTAAATCTGCATCCTTTTTTTCTTCCTCTTTTTTTTTTTTCTTTCTTCCTAGAGCTCCTTCTATGGTTTTTAAGACTTGTCAGTCTAAATGTCCATCAAGATGACAAGCGCCTATGACCCTGCTTGCAACAAGGGAATGGGGCAGTTTTCATGCAGAAATTCTCTGAGTGAGCCAAACAAATTATGTGTTTGTTTTTGCTGGCAAATGTGGCAGCAGCAGAGGTGTGGCTGGGACCAGGCTTGCCTGATGCTGGGCTCTGACTGCTTTTCAGAATCACTGGACAGAGAGAGGTCCTTTAACATCTGTTTGGTGACAGAAAAGGACAAAGCTGAGACCAAGACTTCATTATTCTAACCTCTGTCTCTCACAGGCGGGAGTACTGTGCTGCAACGGTGACTGTCCGTGCCTGCCTGCCCAGATGTCGCCACCGGCACGCTGACTTAGTTCTCTTCATCTTACTGATTCTGATTACATTGCTACTTCAGAATTGCTCTGGAATTAAATGAGTAACCCGTTTGTGTCAGCCTACGTGTAGCTGACACCATGAAGCCTCAACAAACCTAAAATCACTGGAGAAACCCCACATAAATCTCCCAGCTCCAAAGGAGAGATGGCACAAATGGCGTTATTGGTTCAAGTTATAAAATAAGTTTACAGGTAGGGTTGGGCAGCAAGTGTGTGCAGGGAAGCCTTTAAATCCCTCTAGTCTTGCTCAGTTTAATGGGTGTTTTTCAAAATGTTTCAGAGTTCAGGTTTTGTTCAAATAAATGTCCCACGTATTTGAACCCCGTGAGACTGAAAACCTCGGCCACGAGTCTCATGTGACTTTCTTATGAGATTTCCAGCTTTTCTGCTTCTGGTCTTGGCTTGAAGTACCATGAGAATATTTTTTTCATGGTATTTCAACATATCTAGTTTCAAATTCTAGACTTTATTGAAAAGCCCTAAGAAAATCTTTAAGGGGTGGGGTGGGTTTCTTATTTAAACTAAGAATGGGATAATGCTACAGATTCGCTGTCCGTGAGTGCATGCTTTTGGATTTAAATAGGGGTTTGGGTCCAGGGATTTGATTTGAATTCTTCACTAGTTTTAACCTGTTTGGGACATTCTGTGTCTTTTGTATGCAGCATTCATGTGGGAGAACAAATAGCTACGTGCTTCCGCCAACCAGCTAAGCTAGATGTTTCATTTTCCGAGTATAAGAAGAGGTAGGCTGTGCCCTTCACTTGTCCACCAAACACAACAAAAGCTTAACGGTCTGAAAAACACTGAGCTTCCAAATTCAAGGGCCTTGCCAATGTCTTCAGGACCGCTGCAGGCTGAGTTGAGAACTGTTAGCTTCATTTTCCCTATCACTGCATACTCATTTGTTCCAAGGCTGGGAGAGGCAAGCCCTCTGCTTGATGTAACTTATTAGCACCTCAAAACACCTGTAAGATGTACCTCTGAGGCAGCAGCTGCTGCAAGGAAAGTTTATCAGCACATGTGGGACCTGAAGTGTTCTCGGTTATTACACGAGGAAGAAGATACCAACTTTAGCAGGTCTTTTACACCTTTCTTGTTCTCTGGCATAGCTTCATCAGGCTGATGTTGTCTGAGTAAATACTAGCGAATCTGCCCAAAAACACGATTCTTACTTTTACAGATCCTACTTTTTATCCCCAAGATTAGCAAGATCTGTAAATGGGCACTTTGTGGCAGGTTTCCTAGGTGTACTGATATTACAAAATTACTTTTAATGCATTGAGAGCAGGGCCAGGCGTATGGCGAGGATGAACCAGCTTGTTCTGCCTCTATGAATTGTCAACACAAAACATGTGTAGGTCCGTCTACTCTCCTCTTTCACTTTGAGCTCAACATTTAGTTACAGTGGCAGTGCTGGATGAGCATCCTGGCCCTGTATAGGCGTGAAGTGCATTTACACTCTGAGGTTCCTTTCTGCTTCCCGGACTCTGCAAAGCAACAGTATGGCAAGAACTGCAAGGATCAGGTTTTCCTTTTGCAGATTGTCCAGTAACGTTCTAGCTGCAAATATGTATTTGCAGGAGGAAAGAAATCTCCCTCATGCATAAATAAAAGATACGAAGACTGAAATTCTCTTGCCACTGGGGACTTAATACTGAGTGAGAGATGAATAAACAATGATTCCTCGTCAATAATAGCAAGGAGTCCTTTCAAGGCCCTATCCTGTAAAAGCTAACCTTTTCTTAAGCCCTTTCCCTTTTCAAGCCAGTAGATATTCAGAACAGGAGCTGACATTGAGACTTATGTGTTGTTTCAAGAAGCTGCATTCTTACTTGGCAGGCTCAGGAGGAGTTATGTCAAGAGCTGCTTATTTCTAATATTGTACAGAGAATTCCTCCCACTATTTCTTCCAGATGCTGAACAGCTCATTTATTTATTTATTTGGATTAGCTATATTAAAATATAACATGCTTCCAAATGCTTTTCTCCCAAATTCCCAAAGGATGGCCCTTTCTCATGGGGATGTATGTCTTTAAGCCATTTAACGTGCTTAATTCCCACTGCTCAGAACGAGGGTAAAGTTCCTGACTCCAGGATAGCCAGGATCTCATAGAGAGCTTAGAGCACTTGGTACTGAAGGAGTCAGAAAAGGAATGTACCGTAACACTGGGCAGGGAGACAGCAAAATGTCTGCAGCTTTTCCAGTGACTGTGGCACTGATCTGACTAGCAGGCACCTGAGCAAGGAGTTACTGAGTTTTTAAGCAGGTCCCTGCTGGATTCAGAACAAGGAAAACAAATGGATGAGGGAAAATGACCTCTTTTAGCCTCATTTGATGATGACTTACCTAGTTTTGAATTTTATTAGACCCGCATCAAAGCACAGAGACCTTCCAAACAAACCTAGGATGCATGCAAATTTTCATTTGGTTTTGTTTGGAGATTTGGGAGGTTGGTTGTACAAAGAAGAAACGTTCTGGTTGGTCTCTGAAGCTAGGTGGGGTGCAGCCACTTGGATCAAGCTTCCCTTGGCAATGGAGTTTGTTGAAATCCACAGCACAAAGGGAAACTCAGAGCGACTCCAAGCAGGGCAGGAGCCCTGGGCGTGTTTTGCTATGCCCTGTGAGCTGAAGAGACTTGCTTTTCAAGACAGGCTGAGGACAAGCAGCCTGTGGGCGTTACAGAAGACCAAATCCCCACCTGGTGTGGCCCAGGCATGAGGACCAATGAGGCTGCCCAGCTGACGATGCAAATCCAAAGAGCTGCCTATTCTCTTCAACAAGGCGTGCAGGACCTCGCCAAGCCAGGACCTGGACATGAACAAAAGAGGCAGGACACGGTAGGAGAACATTCTTGTCCACAGCCCCTCACAAAAAGTAAGCAGAGATCTGTAAACACTGTCCCGAGACCTGAGCCTCCCAACCTCAGCTCTCCCAGCTGTTGAGTCGAGGTTTAGCTTTTTTGGGGGAGCGGAATCACAAAATGGCTCTATATGTGGAGCTGTCTAAAAGTATCCATGCTGAAATCAGCATGGGTCTCTGTAGTTTGCTCTCTCTCCCCTGTTGCTCATAAATCAGAGCAGTAGGAACTCTGAAACAGGGGAATACAGTGAAAAATAAAGCCTTTAAATGTCAGGCAAATGACTTGCAGAGGCCAGTCTCTCGGAAGACCGCAGGGTGCTCACCATGCACTGAAGTCATTTACTGTCTTTAAGGGGCTTTGTTCAGGCTACCAGCACTCAAAGCCATCACTCCTCAAAAGCTGTAGCTCTGTTTTACAGGATGCTGTTTGTTTCACCTGGATCCTTTCAACTGTTGTAGCATCTACTACTTCCCAATACCAAAAAAGCAGCATCCTGTTAGCAGAGCCATGAGTTTGCTGGGCACATTCAGTCCTTTAGACATCCTCCCCATTTTCACTGAGGGAGATGGTGTGTAGTTTAATGGTTGGCACTTTACAATTTTCATGGACAAGGTTCCCCGAAGTGCCTGCACAGCAGCATTCCTGGAGGAAGCCCTTACTTTTCACTTTGGCAGCAGTACAGTCTTTAGAAACTGCATTTTTTGCAGGCATGCTTTGCACAGCTGAGAATATCTTCCATTCACAGACCCCATCCGACTTGGAAATCTTATAGAAGGTTTCTCCTGAGCCGACAGGAATACGGACCACACCTTTGCCGCTCTCCATGCTTTTGCTAGTGGGATGGTTGAGGTTGAAACTTGGGGATTGCTTCTTCGCTGCTTGCTTCCTTGGGAGGCACTGCGCTCGCAGGACATTCTGGAACGCTTTCTTAAACTCCTGACTTGAGCACGGATAGATTATGGGGTTGATGCAGCTGTTTAAATATCCAAGCCAAAATGTTATTTTAAAAAGTGTGTCCGGGGGTTTGATTGCAGGAAAGAAAGAACCTAAAATGGAAAATGCACAGAGTGTTAAGGCAGAGGCAGTGAGAAATTGCAGGTAACCAAAGAAACTTAAACATTGAAAAAATAAATAAGATTCTGTTCTGTCTTTGAAAATCTATGACTTGAGGCCCAAATCCTGCAGGGACTTTCAGAATAGTCTTTCAGTCTTTCAGAATATATGGTGTCATACAATTACATGGATATTCCATCAGCGATCAATTTACGACATCTACTTTATTATACAAGCATTGTATTCCCATTTACAGCCAGAGAGGCAAGCAAAAGGACTGATATTAAGTGACAGAGGAAAATTGCTTCCTCCAGGACTTCTAGTTCAAGCTTAGTTAGCCAAGTTACAGCCATGTGTAGGAGGTCATTGAGAGGGGTTTCAAATGGCAAGAAAACGGTGTCACTTTAGAAGCCAGAGTAAGTGAAAATTCGGATTACTGAGTTGACTGCATCCCAGCTAAAGGCTTAAAAAATACAAAGTATTGGGTACTCATTTCCCCTCGAAACCTTTAGAAAACCTAGCTTTCCACATTTTTGGTCTCCTAGAATGCATCTAAAATTCAGAGAGGTTAAAGGAAAGGTTCCTTCTTACGCCAGCGAACACTGGAGAGGGTCTCGTGGGCAGCCACGGTATATATACTGATATATACTTGCAAGGTTACTGCCCTGAGACGATTCAAAGAGTAAGAATTTAGTTGGCTCCTTAGTAAGGGAAGTACTGTGGGGCTTTTTATTTTATAGAAGGCAGGATAGCATTCAAACATTCGAAATTTTCTGACAAAGCTTATTCAGCATGTCAATGACAGAGCCATAAATTTGTGCATTCATTAGTCCTCGTTGTCCTGGCACAACACGAGTCAGCTACAAGTGACCATGCAAATTGAAAATTAAATAGCATTACTAATATCCTTTTTAAAAAATAGATTATGATAGATGATAACATAGGATTTAATTATGAATTAGCTGCTGATTTAAAAACTTGGGAACATTTTTCCTAAGGCCAAGTCTTTGGGTTTTTGTTTGACTACAACTTGAGCTCCTTATTGCTTGTATAAACAAGTTTTTAACTTTAAATAATTTGAATAGGATGTCAGTAAATGCTTAAGACATTTACTTATGGAGAGAGAGAGAGACATTTAAGATATCAAAGAGTCAACACTGCAGCTTCCAGAGAACTGTTTAGAAATTTGTTGCTTTTCTTGAATGACGCTGGAAAGTGGCCACTGTAACAAGATCCTGTAATTCTCGTATTTGGTACTTCCCTTTGCTTAGAAATAAAACGAATATTGTCTGAATGTGAATGAGCCAGAAAACTAAACTCTGTGTGATGCTGGGGTGGGAATAAGTGACACCAGCACTTCCAAGACCGATTTTGCAGGATGAATGTAGAACCAGAGAAAGAGAAAAATATTTGCCGTATGTTGTCAAGGGGAAAAGTCCTTTCTTGCCTCCTTTAAAAGAAAGGGGGGCGGGGGGGCGGCAGGGGGGAGGTGGCTCTATCATACCAGTGTCTGCAATCAGGTTGGGCACAGGAAGGAAAACAATTTCCCGGAAAACATAATTGTCTTGTTTTGGACTTTATAGTCAGGTTTATAAAAACCAGAACTTTTAGCCCTGACAAATGCTTGTCTTCCTGCTTCCCCCCAGAAAAATTGTATCATGTGCATGTTGAAAGAAATACTGTGGAAGATTTAGGCATTGATACATTTGTCATCCTCTGCAGTTCGACTACGTCTGTAAGTAGCTCCTAAGCTTTACAGGGATCGATCTGCTCATTGGACCTCCCCTGGCTTAGGAAAAGCTAATCATGCAATCAGAGGGTGTTCTAATTTAAATCTGAGAGCTGCTGAACTTCGATTTGAATCTTTTTCTTCCTATCTTTGTCAAACAAAGCTACAGCAAGCGCAGCGAATGCTTCCAAGCGGGAGAAGGCAGAAAGGAATTCTCAGGGTGGTTTTGCCTGTTGTGAGAATGTATCAAAATATTGCCTGAACCAGAGACACAAATAGTGCAGCGTGATTAATGACTTGCTCATTCTGCTGAACACGGTCTCCGCTGTGAAACACGAAGCGACGTCTTCTTGCCGAGGCACCGGCTCCTACCCTCTGAGCGGAGCTGATGTGCCCGAAGGACACGCTGCTGCCGGGGAAGAAATAGTAGATGTGGCAGGGTAAGAAACCTTCCAGTTATCTCTGAGCTGGGGAAAGTCCCCTAAGACCCAGGCCATCTGGTGTACGTTGGCGCAGCAGAGAAGTGAGACTGAGAATACCCAAAGGCGGTGCAGAACATGCCACGAGAGCTCGCCCTTTGGCAGCAGCTGAACCTCTGGTTCCGACCCTAGTTACAACCTGGGCATCCAGCACGAGTCTCGCTGCCCCCGTGATTGCTTCTGTGTTGCTCCACGCTAGCTAGGTAGAGCAGTTTCACTATCAGTTTCAGTATCAGCCGGTTTTTAAGACGAAAAATGCTGCACTAAAGAACACAAACGCTGTTTTCCCGTTAAGAGGGAGTGAGCAGGCATATCCACAACCTAGAATTTTTCTCAGCAAATTAATGTTGTTTTTCCTTCAGTGAAGAACAACTAAATAACGTTCTCAAAGAACCTTCTGGATGAAGTCATTGGCAGATGAAGAATAATGAAAGGCTTCTAAATGCCCAAATCATGCTCATTTTTTCCTTTATTTCCTCATTTAACTGCAGCATATCTACTGCTTTCCCATTCTGTGTTAAGACAAAAGGTGAAACAAATCTCAGTTTAGGGAATCAGCTGTGTGAGGCTGAGTGTAAAAATGGGTAAACAATAACAATTCCTGTTTGCTGCAACTTCTGGCTCACTTTAAATGGAATGCTAGTGCCTTGCCAAAGTCTGTTAAAAATAGAAAATAGCCAGTGTCAGAGTCTGTCTCTTGCTCTTTTTTTGGGGTGTGGATCTGCATGCTAATTTATTAATGTAACCTTTTTTGGTCCATCGGTGCAGAGACTTGTTGCCCTGGAACAACACACAGCGAAAAGAGAACGAAGTAGCTTTTACAGCATACAGACTTTGCCATCTGTAGACCCCATCACACTCTATCTCTTTCTTTCCAGTGGTGGATACAACCTGGGCTTCGGGACAGTAGCTTTGCTCTGCTGTGCACTGGGTTGTGCTTGCCAGTGATGTTTCACAAGTTTAGACCAGCTAAAGCTCTGCTTCCAGGCGTCATTATAACTGTGTGTTGTCCCATGAATGGAAGTACTAATGTCAATAGGAAGAAATATTGTCAGTGGCATCTTGAAAAGACTGAGGTTGGAATTGAGAGTCAATGGACTCAGTATGTAACAGAGCTAGATGTAAAACCAAAGTAGAAATAATTGGGACCCTCTTCTTATGCCGACAGCTTATTCAACTTCCAGAGCAAGATAAATCAAGATCAGTGTGTCTAAACCCTGAGCCACTGAATTATTGCGTAGGGTGCAAAAAATATTTCACCTTCTGCCTCTTCTCTGTATAATGAGCAAAATCCTTCTGTATGATGCGGGACTGCTCGAAAGAACTATTGACATGTTAGCATTTGCTTAGTGCCTCTATGGAAGTGTGATGCCCTGTTCAAAGGGCCACAGAAAGCAACTTGCACACACCTGGTTACCTCTGTAGTTCAGAAACTTGCCCTAATCTTTTCCTTTGGCTACCTGAGGGTCTGGCAAAAGGGGAAAAATAGCTTATTCTCCAAGTCCTTGGGGAATCAGAATACTAAGAATATATTCTTTTCTTCCAGGCCTTTAATATTCAGTGATGTTGCTGTCATGATTAATATCAGTGGTTGATGTATCTGGTAGCAAGTGGGAGTCATTTTCAAACAGCACTGCTAAGCCTGGTGACAAAGTGTTTCGTTCGGTGTGTTGAAACATCAAACCGGGCAGAGGCTGGCAGCTCATGTCAGATGAGCTCAAAGTAGAAATAAAACACAAGCTTTGTGTTTCGTTTTTTTTTTTTTAAAAAAAATGACCATAACTAACCATGAGATTAAACAACCAAGCGGAGTGGTGAATTCTTTAGTTAAGGTATACAGCGTAAGACTGCCTGTTTCCTACATAGCAGTAGGCAGTACGAAAGAAACTTGGTGAAATCGGGGTGAGCAGTTCAGCGTCCATGTCCATTCAATCCTTGACCTTGGCAAGGAGCTGCCTATTAGTGTCCACTGGGGTTTGGACACCTGCCTACTAGCAGCCAGGTCTGAGAAAACAGAATTATTATAGCACCTAATCCTCCAGAGCAAGCTTTTCCAACTCTCTCACTCTAGGCTAGGTGTAATCATAGATTAATAAAGCGCTGCCACGCAGGTATCCTCTGGTAAAGGAAGCAGCAGTTGAGAAGTGAAAATTTTTCTTAAAACTAATTCTCTATGCAATTCACAGGCCTTAACATCTTCCTCCGTACACTGTCAGGAGTAAAATGATAAATAGTGCCAAGACTGATTACAGTTTAGAGGCTTCATCATCCATTGTCCCCCTGCAGTCTGTGCTGGAGGAACGGTAAAGAAAACTTCAACTGATCTTTCAGTGCCTTTGAATTGTAGATTGACTAAATGAAGCTGTAATTCCTGCTTCGTTTTCAAAAGGTTGAGTACTCTCAAGTGTCAGTAGCACAATTCAATTGCTTGTTATATGAAAATTAAATAAAATAAAATGTACTATTAGCCTCCTGAGATCCTTTGGCATTAAGTATTTCATCACTCACTCCAGAAATTGTTAGGATTGCATTCCCTTCCCTCATCATTTATTTTCCTGTTTGTCAACCCGAAGTTTCTTCAGATCTGAGAGATAAGTTTTCCATGTACCTCCTGGTGAGTAAGTGCCAATTCAGTCACAAAGATGTAATTTGACTTTGTCATTTGTCAGAAGTTACAGAGCTGCTTGATTATAGGTTGTTTAAAAACCTACTGATGTGCATCGTTTCACTGATGGACAGCACAGAGGGATTTATAAGCTGCCAGACTACAGAAACTTGTGTTATTTGTTTACTCTGTGTTGTCTCCGTCAGCACCATGGGAATAAGATCCCATATATTTTTGAGACCCATGGACTCATGGCAGTGTTAAAATCCACCTCTGTTACTAAATCTTGCGGCTCTCTTTAGGTTCACTACTTTTTACCCCCTTTTATGTTGGATGACACAAATCTGGTGATGGAGTCAGAGCACGGGGAAGGCAGGCAGGGGTGTACGGCTACGTAAGTGTGTGGGAGAGATCAGGGCTGCACCCACCCGTGGGGAGAGACCAGCAGTAACCTGCAAAGCAGCCATGCCCGTGTATTTAGAGATTGCAGCGAGTAGCTGCCTACAGTTCAGTCAGCAGCTCCAGAGTCCGCTCAGGAGACGACAGCAGTGTCTGTGCACCCTGTGAGCAGAGAACCGAACAGTATTTGTTAATGTTATGATATCAGGGCTTAAAGTGTCCTAGGGATTGGGGAGAAGTGCCTATTTTAAACCTTGCACAGAAGTCAAACAAAAATCCTAGCATCTCTTGCCTCTGAGGTATAGGACAGATGCCTCTGGAATCACAGCGAACTCGAGGCAGGGATAGCGGTCTGGTTTACAGGGAGGCAAAGCTTAAAACTGAGGTCCTGGGATCTGCCTAAAGGGGTCAAGCTAGAGGGCAGCAGCTCTTCCAGAGCAATTGCCCTGAAGACCCAGAGGATGAGGCACAGAGGAGCACTGATGTCCCCACATGGATTAACTCTGTACCAGGGGCACCCTAGGACTCTTGCGAAGCAGTCCGCTCTACAAACATTGATAAATGCGTTACATCTTGTGTTCCCAAGCTCAGTGTTAGCACTGAACTTTATTCCATAAGACTGGCACTCCATACTGCATCTCGGGTCAAACGCAAATCACCCCTTGGAAAGTATATTTTTATATATATATATCTGTATTGCTGCAGACACGCAACAGCTGCGCTCTGTACATATATGCTCTCCCAGCACGTCTCACCCTGCTGCTCCCTTATGGAAAGTATTTTCTGTGGGAACAAAAAATTGGGACCAAAGAACCCTTGAACAGTAGGAAACGCTTCTGGGTTTTGTACAATCAAATTCGTGTAACAAATGCAGAACAGTGGTTCGTAGACACGAGGAAGGGTAGAAGCCTGCATCTGGCAAGTCTTGCATGTTTACAGCTGTGCCTGTCCCAGGGCCTGGGACACTGTGGCTGATTGAGGGGGGAAATGAGAGTGACTTGGTGCCCAGATATCCCCGACCCATAGTAATAGCTGCAGGAGGAGTGGGAGCTCGTTCCTCCGCAAAAGCATTCAGGAGGGTGCGAGTGTTTGGACACAGGTGAGAGGTGGAAGGGACAGGCCACAGGAATGGGTCAGTCTGGGAATGGTGCTCTGATTATTTGGATTTTTGCAGACCTAATTTATGCTCTGTTTCATATCGTACCCACTTACGATGGATGATATTTCTGGCAAAGGGCAAATATCTCAGCAAGCAACTATTTCCAGATTCACTGTGGGCAGCTGCAGATTTAGAAAGCCGATAAAAAACCATGGGAAGGTAAACTGAGGTTTTGTTACCCACGTAAAGCCAAATAATCACATTGTTTTACCCATCAGTTTCATGGTCATTGAAATTCCACCTCCCGTGCTGTTACTGAAGTGGAATGATTCTGGATCTCATTGCTCGCATTTTTAAAACATTTGATATTCATCCCGAAGCCCTCGCTCTCGGAGTCATGCACTTAGAACAAAATCTTAGCTTTCATTTAAAATTTTTAAAAAAACCAAGGAGGTGGTTCAGAGAATAGTTTGAAAAGATGAGTCTATCTCAGCCTGTCTCACGGGTTTGTCACTATGTGGTTGTCGGTCGTGATTTTGGAATCCTGGCGTTTAGCAGTACAGGAATTATCTTCTTCAGCAGAAGCTGAGTATCTGTCCCTCAGGTATCCAAACGGAGGACAAATCTTGACATTTGCTGGGTGGGGTGGGAGAATCACTCATCGCCTTTCAGCCACTAAGAAATGCTAAATTGCGCTATGACGTTTG
The DNA here is from genome assembly GCF_963921805.1 of Phalacrocorax carbo. Classification (NCBI taxonomy): domain Eukaryota; kingdom Metazoa; phylum Chordata; class Aves; order Suliformes; family Phalacrocoracidae; genus Phalacrocorax; species Phalacrocorax carbo. The sequence goes on along the minus strand of NC_087536.1, from coordinate 4,152,908 downwards.
AGAGCAAGTGAAAAGTTACATTCTTGGTTCATTTCCTCCAGGGACTTCAAAGTGGTGACTGCACAAAGCAGGACCGTTTTGAAGACAAGGACAAGCCTCCTCTGACAGGCGGTGCACGCAGGAGAGCCACAGAAGTGAATCACGAAACGCAGCGCAACCGGCTCCGCTCTCTCTCCCTTGTTTTCAGTTTAAATGCTATTAATATTGCCAATTCCTTCGGCTGCTTTGCTGTGTTATGAGTCAGTGGGACGCAACGTCTCAGGACTCGGTAACAGTGGAGAAATGTTGGCCACAGGGAAGCCAGCAGGAACTTTGCCATTGGCTTCAGTGTAGCTGAGTTATCTACCTAGACCAACAAAGCCTTTCCAGCCTGTGTTTATGAAAAATGCCCCTTGTGATTAGCAAAAAAACCCCCAAACTTGCCAAGGAAATATCTTGGCTGTTTATCTTCATGGCTTATTTTCTCCCCATTCAGTGGCTTAACACACACATGCTTGTGCTTCATGACTCAAGAAGTGTAAACACCCTTTTTCTCCCTGACCTGTGCTCCAGAGAATGAGCTGTGGCTTTTTCTACACCCCCCTTTATTTGTTGGTTTTTTTTTTTTTTCTTTTTGTTACCAAGGGAAGACACTGAAATGCTAATGGGAGGAATCTAGCTCTGAATATTTCCTCCGTGGCTGGAATTCAGCATTTTCTGCTAGGAAAACTATATTGAGGGTTAGGTTGTCACAGCTTTTATTAATTATATTTTATTTTATTATATTATTATCAGTTGAACAATGAAGAGAAAGGGGATTCAGATCCCTGCTTCTCTGAATAGCTGGATGACCCAGCCATGACGATATCAGGGGAGGGCACGGGCTGCTTGCATTACTCTCTGCCCTCCAAGTAAAGGGGTGGGAGGGTCAGGAGGGTCCTGTGCATCTATTTATTACTACAAGATGACCTATCCAATTCTAAAGAAGAAAAGAGGTGCTTCATGTAAAGAAGTGAAGCTATCTACCTTCTGTAGGCGGACCTGTAGTCCCATATTTTGCACTGTGATTCCCTGGAAGGCTGGTACAATTTGTCACAGTTCTCTTCCCCAGGAAAAACTTTGCTTTCTCTTCCTTATTTTCCCCACCAGCAAACTTATTTACCCTCCCAACGTGGCAACACCTTTTTAAAACGGCCTTCGCAGGATAAGACAATATTGCTTCAGTGTCATCAACCAAAATTATTTTGATTCTATAGGAAATTAGTGACTTTTTGTTCAGCACCTATAGTTAAACTGTTACTGAGGGATCCCAGCTCACTGCTGAACTCACACCGTGGTAGTTCCCTTATACTGCTGCTTAAAACTGTGGGGAATGGATAAATCACAAGCACTGCCTTTTTGTGCCCCCCAAAGACCCTAAAACCCCATGTTTAAACTGCTCTGGGTATCTCACACTAGTGGATCCTGTGTGTTACTCTGAAACGGTGTTCCCGGATTTTGCTCATTAAAACACCGCTGTCTGCAGGAGTCAGCAGGTAAGGAACAGAGTGAACTGCGGGGTATAAACTTCAAGACAGTAGCAGGTATTTGAACTCCTCTGTGATAAGATATGGGTAAAGCAGAGACCCTGGCTTAACTTCCCTGACCCGACTCTGTCATATGCTGGTTCACGATGGCAAAGGAACACGGTCGAAAGCCCAGTTACTTTGACAGTAAGTGGGCAGGAGATGGGATGGCTCATCCAGAAACTGTGGGAGTTGATCTGATCATGTTCTGGCAGGAGAACACACTGAATCAAGACTCAGATGACCTTGAAAAGAGCAAGAGGACATAAAGCTATACCTGATATGCTTTTCACTAGTACCCCAAGTCAGATGTGCCCTCGAAGCACGGCCTTTGGGAAATGCTGTTCCCTAATAGACAAAATGGGAGCTTTGTGTTGACCCTGCAACACAGACGAGGACAGGCCATTCATGCCTTAGCGGCGTGATTAAGGTAAATGAATTTCTGTATCTGGTAACATACAAACAACTGCAGCTTTTCTGTCATGTCTGGCCACCTTTGACTTCCAAAAAGAAGTTTCCCGTTGACCGCTGAGCGGACCGGGTATGAACTCATGCCTCTGGAGCCCAGGCAAGGTGCCATAGTGAAATCAGCCACCTTATTAGAACACCTAACACGTGGTGATATGCACAACAAATGTGAACCTCGCAGGAAAACACGGATAAATCCACCAACCTCCAGATGTTGGTGCAGGTTCCTACTCCTCACCTTGTGACCTCCTGAGACATTGCATCAATGGCAGAGATAGAAACATGCATTTTATTTTTCTGGTTTATCTCTAGTGAAAGAAGAGCGCCATTCTCTTTGACTCCATTTAAAAAACAACCACAAAGTAGTAATTAGGAGCCAGCTGCAGACAGGCACGTAGACAGGATTAGGGGATTCCCTTGACAGTGTTTGTGTCAGTTCACAGGACCAATTTACTACTCTGCTACAAACATAAATACCCTCCAGTGTGTCTTCTTTTCTGCTCTCTTCATCATGAGAATGATTGACAAATACTAAAAGCCTTCCCCTCCCGTGCCCGGTTTAGTAGTCTGCATTGTTTCTTCTCCTGTGACATCCCGACTCAGACCTTCCCTTTTTATTTCTTTCTGCTTCTGAACACACTTACAACCAGATAGATGTAAGTGAGCTTGCCACAGAAAGTGAACAACAGAGCCGTGGGTTGGTTTGCTTCTGAGGGTTTGTTAAGATGAACCATCAATCCCAGTTTAGGCCCATTTTTGTAACATCCCGGCCCTTTTTTCCATCAGTTTTGTGCACATTTCACCTCAAAACAACCTCCAAGTGCTGTCATAAGTGGTGTTGAAAATAAACCACCTGAAAAACCCCCAGAGCAACCCGTAAGTGTCTTGCAGCTACAGGAAAAGGTCTGTTCTGTCAGTTGTCACATCATCCTCAGCATCACCTTGAAAACTGGCACTGCCACTATGGGCATGCACTGAATTTCTGGACTCTTCTGGCTCTGGGTATTTCATTCTATATCCATCTATATCCCTTTCTAGCAACCGTAAGAGGCAAAGCAAAACCAGAAGCGGCAGGAAGGTGCTGTGTGGCAGGCTGCTATTGCAGAGTGCCAGCGCCCAGCAAGCCTTAACTGCCCAGATGAGCTTCACCTGTGGCCTCTACCCACAAACCCTCTGCCCCTTGGCCTAGGAGCCGCATATAAGGTCAGGGGCTTCTCTTTCTGTCTCTTTGAATGATGTAGGCAAGCTTAGGCTTGTTTTGTTGCCTCTGTTTTGTTGTTTTGTGTTTGTGGGTGTTACTGGACTGTCAGCTGAACCTGTCGTAGGTGCCACCTCTGCCTGCTTCTGCTCAGGTATGGTGAGTGCGTGCTTTTGGTGGAGGCATGGCTGCTGCTTGCCCTGTTGTCTATGTTCCTGGCTTGTTCTCCTTCCTGTAGTAGCCCTGAGCTTGCTGCTCCTTGAAATTTGAGTTCTTCTAGGAGCCTGGTCTCAGGTTTCTAGTTCAGCTTCAAGTAGTCCCTGTTTGCTGGTGCTGAAGAGAATGTGGTTGCTCCAATTTGAAAAGCAATATTGCTTATTTTAGGGCATTTCCCCCCCCCCCCCAGGATCTTAAAGAACTTTGGCAATATGTCAAACAACATTTTAAAGAACTTTGGGAAGAGAAGCAGGGCTTCACTTTATAGCTTACTTGGAAAGAAGAAACTTGGTGATGAGAAGGTTTTCACTAATGAACAAAACAAAATGCATCTCTATCATCTACTAGTCCTCCTAGCTAGACCATAGACCTTAACTCCCTTCAGTAAAGCAGTGTATTATTGTTCACGTGAAGGAGTGCATGGGGCGTAATCCTCTGTCCAGGACACCTGGCTTGCACTCCTCCTAGCTATTTGAATAGAGTGCTTTAGTGCAGTTATGTTTTGAGAAAGGAGCCAGGCACAGGCTAACCCAAGTGTGAAGGACAGCACTAAAAAGCTTTTAAATTTATTCTCACCATGAAATCTAACATGAGGGGATGTTAAATAGGGATGCTCAAGGGATTAATAAGTGGCTAGCAGTCGGGAGTGTGGTGATTAACTGTTGCAGAAGAGAAATTAGAGATTAAGAAAATGATGCAACAGGTGTGGAAGATGATATGTGAAAGCAAGAGAGCAATAGCCCTAAAGTGGCCAGGGAAGGATTCTCTCCAGCTACCTTCTCTGAAGGGCTGAATAATAGACTGCCTGGCTGGAGTAGGATGTTCTCATAGCCTGCTTGGAGCAAATGTCAGCCTGTACTAAACAAGTGTCAGTCAGTGAAAGCATTTAGAGCTCCTAAACAGACAAGTAATTTATTCAGAAGATTAACGCTTCCTTCTGTTGATTATATCCCTTCTATACTTATCCTTCTAGAAAGGTGGATGCCTGGTGTAGAATGAGGAAAGCTTGGTGGACGTATCTGAAAATCTTCTGCTTGGGAAGCAATTGCAGAGAGCTGTAGCTGTTCATGGCCATCAGTCTGTCTTTGCAACCTAATAAAGTGAATTCAGCAGTGGGTTTACAGCTTATTTTGTGTTACAGCAATTCAAAGGAAGGTCTGCAGAATAAAAAGTCCTTTATACCATCGGACTTCTGCTGCTGCAGAGCAGAGACAGAACTTGACCTCCCTAAGAACAGGTGCTGTATATAGAGGCTAATGGACAAAGAATCTCATAGTTCTTGCTGCCTCTGTTTAAACTCCTCTTTAGGTGCCTATTGCTACCTCTTACCCTGCATTTCAGTTGGTCTAAGCCTTCCCTAAACTATCACGGAGAAGGACCTTTCATTGCACTAGGAAAGCTGTGCATCTACAGAGGAACCAAGATTTAAATAGGGGAATACAAACATTGCAGATCTAGTTGGGATGCATTTGAGCTTTGTCTTGGAAGGTTTGGTTAAGCAATATGTGAAGATATGTTGAGCTCAAAGAAGCTTCTTCAGGAAAGTTTTGAGACTAGGAGTGGATCCACTGGGTCACATCTAAAGAGGGAGAGGAAGTGCATGCAGGAATGAAAATCTGACCTATTCCAGGGAAATCAGCTGTTTTGGCACAGTTGTATTTTACAGAAGTTTTGGGAAGGTTGGGTTTGCACTCCAGTGTGCAGAGAAAAAACAAGTCTTAACCTCAGTTCTTTTCATGCAACAGGATTATCATTCCCTGGCTTATTCCGCAAATGTCAAAGCCAAGTGAGAAGAAGGTATATTGGACTGAAAGCCGTTGCATGACCCTTTGCCTGGAATGAAACTCTAAGAAGGTAAGAAAGTCATTACTTGCGCAGTTCTCAGCTGGCAACTTCACACACCAATTTCAGTTAAGGTATTGTCTTATGGCAGGGGTACCATGAGCAGCATTACTGTATGGTTGTCATGCCTTTATCCCCCTCTCGATATCCTTCTACTGCTCTTGCCCTTCTCGTACCTACACCCCAAAGCTTTTTACCCCAATTTATTGTATGGTTTAACAAGCCTGGTGTTTCTTGTTTTAAAGTGATTATTGTCTAGTAAGGTTGATGTTAATAGATGTGGGGTCCTTGAAGATGTTGTAGATCACAGTAAAGTAGACTTACATTTTGGGAACTCCTGCTGCATAGAATGGTAAGCAGCTGCCAGTTGTCTGAAGTGGGGTATGTAGCGTAGTTTAAGACTGTCTCATGGGCAGCCTTCGTTGAGTGTGGCCAGCTCTTGAAAGGCTCTGACTCCTACACATGACTGAAGTAACCTGCAGCAGCTGGCGGCTGGTGGGATCAGTTATAGGTCTGTCCCATGGCCACAAAGCTGCAGAGCTGGTCTTCTGCACAGCAAAGTTCTCGCTGCCCAGCCAGCTGTGCTGTGAGCTCCACAGCTGCCGTTGGCTTCAGCAACATTGGACAAGCCCGAGCGCTGCCCCTAATTAATCTGCCGTGTGATCCTGGCCAGATCACTCCTCCCTCTGCCTGCCTACGCCTGCGTGCGGAGTAGGTCTGAAAATGGGTACTGTCTTTTGGGAAGTGTTCTGCATGGTGGAGGTATAGGTTGCCCTATGCAGTCATCTCTGGGTGAGTCTGGCTCTGGGTGAGACAGTCTGCCTCAAGGTGTTTCCCTGGTTATTTTCAAAGACAGGTTATTTTGTGTCACTTGCCTGTTTAATAACTTTTTGTCTTTAAACAAAAGTAGCAAATAGGTTTTGAAAGACTTATATGCTCTGAAAATACCATAGTAACCCTGCAAAGATAGGGAAACGAGTCTCAAGAAAGCTTCCTTCTAAGGAATCAAAGAAAGATGCGAAGCTACTCTTGAATCCAGAAGAATTCTTAAATCCAAAGCAAATTAATTAACAACAGCTCCATGTGGGCAACCACGTTTGCAGATGAAAAGTGTGTTTGATGCAGTCTTGCGAACCCTTTTTGGGTATGTTTCAGGCATCTTGGCAACCAGCATTCCAACATGCTGACATCCTGGACAGCATGAGCCAGGCCTTTCAGGGCTCCTTCTCATGAAACATCTCCATCTCTTAGTCCAGCACTTCCCAGTATTGAGCAATCGAAAAGACTCTGTATTTTGGTGTTTTTCACATGGCAACATTAGTGACAGGTTTTTGTGAAACAACCCGGTAATATTGGTAAATCCAGTAGAGAAGTTAATTGAAATAGAGCAGCTTTTTATGAGGTTTAAAAAAAAAAACAAACACCAAACAAACAACTAAAGTCCCCAAATCTTTCTTTTCATGTTTAGGTGAGGCTGGTTTTTCCTTTTCTTCATTATACACATTGTTCTGTTACTGGCTAAAACTTCCACACAATCTTACTTTATTTTTCCTGTACAGCATAAGCCCTTTCTGTAAAAAAAAAAAAAAGCTGCTGAAATTGAGCAAGTCACCCATTTAAGGCTCAGTGTTTCAGAAACTAATATTTTAGTTTTAGTACAGCTGTTGAGAGCACACTTCAGTGTGATGGGCCGCATACGTCACACTCGGATCCAAGTGTGAAATTAGTATTCTGCTTTTAAATCCTGAAACGGCATCAAAGGTGATTGAGCAAGTTTTAATTAAAATTCTGATTACTTCTTTATATTTCAGTGATAGCAAAGCAGAACAAATCCCTGACTTTGCTCTCCTTTGGAATTACAACTGGTGAATAAATATTCCTGTTCAGCGTGATGGCTGAGGGCAGTGTTTGGCCAGAGGGCTCAGTGGGTTTCCACAACAGATGCAAGCTGAAGAAGTATAAAATCAGTTTGAAGGATCCTTGCTGCTGTATTTGGACTGATCATATGATAACTTAAAAAATTAATTTTGTTTGGAGTATGGTATTTCATAGTGTACAATTCCTGATAGGAAGTTGATTCCCCCCCCATATTGGGAATTATTAGTGGCCAGGAGGTCTGGCCCCCAGTTTGTAAAAAGCTACTTTGACCCTGAATGTATTTCTATCTTGACACATATATATCACCTGGAGGATGGGTTGCAAACTTAGATATCAACACAGACACCCCTAAAGATATTGTTCCTATAGCAGAGTTGGTCAAAAATAACAGTCCTATTTCTGAAAGTCTTTTTTGTATGGAAATAGAGTACTAACCCCTTTCTGTTACTTCTCTTTGAACCAGAGATGGTTTGTTTCACTTGAGACTATAATTTCTTTTATGCTCACTGCTTTGTGATGGTGAATGTTTTGATTTTGACAGCTTTCCAATAGAAAATTATTCCCTTAGAGTTTTTCTGGTCAGCATCACTGTACACAGGCGCAAACGTGGCCCTCCCTCTGGGGAAAGTGCTGTAAAAGGGAGAGGGTTTTGCTTTACTTACCGAGAGGCATTACTACAAAAAATGGAAGCCAGCAGAGAACGAAGCATCCCACAACTATTCCCAGGGTCTTGGCGGCTTTCTTTTCCCTGGAGAACTTGAGGAGGCGCACCGAAAAATGATGCTTGCTCTTGGGGTTGGATGCCGACCCGCTCGCTTCAGGAGCGTTTTTACGATGGATCCGTAGAGTTACTTCTTCGGAATGAGATCTCTCTGTCTTCAGACCAGAAGTCAGGCCTTTGTTTTCCCTTTTGGCCACTATGTACACTCGGCAATACATCACTAAGATAATAGTCAGGGGGAGGTAGAAGGAGCCTAGAGCGGAGAACAACACGTAGCCAGGCTCCTCGGTGATTTGACAGATGGTCTCATCTTCTGGTGCTGGTTCCTTCCAGCCGAAAAGAGGCCCGATCGATATCACCAGAGACAATGCCCAAACACACAGTAATGCCAGGAGGCCTCTCTTCTCTGTCACTATACTTGGGTACCTCAGTGGGTAGCTCACCCCGATGTATCTGTCTATCGAGATGATACAAAGGCTCATAATGGAAGCAGTGCAGCAAAGGACATCAACAGCTGCCCAGATGTTGCAGAAGATTCTCCCAAAGACCCAGTAGCCCAAAATCTCCATAGTAGCTGAGAAGGGCAGGACAGTGGAAGTCAAGAGGAGGTCAGCTACAGCCAGGTTAATTATGTAATAGTGGGTGACACTCTGAAGGTGTCTGTGGCAGGCTACAGAGAGGATAACCAGAATATTACCCAAAACCCCAAAAACAATCAGCCCCCCTAGAAGAACACCTAGTAAAATGGCCTTTGAAATGTTCACAGGCCCCACAGAGTGGGTGCAGTTGGAGCAGTCGGAGTTGTTTCCAGGGAGGAAAGCCATGGTGAGTGGCTGAAAATGTTCATGCGAGGCTGTTGCACTTTGCTCCCTTTTCAGGTAGAAAGAGTGACGAGATCAGTTGTCAGAAAGTTCTACAGGCAACATTTGCCTGGCTTTGCTAGGGAAAAGAGTTTTTAAGGATGTCTTAGAAGTGCAGCACCAGGAACAATGAGAAGGATCCAGAAATATATTAGAAAAGTCTACCTTTCTCCGTAAGTCTTTCCGTTATAGCACAGTAAATTTCCGAGTCAAATTTAACTCCTTTTGCATTTTTTCTTGGGGTGCAGAAGTGGGGCTACACAAAACAGAGGCTATTTATTCTACTTTCCAGGGTTGCATGATGTGAAATATTGCAACCACAGGTTAAAATCATTTCTGCCTTTTGGGGAAGATTCAATATCTAAGTAACATAAATACTCCAAAGGGTCTCAAAGTTAGATTTCTCCCAAAAGGAAATCACTGATGCTTTTAATTACCTTGTGTAAGTCCTGATTCTGTCTTACAACTGCCTTAGAAGAACCTGACAAGGTGGAGGCTGTTGCTGCTGTGTCTGCTCAGCAATGTCATTAGAGATACCTTCCGCTACCCATCTTCAGGGTCTGAAGTGTCAATCAAAGCTGCTCCATGCTGTGGAGCAGTTGTTGCTTGCGCTCCTGGACTGCCAATTAAAGTTCGTTTACTTCAGCTTCTGGCTTGCTCTGAAGGGGAGAGCGAAGTTTGCCGCGTCAGTGATGCACGCTGTTGTGCTCTTTGCAGATCATCAACCCCTGAAGGAGGCAGAGACACAAACAATATGATTCCCAGAAGCAATGTTCACTTAGTGCTATGGTTCCCATATAAGAATAGAGAGGGAGGCTATTTTAGGGAGCCTTCCTCGGGCTGGCTCCAGCCAGTGGAACCAACCTTTTTCAGCCCAGTATTGTTTAACAACAACTAACAGACCAACGTGGATTTTGTTGCCTGAATTTTCTCACCACGTTCCCAGCAGCAGCCCATTCTCCTTTAGGGGTAGCAATCAATCCTAATTATCAGTTCACACGCAGGCACCGGCTCTAGGAGATACAGAAACCTGCGGGACACAATTCAGGACTACAAACTGTGAAGCAGATTTATAAGTCCAGAATTTAGTCTGATTTCTTTATTAAGTAACTCCTTTACCCACTGGACGGCTCATTAGTCCAGCTGAACTGCCCATTTTAGAAATCTATAGGGAAAAGTAATTCCTGCCGGGCAGAAGATGTTGCAAGGAACAAGTTTCCTACTGAGTGACACAACATTTCAGAGTATCTGGAAGCCAAGCTCAGTGTTAGCTGACTAAATATGGAGAAAAGGTACATCAGATGGAAAAGTGAGGATAAGCCTGGGAACTGAGGCACAGGGGACACGAAGGGGAAGGCTGCGAGGGTGGGCTGAAAAGCCTTTCACAGCACCTGGGTGTGGATGTAGTGTTCCCATCCAAAATATTGATCAGACGTGAAAAACCACTATTAAGACTAGTCCTGTTAAATCCGAGATAAGGTAAGACTCTGTAAGTGTCCTAATATTAGGTCTGTCAGACGGGTCCCTCAGATCACACTTTACGCAAACACCGAGCAGTAACAACTGTCACAGCTGAATCTCAGAACTGAATTTTCCTGCAGGCAAAGGCATTTAAAACTCTGAACTCCTGAAATTCCCAGCTCACAGGCAGGGAGGAGGGGGGAGGGGAGATGAAAAGGTATTGCACTGTGGGAATTTGCCTTCCGTGCACTGAAAAGAAATTGGATTTTTGTATTTTCTTTGCTGCAAGAGGGAACAAGTTGAAGAATAATTCCAAGAAAGAAAAGGACAGAATTTACTAAGCACATCAATGAAGAGTGACTGTAGCATTGAACATCTCTAACCATTATAACTGTGGTCATTATAGGGTTGATGGTAGACTAGAATATTAAGAAATTATGAAACTATTTTAAGCACATGAAACAAAACTTCTCAGTAAGTCAAGGAGATGCAGCAGAAAGGACTGACAGAGATTCATGCTCCAAACCAACCAGAAAATACTCAACCTGTGGAGAGAGATGGTTTGGGGAAGGGCATGTACTAGACCCTTGTGCCTGCCCCAATCCACACTCACCTCTCTAGTCTCTAGAAGGCAGCACAGCTTCTCTGAGCATCTGGAAAGGAGAATCACAGCACAGCACAGCAGGCTCCTCTCTTCATGCAGGGATGGGACTCCACGCCTACAAATCCATTGCTTTTCTCCCTTTATTGCCCCCGTAGTATTCTGACAGCTCCCAGTTGCCCTGATTCCCCGGATGCCAATGCTTGTGAGGGGCTTGACTCCAGCATCCCTCAAGGGATGATCCCTCCCCAGTTGCAGTGCTCAGCTCCACACTGTCAAGGAGCAGCAGTAACTTTACTGCTGTGCTGATGTAGCAGGCAGTACCCTTGCCATTACCGTAATCCCCTGCCATTCCCGTATTGCTCAGAAAGAAAGAGCACTTAATCTGATGACAAGTGGTGTTTTAAATTCCACTTTTCCGTGCGAGCTACCGGTTCCTGCAGAGATCAGAAAGCCGGCTAACAAGCTCCTGTTTATAGGCTAACAAGTAATTCTTGTGATACAAAAAGAATTGTCTGCCAGGCAAACTGAACATGAAGAAAATAACAAGGAGACACAGGTACAGTGACCATGTAATCTGCATGGTGGGACAAAGCGTGGGGGTAGGTAGCACAGCTAACCTGGAGATGGGGCTTTAAGTATGAAATGCTTTGAGCAGAATGTTGAGGTGAGGCTGATTTTTTCACATTACTCTTTTAACTGCCTTTTTTTTTTTTAAAGTGCCCCAAGTCACTGATGATGAACAGATTAATAGAAAACTGGGGTCCTGAAGTGAAAGGAAGGGGGGAGCAGAACACAGATTGGCATTTTACAGCCAAGGGAAAGCAATTCCTATAGCCCCAGGGAAGCAGAGGAACCATGTGCCTGCTCTTGCAGGACAGACTCCTCCTCCTCCTCCTCCTCGGCAGTAATTCTGAGAGGGAAAGTTTGTTTGATTCATGTGTTTCCTGAAGACAAGCAAACTTAACAGTGAGGCTCAGATTCCCCCAGGAGAGCACTGAAGGCAGAGCTGGGTTTGTCAGTAGCCCTGATAGCTGTTCCAACACCTTTGCTCTCTCTGCTTTCTTCTTGGATAGATATTGCTACTTGAAGGAAAAATATGAGAGCAGCAACATAAAAGGAATGTGCAATTTGCACAAATTAGGCAAAGAGTTTGGGAAAGCGTAGTCATCCTTACCTTATGACAGTTCCAGCAACTGTATCATTTGCAGTCTGTCTTCTAGAACAAAAGAACCTGTGAGAGGAAATCACAAGGCAGGGGGAAGGGAGGTGAGAATTCAAATTAACTTTGAGATCCTTGCAAACCGCAAAAATGTGAGGTGATTTGTAAACGCTCAGCTTCCATTTCTCCACGGTTTTCTCGGCACCAGTGCTATTTGCTCTATGGATGTAAGACTTGTTTCTGAAGGCTGCTGAGAGATCCTGAGCTAACCTGAGCCCCTGCACGGACCAGTGTCAGGCTGTACCGCGGGCCTCCCCCAGGTAACCAAGGATGTTGGGAGAGAGTGAAGTCTAAAGGAATCAAGGAAAGCTTGAGTTACTCAAGACCCTTAAAGACCGTGATTCAGCAGACCTATTTTAGATGCCCATCTGAGGATGAGGCAACTCTATTTCACTCGATCAATTGGAAAATGATTCTAAATGACTCGGGGGAGGGAAGCGAGATGAACCCAGTGGAGGGTTTTGTTTCTACCTGCTCCATGCTGGTGGCTTGTTCCAAGCTCTTAAATGCACAATGGAAATAAATTTATGTTCATAGCTTTAGTCATTAACACTGTACTCAAAGTATCAGCTCATCTATGAGTAATACCCTTGTTAGAGGACGTCTTTCTGGAGTGGAGGGAAGCAGAAGGAAGTGCCAGACAGTAGATCTTTTTCCTAAAATCCTCAGAGAAAAAGTAATGCGTCGCAGTGAAGAACTACGCCCACAGACCACTAACAGCCCAAGGTCAGAAGGGGCACTGAGCAAGGTACTGCTAGTCTATGTTATCAGGTGAAGATGGACAGGGCAGGATTACTGCCACCTCTAAGGTTTATGAAGCAATCTTTGTATGTAGATTTGGCAAGGCATAGGCTGGTGTTACACATGTCCATTTTAAAATCTTTGGAGTAACTGGAAAGAGTTCAGGAGAAAGCATGAGAACGATAAAAGTCTAGAGGACGTGACCTATGAGGCTGGGAGAGGGGGAGCTGTTTAATCTCAAACTTTGCATCCCTGAAGGCAGGTGAAAGACTGCCTGTACAGGTTATGAATATCCAGCACTGGGAGCTTTTAGGAACAGATTAGGTAAAGACCTGTCACAGTTTTTTACTTAGCTTTCATTTCCTACTGAGAGGATTAAATGTCCTGTAGGGTCCCAGCCAACATGGTTTTTCTACAGCTAAGACCTGCAGAGAAAGGCAGGTCTCCCAGTTCTGGCAGGGGAAGGAACAAGAGTCCTGGATGTGGTCCTTGTTTCTCCTGCAACCTTCTTTGGTGAGCTTTGACGAGTCTATTTCTAAGCATATCTTCCCTATCTGTAAAGCAGAGGAAAGAATGCTTTTTTCTCCCTTCTCTTGTTTGCTTGGACTGTAATCCTGCTGGAGTAGGGGTTGTATCTGCTCTGTCTAGGCAGCACTCAACACAAACAAGAGCCTATGCTTTCTATGAGTAAATTTTACTCGTTAATACAAGAGGGTCCCCAAGGGAGGGCTCCAGGCAATGCTCAGCCATTTTGAAGCCTCTGGCCCTTTGTTATTTGCTAGCTCCATTAAAATCAGAAGCTTAAATCCTGGCTTTTGGCCAGTATTGTCTTTTCATTACAAGTGTGTCATACAAAGGCCCAGCATCCCATTGCTTGTGTGTCCGATACCATTTCATAAAGTGCCATCGTTAATCTGCTTCACTCAGTGCCAGACCATGCAGGCAGCCTGTGTCTGGGACCAGGAGTGGAATAACTTCTCCAAGGTGCTCTAGGCTTTGCCATGATTAGTTATTCACCTCTTCAGAAAGTAGTGGAAAAAATATTGCTTGGAGAAATCATGACTCAGGGTTTAGTAAGGGCTTAGCCTGTGCTTGGGTAAGGAAGAACACCACCACCACCACAGGCAAGTGATATTAAATGTTGTCTATTAAACTTGAAGCTGGAAGCATACTCATTCCTTTGCCTTTTAAAACTTCGACAGCCTGAAGCTTATGGCACAGCTGTGTTGAAGATAAATTACAATCTTCTGAATATTTAAAAATAGAAAAAGAGGAAAAAATCAACCCAGCATAGCTGCTGTTGGCTGCAGCTGCTCATAGATTGAAGATAATCAGTTTGCATTGAGAATAGGGACCTTGGAGGATACTGCTACATGTGGTCTGAGACCTGGACGACAGCAGCATGTATTCAGTACTGATTATTTACTTATCCTGAACAGCCTCATTTGCAAGTAGAACAATGTTTAAATCTAGGGGTGACGTTAATGGAAAGATCTATATGTACTAGATAAATGAAGTAAAGAGAAAAACGATACAAGTCATTTGGAGAAGTCAAAGTGAGCATTCAAACTGTGAGTTAAAAAAGTGTTGGGGAAAAAAGGGCTGAAGTTATCAAACAAGATAGCTCTGCCTGCTGAAGTCATACTCCAATAATGAGATGTCCAAGTATTAGAAGTGTCCAAAATTTTCTATCTCGGTTCATAGGGACTTGTTCACCATGTTCCTAAACCACTTAAGCATAGGTTAATGCTGGGTAAACAAGATCCATGCTTTTGCATAAATCAAGACAGCTTCATTAAAGCTAAGGGGACTTTCTTAATTCAGAACAGATGAAGATTTGGACCACTGGGTTTTGTGTACAGCTGCAGGTCTGCCTAATTGCATAGAGAAGCTGTTAGAATGCTTATTTTTATGTAACTCGTGAAGAATTTCCTGGTTTGATTTATTACCTGGATGATCTGATAAAGTCTAACCACATACAGAGGACAGGGCTATTTTGTAGCCTCAGGAAGATTGATTTTTACCTACTGCTGAAACAAATCTGCCCAGAGATGAGTGCCTACTTCAGTTTTCATCTCTCCTGCTTCATTCTTTTTTACCTCCTGTGTTTAGCTGGGTCCTTTCCCATGATGTTACTGCTGCCTCCCTCTAGTACGAGTTTATGCCACTTTTCTCTGCTTTAGCTTGATGTTAATCTTCAATATGTAAGACAGTTTGGGGGAAGTGAAGGTGTGTCTAAATCATACCTATCTTGGACTGTCTTGGGTAAATCCTTCAGGTTTTTATCTGCTGCCTGCCCACATGTGAGAAGCAATGAGATCCAATGCACTGAAACACCTGCCTTCGTGCTACTAACTTGATTTTCTCGCTGAAGCATCTCCCTTCATCTCCCTTTCCCCTTCCAACTTTTGTCTGGCAAGGCCAGGGCTCCAACTACGCATCCAGTGTGGCACATCCAGCTCTTCGTACAACAGTCCTGATTGCGATCTGTATAACATCACCGTGACAGAAATAAAACCAGTGTGCTGCTTTATCTTCCCCAGATCTGAGCTAGATTTAGGTCTGGTCTTGTGCCTCAGCATTTGCTACAGGCCTGCAAGCTTTCTTTTCCATCCAAAGCACACAGTACAGCAAATTCCTTCACTGCTTTAGAGAAGTGTGACTCTGAAAAATCCTGGGGAAGAAATTCTGTCTTTATTCAGATATCTTCTCTTATTCCACCGGGGTCGGAAGTCTCTGTGAGCTTTATTTGTCCCCTTGTGTTGGCTGATTGTCCAAGCTTAGGGCATCTTGCATGGCCATGCTGGATTTCTCTTGCCATGTGACTCTGTATATAATTCTGTCATCTCTGCTAAGCCTCCACCTCCTTCTGTGCTTGAGCAGCAGCTTTTGTCCAAGTAATCTAAGCAGCTTGGAGCATAACAATAAGTTACATTTGATATATGGAGCCTCTCATCTACGAGGAGCCTGCAGTACTTGGGGACTGTAAATGCAAAGCTCATGTCACCCACTGCCATCTCCAGGCTGGCAAGGTTAGAGAAAATCATTTAGGGGAAGGATGGGGAAGGATATATGATGCCAGTGATGTATCAGTCTTTTCACAGGCATGTATTTACCTGTTGTTTGCTGACACCGCATCTTGCCTGCGATCCCCTCAAAATGGAAGGGCCCCGAGCCGATGACAGCAGGAGTCAGCAGCTTTAAAAGCAATGTGGCAACAGTGAGTGCTTTTGGCAGCGTGCTACAGGGAGCAGCTTTCTGGTGGCAGCACCAGCATGGGCAGAGATTAGATCCAAAACTCCCTGAAGTCAAAGTCAATAGCTGGAGCCCCAGAAGCTTGTCTGCTGAGGTTACCGGGCCCTTTCTCTTAGGGATAGAAACTGGCATGTCAAAATAAATCAGTGCTCTGCCTAATTTAGGAGCCTGTCATATAGTGGTTGGCACAGAATGTTCCAGAGGAAGAGACATTTGTAGTGCAAGTGCACAAATCTGACGTTGATTGTCTGATCATCTGTATGTCTAAGCAAGATCACTGTAGCCGCTACTTGAACCTTTTCCAAGCCAACCTGTTGGCCTGCCAGCCTACCTCCTCAGCTGATGATTTTAGCCAGACAGCTGGTGGCTTTGTCATCTTTTGCCTGGGCTAAACTCAGTCCCTTCTCCTGATGCACCTGTTGGCTCCTTTGCCCGTCTGCTGTGTTATGTCTTAAGCAACATGGCTTTGGAGCTGCCTTTTAGTTCAGGCCCGAACAGAACAGAGCACGCTGTGTTCCTAATTAAGATACCGAGGTATTGCTATAATGCCAACAACAAAAAAGCTGTGCTTTATTTTTTCTTCTCCTCATGGGTCTTTCTCTTAACTCCTTTTGTGATTTGAGGTTCTTAACAGCTTCCATGCTCTAGTGCTACAACAAAAATCACTGCCCATTACTTTTTTATTTCCATTAATTGCCTCAAAATCATTCTCTCTGTGGAAATGCGTACAGTTTGTATCTCGATGGCATGCTGGTAGACATAGGTGTTTGGGAGATAGTGGACAGATTTTTATTCCCTTCAAGCAACAAGCTGTAGCTTTCTTCCTAAGTACGTGAGCATTTTAGTAATACGTTCTTTCTCTTGTCTCATTCTTTTTCTGGCTCTCTAATTGTTATTACTAAAATACGCACACCAATAATTCCCTTCCTCTGAGCCAGGCTCTTACGACTGCATAACACAATTACCACAAATTAACATCTCACGAAAAACAAAGCAACAACACAAAGCCTGAAAACCCATACAAACCCTCCCAACTGCCTGACATTTTAAAACTCAACTTAAAACACCAACAGGCAGGAATGGTAATTAGATTTGCAAAGCAAAAGGTTTCTTCTATGCTCAGAGTCTGTCCCTGGAAGACTCTTATGTGAAGTAGAAATGTCTTTCCTATTCTGTGGCTGAAGCGTGTAGGGGAAGGAAAGATGCAATGTGCTATTTATCACCCTCCAGGCCCCTGGAGATGAGGCAGGTGAGGAACGAGGCCTTGGAGTAACTTTGAGGGCAGCCGTGGACAGCTGTGATGGCGGAGCGTCAGCTTGTAGATGACTGCCCCTGCTCACTGGGAGCATCCTGAATCCCCTTCCATGAATCTGCAACCCTCCTGACAGCAAAGCACGGAGACCGTTTCTGTGCCTTGGACCCTTTCAAAGAGGAAACTGTCAAAATATTTACACTACGAAGGAGCATCCTAGTGTCCAGAAGAAGGAAAGAAACCATTTCCTATTAGACTTCCCCCACTCCTCCAAAAGTGAGTTCAAGTCAAACCTCTTGTGCCCAAAGCTGCCAGCGAAAATTCTCTACCTTATCATTGGAGAGAGCAAAAACCCCCGACACAGACATGGCTGAACTCTTGATCAAACCCACTGGGTGTTAAAATGCTTGTGGGTCAGCAATGGGGGGGAAGGGGAGAAAAAAAAACATCAATGAAAATATTTATATTCTTAAAATGGTTTTTTCCTATGACTCAAAGTTCATTTTTAATGTAGGAGGATAATGGTAAAATTGCCTTAAGCTCATTTAGCACAAATTTGAGCTTTTAGTGAGACTTTCTAGATGATAGATGATTGGCAATCATGTAACAAAATAGGAATTCAAATGCGTGATTTGCAAGGTTATCTATGTCTGGTTTTAGCATCATATAGATTAGAAAGTGAGTTAGAGACGGGACAAATTATCGAATTAGTCTTAGAAGCTCTTTAATGTTCATGCAAGGAATAGTCTCACATGTAGAAGGTGATGGAGCAGGAATTAAAGAACTTGCTCCGAATTTGTTACATGCTGTTTGAGCCTCCTGGAGTACCTGTTTGTAAAGCTGGCTATGGCAAAAGTTCCCCAACTATTTTTTCCATGCTAATGAATTGTAGTTCAAAAGAGCAGGGACCTATTTCTGGCATCTTTGCCGCAGCAGAAATTAGTAAATAACTGAAATGGGAAATGACAAAGTATTTGACTGAAAGCAGAATAAAAAGAAACGGGTTGTTTATTTCACTGTAAAGCCATTTGACAGAGGAGAAATGATGTGCTGTGCTGTTCATTGTTCTCCAGACCCAAGTATAACTGCAAGCAGCAAGTTTTCCAAGAAACTAAGAATGCAACTGTGAGAAAATACGCATTTTTCTCGCTGATGTTTTCCAGGGAATAATCTGGCAACATATTAAATACCAATTAAGAATGTGAAAGGAATCAGAGACTATTCCACTTGCATGGATAGATTATTATCTAGAGGTATGGAATGTTTTGTGGTCGGGGCAGTAAAACGGGATTCTGATTTGCTTTGTGTGCTTGTCCCTACTGGTGTCATGTAAATGATGTGGAAGGAGCCGCGCTGCTCCCGCAGTGATGCCGTATAATCGCATTCAGATGCCTGGCAAAGGCGAGTCAGCCTTAGGAATTGTCTCCTGGGTTCTGTTCTTAGTTCTCCAGCTGACACTTATGTTGCCTGCGTTTTGAGATAGTAAAAATTTATTGTTACTGAAAACACTGTTTCTTAGTGTTACATGGTTGTTATTGCCTAATAAATGCCATCTTATTTCAGAGGCATAAGATGCTAGCAATTCCCTTGCTATCTTTTACCCTCTCCCCATGGCGTATTATATTTCTCAGTCTTTAGCTTTTTTTTTAATGGTTTCTGAGTTTTAGCGCAGAGTGTGGAACTAGGTTGGGCCCGCGGCAAAGTGATTTGTGGGGGTGTTCTGTGGTCCTTCCTGAGCTGACACGTAGTTAGTGATTGCACAGGGCTGGACTTTGACTTAGGGAACTGCGCTTGATCGCTCTTGGAAAGATGGCCAATATATCAAGTGTCTTTATATCTGTTCAACTTGAATTGGTTCTCCCTAGTGAGCAATGTAAACCAGGAAAACTGCTACAAAGGCAGACGTCTTCCTAGTCATACCTATATGTTAGAAAATCCTTGTTCCCTGCAGCTTCAAAACTCAAGCGTGCGAAGGTGTGAATTCCTTGGGCTGCTCCCTTACCTTGGAACTGGGCCCCAGTGGACATGCACAGGTTTTCCCAGGCTGGCTGGTGTCAGAGTGCCAGTGCACGCTGCTTTTTGGCAGGAAGATGGGGCGTGATGTTCTTCGTGTACCGAAGAATGGGCCCAAACCAAAACCATTTTCTCCTCCAACATTTTCCACGTACAAACAACACAGAATTCCTGTGACTCTGTGTCAAAGAAACTAGTCTCGAGTGCTGGATTTCACAATGAAACTTTCTCCTAAACTTTCCACAGCATGGAGAGGAGGAGGAAGTAGTCGCATCGCTTAATTTTCATGTGTCTAACGCTGTTTCTAGGCAATAGGGTGCAAGTCTGAGGTACCCAGAGTAGGAGACTTAACAGCTGGCGAATTTAAGGTCTTGTCTCATAGACTGGAAAATCCCGTGCAAAGAATAATGATGCAGGAGAGATTTGAGTTTAGAAAGTGTGTGGTTTTGTGAGTGTGTGTAGGGAGCTCCTTTTGCTGGTGGTTTAGCAGACTCTGAGAGGGGGAAAAAGTCTCTCGTGTCTAATACCTAATACTTGGGCTGGTTTCCTCGGGAGAATAATAATAATACTAGAGTTCCCAGTGTCTGGGGGCATGCTGTTGCTGAACCTTATATTCACAGTGCTCCAACATGCTGGGGCTCAAACAGTGACTCATTTTAGCAAAGAGATGAAGGTGAGAAAGGAGGAGCAGTTAAAGGAAAAAAGAAATCTGTTCATTAATTTAGTGGATCAGGTAAAGAATCAGTAATCTCTCACTGAATGCTTTTCTGTAGATGAACTTCCTTACAAAACCGATACTCGTGATAATAAAAGAAGACCATGCTGATTTCCCAGTGTTAACACTAACCAAGCAGTATTACCTTGGAATACATAAAAAAAGTTAAATAATCTACCTCTCAGAGGCTGAAACAATGCTCCTCTGCTCATATCAGCTGAGGTTGATTGCTTCCTGCAGGGGGTTCTTATTCTACCACAGTAAAAATGCACCTTAAAAATTAGTGGTGAAAGTTACATTTTCTTTTAAATAAAAAGAGCTATATATCTGGATTTGCCTCCTTTTGTTCAGCATGTTGTGGGAGACTGTCTTAGTGAACTGAACTGTAAATGTTTTGGTGCTGGAGAAACCAGAAATGAAGTGTTGTTCCTTGCAATTTTTTCTCCCACTCTCTACAGCACACCAGAACACAAAACTCTCAAGTCATCAGAATTGGCCAGAACTGCAGCAATTCTCTCAAATTGAGTGTCTGGAGTGATGCACAGTCTTAAAAAAAGAAGAGAAAAAAAAGAAAAATTGAGTACTAGGCAGCAAAAACAGGGTTTTTTTGCCGGATGCCAGTTCCAAACCTGCAGGAAAGGTATTTTAAGGCACTGCATAGAGAAGCAGGAAGCCCTTAGAAAGGAATCAGTCAATGAACTGGGAAGATGTGCAGCATCCATATGTTACATCAAGGGAAATTCAGCCAGAAAGTCTCTCGCTAGAGCAAGTCAACACTTCAGTGAGTCGGTATCAGAGAAACCTCGCTAACTTCTCGGCCATTTGTGCAGTGACCTCTCTCGCAGGAGGAAAGCTATCGACTACCTGTGCTAACTTCCAGCAGTTCCTTTTGTCCAAACAGTACGTTCTGAATTATTGAAGGCTTTGTGTTGGGAGCTGGCAGTTGCTAAGGGATAGCAGAAGAAGCAGGAATTCCCTCCTTTAAAGACTTCAAATGGACCTGTGCGCATATGTAATCCCCTTCCTGACCTCTGTCCAAACATATTCTTATTAGATCCAAGTGGGGGAGGATAAATCCATTTTGTTAGAGCCACTGAACTTTCCTATATCATTTTCATCCCATGGTAGAACAGAAGCAAATTCTTTCTTCAGAAAAGAATGACACAGTTCGTCTACTTGAGGATTACAAAACATGAGTGTTTTCATGCAGGTCTCTCCTTGCTCTTCTTTAATGCAGGTCTACTGGCTTGCTCGGAAATAGTGAACAACTAAACTCCAGACAAAAGCTTCTGCTTGACAAAACCTGTTAAAACCAGCACATCACTGCAAGAGAACTCACTTGCAAAACTTCATTGAGCTGAAAAGGTTCTATCAGCTGTAAGTCACACTCCCCTGGTTTCATGCTCCTTTTGTGCGTTACTGCTGCACAGTGGATTGCATAAACTCAGAAGCTAATTCTAAGCAGATGGACCTGATTTTAGTTGCTTTTTTTATTTGCCAGCCCCTCCATTTCTGTGCCAGCAAGAAATCCAGCCACAGTGGGAAAGGTTCTCCTTTTACTTCTATACAAGGCAAACCAAAGCGCTTCTGCTGTAGCATTTACTTCTTGGCCCCCGCAAGCTAAACGCATGCTTTCAACCAACAGCCACGGCGTTCGCTTTGGGTCAGTGTTCAAAGGGTTCCCAAGTTCTTATGCCTTCTCTCATTGAGCAAACTGTGGATTCATATTTTCGTGCTGTAAAACTTTTCCTGTTTACTGGTGCTCAATATCCCTGTGGTACTGAGTTCTTAAGGGCAGCCCAGTCTGTACTGGTCATCTGGGAAGTACCTACCGCACTGAGCTGTGAGGTTAAAGTACAGACAGCAGCAGAGATCCAAATATTTGTGCTGAAAAGGATGGTTTTTTCTATGGAAATTGCCAAGTTTGAGACATTAAAATAACAACACTAGCAAAATCAAGAGAACGTAATTTAAAAATGGATGAAAAGCAGGTTGTTCAAACTACTTGGCTGCAGAATTTAAAATACTGAAGAAGTTAATATGGTAGAACAAAAATGCAACCTCGTGGTATAATAAAGGAAATGTTTCAGCTTAGACCAGGTGGTTATTTTCTTCCATGATTGATTCCCACAAACTCTTGAAATTTGGGCTTTTTAGCTGCCTGGCTCTGGGATTTGAGCACACTCTATGGGACATGAGATGTGCAGGTTTCACATGATAAGGCAAGATCAAATGCCTCCTACTGTTCTTTCTATCCAAGCTAGGAGGGGGTACCTACACTTGCTACCAAAGCACTGCATCCTTGATAGCACCCCTTTTCTCTTTGCTCCTTGAGATTTCTATAACACAATGTACTGAGGGCATGTCTGCTGTGTCGTTGTTTTAATTATTTTAATTTTCTAACTGCAGTATGAACATAGAAATCAGCTCCTTTAGCCCAGCAAAGTACGCCCTGTTCTTTGATCTGCGACCTTTCATTTGTGCTCTAGCACCAGGATAGGAGTTAACTTCATCTCATCCTCACTGACCATTCACTGCTCACATATTCATACCCAGATATTCTGGATGATTCATTGTTCTCCTTTGCAGAAATGGCAGGCTATCTGGAATAAAAGCCACTGGTTTATAAGCAGGGGCCCAATCTGAAGGGTTAAAAGACAGAGGGAATTGATGCTGCAATACATAACCATCCATAGCTGCCTTAATTCTAGCTCACGTTTTGAAAGAGTAGAAGTCACACCCATCGTTCCGTGATCCCGTGCCTTAGAGGAAAGTAAAATATGTCATCAAAGCACCGGAGGCAGCTCCAACTGCCATATTAGAGAGCCTCCTAAGTATTAAGCAAAACAGCCCCTGTCAAATAGGAAAGTTGTGTTGTTTTCTTGGGGGGGCGGAACTGGAGACAGAGATTGAATAATGTCTTCTGGGAGCATTGAATCGATTCCAGACATCCCAAATAACCTGCTCCATCCTCGTGGCCTTTTCTTTCTTGTTGGTGCCACATGTCTGCAGCCACGTATAAAACTACCGCTGCTTTGGGTTCTCAGCAAGACTTAGAGCAGCTGGTCCGTGCAGATGAATGACCCTGTCACAGTCAAATGTAGTGCCTTTAAATTCAGTGCTGAGGAACGTTGGCAAGGTACAAGGGACACTTGCTGCTAGACTTATTCTTTGGATATGTACTTGTATTTATTTCTGCCCATATGCTATAACATATTTCACAAGCATGGCTTTTATTAGACATCAAGATAAAAAATAGTGTAACGTTATAGGAAGATGATCTATGGTTTAGGTACAGGGCTGAGGATGGGGAGAGCTGAGCTCTCTATTTTGAGTAAGTTCTCTACTTTGGTTGTAAAATGGAGATAAAATCATCTTTCTTTAGGGCTATTCCTAAGCTGGACTCTAAGTGGCATTATTATCGTAACAAAGCAGACAATATAATGCTCATGACTACTTTATTTTTATTTATATCATCCATCTTGTTATTGGCTTCTTCATCCCCACGTCCCAGCAGCTGCTTTTATAGCCCTCGGGCCGCAAAGCAGCAGTTGCCGCCCGGACGCGAAGGTCCGTGCTCACGCGGTGAGCCACGCCGCTTCCACGAGCATTCGCTCGCTCAGGCTGAGGGCTTGAAACCGCTTACGGTGCCGAGAGCAGGAACGAGGAGCAAAGTCACTGTAATGCTGAAATCTCTGTATTTTTAGCAAGCTGACTTGTTATATGTGAAGTGCTGTATCGGGACTCTCTTTGCTTTAAGCCGTCCCAGGGCTTTAACGTTAAAACGCCGGTCGTTTGTGGTTAGCTAAAATTTCACTGGAACTCCGTTAAGAAAAGAACAAGATGGAGAAGGAGAAATAATTAAAATATTTTGAATGTGTTAAGGAGCAGGGGGTGTGGAATACCCGTAGCTCTTCCAGGCTTCAGGTTCCACTTCAGTTTTTATTATTAGATACAAATAAGTGTCTTGAAAAAATTTATTAGAGCTCCTGGTGGTTCCTAGGTTCTCCTGTAAGGTGTTTTTGTGACCAGATGACTGTAGTGCCTGGCTGTGGGCTGCAGGGAGATGCCTGACTCCGCAGGCACTCCCGACTGCCTGCAAACCATCAAACACCCGCTGGAAATGGCAGCCTGAAATTGCTACCTAAGGAAAACCAGTCCTTTTGGCCAAAGAGCAATCCTGATGGCTACATCATCAAAAGGATTACAGCTGCTGGTTAGTTCACAAAAAGCACAGATGGAGAACACCAACACCATCTCCCAGCTCTGCAGCATTATTCCCTCCGGTTTATTCTCTCTTTCTGATGTTTGCAAAGCATCTCAAGTGGCAGGGGTTCAGTGACTCCCAGTGGGAGCCAATCTCACCATCTAAAATAGGACATTTCTCTTGATTCTTGACTAGGATGTTAATCATCCTGGGTACGTAGCCTGCCACAACAAGGTAACGCATTTGACTACGAATCTCCTTCGGAAGCCTGCCTCTTTTTGTGGTGATCCAGAAGACTGCATTTCATCCGTAGCCATGTTCCTTGCCTGCTTTGAAACAGTGTTTGGATATTACGGTAAATATCTCTTTAGGTGAAAAACAATCTAAGCGGGGAGCTAAGCAAAATTATTAACGCTCTGCAGCCAAGCAGAGCTGGATCCATTCATTTGCTTTGAATTCCTCTGGTTTTGTAATGCAGGTTTCACTGTAGGAAATGGATTAAACGATGTCCATGAGGCATATAAGGGAGAAAAGTAATGCATCTATTTTCCATTTTCGTAAATCTATTGCTACTTTAAAGATGCTCTCAGGGCACTGGTATACTTGGGAATTATGGTTTTGCTGGTTAGCAGCCAGACACAGCTGTAGACTCAGACCAGCCTGGCTTACCAGAAAAACGGTGGTTTATGGTTGTCCCAATTTTCTGTTTTGCATTCAAAGATATTTCCTGACATTGACTCATCTGACTCAGAGCCTGCCCATGACTCAAAGCAGCAAGGTCAGGAAAGCACATGATCAAGATGCTTATCAAGACCTCCTGCTTGGGCTGAATCTGGCCAGAAACCCCATAAAGCAAGCAGTGAGATTGCTCATGAAATAAGGGTAATTTCTACTAGCTTGGGACTGGCTCATGCATTCTGTGATTCACATCTTCAAGTCCAAAGACCGGCATGGGGAGAGTGGATAGTCAAAGCAAAATGCAGTCAACTGTAGTTATCTAATTTTAGACCTAAGGGAAAATGACTGGTTCCAGAGTTTATCAAGTTACTGGCCTGACTCTCATTTATCCTGAGGGCTCCCACCTTGGATGGAGCAGGGGGCGGTTCAGTTTTTATTAGTGTGGGACAGTGAGAAAGGATAGTAGGGCAGAGGGTCAGAAAGGACCATTTAGTTGGAAACTGGAAGAGTTTTGAAAAAGCCTGTGGCTTAATGCTGGGTGAATTCAATTTTTCTGAGTATTCATCAAAAGCAAACCTCATTGCCATGCAGCACCAATGCTCACAAATCCCATGCTTACGCGAGCAGACTCGTATCTGATTGCTGACCAGCCCTGCCTCCAGCCAGATCCTTCCAGCCTACCTTGAGGCAAGGGCGAGAGCCTTTCTTTTGTGAGCAGTATAAAAAACCAGACAGCCCTGAAAATCTGGGGGGGAGAGGATCAGGCTTGATCGCAAAGAAAGGCGCAATTTACAAAAAACAACTATGGTTTCTAAAGTAACATAGCTCATCGCTTGCTTGTTTCTCTGGTTCAAATTAATCTTTCTAGAAGTTGCAGTTAAGGGGAACAGACCTGTGAAAACAAACCTTTTCTGCCTGCAGTACAATTTGTAGCAAATTTATATAGTAAGTACATTATATCTAGGGAGCCTTCCTTTAGTTAATTTGTTGGCAAAGTACACAAATGCAGCTTCAGCAATATTGGAATTTTGTTCTCTGTAAAATACCTTGGCTAGTGTATCATCCTGCTACTCAGTAAAACCTTCCTGCCATCCTCCAAAATATTAGAAATAAAAGGATATTGGACTGTGCTGCTAGAGTGGGGTCCAACAAAGTGCTTCAAACCTGAGTAATATTCATCTGAGCTCTCAAGGGAAGGTCTGGCTGGGTCGTGTCTTGGATCTTTCAGTCTTCCTGGGATTGACTTGACCTTCCCTTGCCACCATGGTGCTCCGATGCGCACATCACGTGTGCACAGTGCTCTACTCTTGGCTGTAGACCCAGATCTAGGGGAGGCGTTACTGTGAGGCTAACGAAACCGTTCTACACAGTTTTCCCAGGGGAAGAAAAACCTTCCTTTCTGAGCTCCAGGTTTGGGAAATGGTCATTCAATGACAGAAAGCCCGAGCTCTCAAAATAACGAAACCATGCTACGTTAGCGTGAATTGTCAATATTTTTAAGAGGAGGACAGGAAAGAGGTGCTGAATTATTTATGTGGATGGAGAATGGATAAAAATACCTTGACAAGGGGGAAAGTGTTTAATTTTGTGTAGTGTATGTCAATATGCATATGACATCAGAAATCTTGAAGTACATACTTGAAGTTTCCATGAATCTTGCTATTATATCTTCCCTGATCCACTTAAATAGACTGGACAGGGTACTTGGAAGATGGAGTACAGGCAGAGGAGAGGACAACACCCACTAAATTTCTCCGTTACTGATTTTCCCCATGCTCTGAGATGCATTAACTGATCAACTAGGCCTTGACTCAGAAAGGGACTTGAATTGATGTTGATGGAAAACAAAACCAGTAATTTTTGTATTTTCCTCAATACCTGGATTTCAGGATTGGGCATCCTTGAAAGGGGCAGGGGTTAGGAACCTGCTCCCGTGTAATTAAGTTGCAAAACGTCACTTTTTTCAGGACTGAAGGGACATTTCTTTCTAATCATCTTGTGGTAAACTGCAGTAAGATCCTCTATAGCCCATTCCTGCTCTCTGCATCCCTCCCTTCCCTATTCTGTTGTGATCTGATTCTCGATTCCTATTTGCTGGTGGTGTCTGTCTTTGCATCCTAATTGTTATGCTGCCAAACAAGCATGTTAATTAATGCTCTTCACTGTTCTACCCCTGTGTGCCTGGCAGGTTTCCACAGATACTTTTAGCCTGGTCTCCCTTTTTTCTTTAGCCCATTGCATAGCTAAGTACAAAATGGGGATTTGAGATAAAGAACAAATTCTGTGGTGCACATAATTATAATGATGGTAGCTTTTTCTTTCCCAAGGTGTCAGATAAAAGCATTCTGCTCAGATTCAGGTTTTAATTAATATTTCTGCTTAGAAGAGGTCTTAAAATGGCTGCTTGGTGATTTCAGCCAATCTATCTATTTAAGCTTGGATCCAGACTCCTAGGGGGTGCAGGAGGGGCAAATTGGCCCATGTTTCTAATAACTTCTAATAACTTCTTCCTCTGTGAAAGCAGAGAGGACTATTTTTCTTCTAGGCTCTTTCCATCAATAGATATCGATCACTTAACAAAGCCAGTCTTTCAGCTACAAAAGGCCTTTGATTAAAATTTCACTTGGCAGCCTCTTGGATTAGATATTTTATCATCATCATGAACACTAGAGCCCTATAATATGAAAAAGGAAATGAAATGAGGAGGCAGTACCCTGAAGGAAGAAGTGGAAAACTATGTATTAAATGCCAGACACACACTCTTAGATACTACTGTGCCACTTTGCATATTGTACAGTCAATTAGATTTCGTAGGGGTGGGTGTAATCGCTGCAGATAAAAATCTCAGGGGCTAAAAAGATTCTGTTTAATCTAAACATTCTGAATAGTACTTGTGAATCTTACTGGTTTTGTTAAGAAGCTGTAGATTTTCTGCTATGCTTTTGTGGTAATTGGAATGCTCTCTGCCCTGGAAAACTGGGTTTGTTTTGAATGGGAAACAAACTGTCCACTATGAAATAGTCTCTGATATAGCTGAAGTTTCAGCTTTCTCTTTGTTTTTACCAGAAAACTCCATACCACATAGGGAGGTAGCTGATATTACGAATAAATGCTGCTGGAGATGAGTCAGCTGCAGAGGAGGAGAGGACTGTCTGAGTAACTTTCTGTAGAAAGGAAAAAAATACCTTCTGAGATTCAACAGAAAGGAAGAAGGGCAACACTTTATTTCGCTGTAAGGCAGCCGTGATGGTCAGAGATGGCAAAGGAAGTTATTTTTTTTAATGCAAGAAGCAGGAAAAAATTGGATCTGTGATCCATTCTGGCACTTGGAGGCTACTGATAATGTCTAGGTGGGTGGTTTAACCCTTTTCATGTGGTTCTTTAAGCTGTTTCGGCAAGGAACTCTTTAGGGGACAATATAGCTAATGCCTCATTAAGCCGAATTTGGTGTGTATTTCTCCAAAACAACATCCATCTTGAAGTTCCTGATAGATAGTTGTAATGACAGTCATTCACGGAGAATGAGGTGGTAAAACCAGATGATAAGACTTACAGATCTTCTGCCATTTCCCTCAGTAATGGGACTTACCTGGGGACCTCCAATATGAAAGCTCTAGAGGCTTGGAAATTACTCAGGAGGAAGGTGATCTTCTCTCACAGCCGAATCAAGCTGCCATTGCAGAGGACATGAAAGAAAGCAGACACATGACAGAATGTACTTAAAGCTATTAACCAACTGTAAAGTATTTGGGTTCCTGTGCTGCTTCCAAGTGCTAACACATTAAGTCAGCAAATCCACAGGAAAAGGTTTGGTTCAACGAAAGGTAATAAGCACCACTTTTTAGTTATTCTGTCCCAGGCAAGTAAATTAGTATATTCGTCTAAGTCATTGCACCTATCTCTGCAACGCACGCGATTATATCTGACCTAGTTACTTTGGTAGCCTTTATAATTGATAGACAAAGATACACGCCTACACACAAAAAGCAAAGGGCTCTAGTTAATTTTTATCAACAAATTGAAGTTTCTACAGCTTGTATTATCTCTCCCACTCTGTGGGAAGATAATTAAGCACAAACAACAGTTTCCTGACTGGGGGGATCTTTTATGACCTCAGTTAGAGCATGGGAAAGATGGAAACAATTTTATTCTACTTTAACCTAATTCTCTCACCAGACCTCTTCTTCAAAGGCCACAGATCAATTTTATTTTTTTTTAATGGCAGCTAGATTTTTATCTGTGAGTAAGAAAAATAGCACAACATCTGCAAAGGTTAATGCTGACTTGACCAATCCCTCTTTACATTTTAAAAGCTATATTTGTGACCTGACGCTGCAAGTCCTGCAGATATTGTGCAGTTACGGGGCGTAGAAACCAGCTCACAGAGATGGGATTCTGGGGAGACAGCCACAAGGCCACGAGACCAAATGATACTGAAGGGAGGAGAAGCTTTCAGAGGTCCCAGTTCTCACGTTTGAGGTTTTTGTGGCTGTTGAAACTGATTTTGAATTGTTCTTTAAAACCTGCGTGCCAGCCCTTGCACTGCACCCACTACATAACAGAACTAGATAAAATAAAAACACATTTGCCGATTCCTTGAAATACATAAATAGTACAAAGCTCTCAAAATCCAGGCAAGAAAGTGCCATGTGGTGTATGACCTTCTTCCTCTTCTTTGTCTTATAATGTTATACGAGCTAGATAGGTGTCACTATGACCAGAAATACACGGCTTCAAAGATCAGCATTGCCAAATGTGCTCGATGTAGGTTTTCTGTTTGACTAAAAGCCTTTCATGGGACAGTACCAAGGATCTGATCTCAGCCCTTCCGCCGCCTTGGTTGTGGTGGCCTGGAATATTTTCTTTGAGTCCTCTCATCCAGTCACTATTTGCGATCAGTTACTGTAAATGGTAATCTTGCTTCCTCAGCAGTTCTAGAAGCTAATAAATTCAAGGAAAAAAAAAACTGGATAAAAACAAATCAACACTCATTGATTTTAGTTTTTCACCTTGAGTCCTTTGTCTGTCATGTCACTGTATTAATGAGCTCATTAATAGTTCTGGAGAAGACTAAAAGTTATGGCCACTCAACTCAATCCATCACTTGCCTGCTGCCATCGACATAAAATGGCCATATACCCCCAGAATAGGATGTTAAACTATTACTGTAACGGAGAGAGCAGTGTGGGTCAGTCTTCTCCTATTCACAGCAAAATGTATTTGGTTCCTAATAGCTCTGCTCTGCATTGACTCATGGGTGCATATTAATGAGTTACATTCCACTAACAACAGAGTATGACGTTGGTTTTCAGGCAACTGTGTCTTTATAAGTATTTCTGGTTGATGTCTCACTGCTACAATTCATCAGCGTGTATCAGCCTAACAAATCGGGACACATCAGTCTTGTCTTGGCAGACTATCACGCACGCTTACCTAAACGCAGGATGTTTGCTGTTGTGTTTCAAAACAAATAGGTTGTGTTGCCTCAGTGCTGTTGCAACAACCAAACCCTCCTGTGCTGCTCTTTGGTGTTGCTGCACATGGGCCAGTCAAGGTTATATACCCTGTATATATGTCCAGGCATGAAGGACTTCAGCCCCTCACGGTGATCTCTAACCTCAGCCGTCAGAGTTGGAAGCACTGTCACCCCGGACTCCCTCTGCAGGCAGTGGGGACACACGGCCATCTCCAGGTTTAGTGGGGTGTCTGTCTGGAAGCAGCCAACCCTCCGTTGCCTGTGAAGGAATCCTTTGGTGACTGCTTCTAGCCCGAGTGACTTCAGCAGCTGACACGAATCTGTGATCTCGTAGTTGGATCGTAAGCCTCAGGCTCCTCTGTTCTCTGAGTTAATTCTACTAATCAAGGCGAATGGTTTTATGGCTAGAAGGCAGATTACATATGTAACTAAATCTGAAATCACATGAAATAGCTCATATTTATAAGACAGACGTAAAGCCTTCTGTATCATTAAGGCCTTTTTTCTATCAGATAGGGATGAAATTAATTTCATTTATCAGCATAAAACCCAAGGCTCTGGTAGACAGCTACAGTGACTAAGTTTGGACTAATGGCTGAAACGCAGCCATCCCAGCCCTCTACACTCTTTCACTGAGGTTGTCGCAGCCACCGTGTTTTATAGCCTTGCTTCCAGTCTCTTCCTGCCATGGCATAGTCCCAATCATCCAATTATCCCAAATGCCAATCTCTGGGATAGCCTCTGCTAATAACCTTCAGCATTAACAGAGCTAGTGGCACTCCAGTATGAGAGGGCTGGTATTTTTCTACATAAAATGATCTTGATAAACTCAAGATTATCAAGGTTTAATAACCAAAGGTTTGAGGTTGGACAAGCTCAAAATATTTATTGATAATATATGTTAAACTAGGTCACCTATTTTGGCAGACTAGATTTTGGTGGGTCGTGTTTGGTTTATAAAGGCCAGAAGGCAATATTAACTAAGTGCATCCCACAATCTTATGAGCTTTAAATTACATGATATTAGGCATACCCCTTTTGTGTTTTAGCACCCCAGAACAAATCATCCCATTTTTGTTGCTACTCCCACATTTGAGTCTAAAGCAAACATCAGTGAAGAACCTCAAGCAGCCAGACAAGAAGGAAGATATTAGATAAGGTACAAAAGTGTGGAGATGCTAAGGTTAACAGGCAGTCAAGTAATAAATAACAGTTCAGATTCTTATACTTGGATCCCAAAGCTGATTGTATTCAGCCCAAAAGCTAACAGATTGAAATGAATTTAGTCTAGAATATTTTTCCCTTTGTTGCCTTATTAGTTTGGAAACAAAGATATTACTGTTGGATGGCTACTCAAAACCCTGAACAGTTCTCCCTCTGGGCTTTAATAATTAAACCCATTCAATGGAGTGAATTCATTGCAGTGCTAAGACAAGGTGGCTCCAAACCCACCAGATTTAATGTTGATAAAAAATTCCCCTAGGCAACCAACAGCTGACTCAGGGTTTCTTGTTAAGTAGGATTTGAGTGTCTAATTCTCATATCTGTGGAAAAAACCCATTGTTAGAAAGGAAAGAGGTCAAGGGATGCACAAGCCAGAATCCACTAATTCTACCTTAAGGCGAGCTTTAGGTGTAGTCATGTCTGCAAAATGGTTATAGTTAGGGGCAGGATATTTTTGAAACCCAAAGTACCCACTCCTAGCAAAATGACTCTCACTGAGTTTTAAATATAGGCAGATGAAGAGGTAGGCTGACAGAATTATACCCCCAAAAGGTCAAGCCTGTTGGAAAGCAACCTGAAACACGCTGCATTAACCCTGCCCTTTATTGAGGTAAATATTGGTTGGCCACTGAAACAGAAACCTGCGCGTTTGTTGCAGGGTGCTCCTAAATCCAGGCAAAAGACTGTGGAAGAAGCAACAAACACAGAAGCACAAGCTGCCCAAAATCTCATTTGTTTCTCTCCCCATTTCGATTCACAGCTTAAAATGTCTTCATGATGGCACAGCTACAAATAAGCTGGCTGTTCATCCACTGTGAAATGATTTTTTTTTAATTTGTGTCCATTATCTGAGTGGGAAGAGGCACTGCTCTTGTTTATTGTGCTAGCAAAAGAGCTTCCAGTAGCACAAAGATTATTGAAAAGGAGAGCTGGGTGTCTTGTTTTGCTAACTCTGTGGAGCTAGTTTGCAACATCAATGCCAACTTCTTAAGGAAGTTTGTTGGCCTCATCTTCTTTCAGCTAATTAGTTGGATATAATGGGCTTGCCTGAAGCATCAGATAAAAGAGTATAGATTTTTCTTAACAACGGGCATTCGATTTGATTCTGATTCCCTAGCAAGAAAACTTGAGATGCTCTAGGAAATCAACTAGTGTTTTCTTCTGTGCTTTCCAGACTTTTGCTTCCCCATTTTGAGGCAGCAGATCATACAATTCCTCCAGACACATTCAAACTGAAGCCAGAACTGGCAGATACTTGCATGTTTCACACTTTAGACATAAGCTTAGTATCTACTGTGTGTCACAGGGCAGAGCCTGGGTGATGGCATGAAACTGGTGGTGGTCACCTAGTAAAAATTAGTTTTTCTTAGCCTATCCTACTCACATGAGTAGTTCCAGTCTATGCTTGTAATAAAGACAGCTCTTTTATTACTGACTGCTGCTTTATTTCTGAAGTTTTTAGCTCCTCTCGTAGCATCTTTACACATACCCATGTGTGAATTTCCAGTCCTAACTATAACTCAGGTGTATTTGAATAAGTTATAAACTTAGCTTCTCGTAAAAAGGTGCTTTACCAAATAATACAGTTAAATAAAGCTATGTTTTGAAATGCCAACAATACCATGCGGTATCACACAGCGCTGCACTATTTCTTAGTAACTGGAAAGTAAGTGGATCTGAAAGCAGATGTAAATTGTTCAGCCTAGTGCAATTATTTGCACTCAGTGAAAGGTTGAAAGTAAAGATCACAAAGTGAACATTTAAATTCCTTCAAATTTAATCATGTAAGAAGTCTTTAGTAGATGATTTGACCTTTAACAAAAGTTTTTCAATATTTCTGAAAAATGTAATGACATTCTTTTCCATTTAATTGCTACTTGCACTCAGATGAGCTTTTTTTTTATTCTTTGTACTTATGATTGCATTTGAATAATTGTTCTCCATTGGGGGGTGTGTAGACTTATTTGAAGTTAAAGCAAATCAGCGAGGCAACTATAATTCTACATTAGTGGCCTTTAAATTGTAAGTGCAAAAAAACCTCTTTTATTGGTAATTTAATGACAAGCTACGTGTATACTCATTCATGTACAATGTAAATAAAAATAACAAAAGGTTGATTTAATTTACTGAAGAACATTGACATAAACATTATATTTTCATCTCATTTTAAAATAGTAATAATGCACACCTTGATCCCGCAACGGACTCCCCTTACAAACTTGAGAACAAGTACATACATCAGTGTTGCGTTTTATAGCCTAGTGAAGATGGTGCAGTGCAAGACGTGGATGAAACTGCACGCCTAAGAAGGGATTATCAGCCATTAATAACAGAAACGACAGAGGCTGATGGTTGAGTTGTGAAAGAGGTAGCTTTCTGATGGTGGGGAAATTGCTCAGAAACCTCTTTGCAACTGCAGGCCTTCTGCAGCAGAGCAGGAAGGAAATTCAGCTTCTCCCCCGTGCCACGCTTGAATTTCCCCAGCATGTTGTTCTACAGGATCCTCTGGAGCACTTAGGGACCTCCCAGTTTTTATTTATATGAGAAGATGCTAAAATCCAGATGGAGCTGTTCATTTATTTGGCTGCTGCCAACAATGAGATGTAGCAATGCTTGTCTACATTATTTATAGAAAGAGCTTTCACAATGGTTCATATGGGACCAGCAGATGCTTCCAGCCACTGTGTGAAGTGCTGAATGCCCGCAGCTCTCCTGGGTCACTCGGTATTGATCAGCTAATACCGTGCTGTGAACAGCTGGTTGAGCTAGATTAGAAGTGTGACCTGTGAGGGTTAGATTCTAATAAACTGGCAGAGCCACAAGCCATAGAGACCAAATGATTCATATCCTCTGAGCTTCCACAGAACAAACACTGTCACCCGAAGAGCACGCAGAACCAACAAAGAGGTTTTCTTTGGAGGCAAAGAGACATCTGCTGTAATTAGAGCGGGACACAGATGGGACGCGTTGTATCCAGGTTAACTATCCCTTATTACAATGTATGTTGTTCTCGTTAAATCCAGGTAAGCCGTCTTTTGGTGCTAAATATTCAAAGCCTCATACAAAGCTTGCCACCTTATTTTGCTCTCTTCATAGGGCTTACGTGGTCCCACAAGCATGCAGTTCTAAAACAAGCAGTACTCACCCTTCCAGTGTGTGGCCAGAGAGGTTACGGTCATCTTGCGGTGCGAGATGAAGTACAGAAGGACATCTCAGAGCCAGTCTTGACAGGACAGTGACCAATAGAGATTCACAATATATGATTATTTCAGAGGTACTGCCTCTGCAGTAGATATTTTCAAAACAAATGATAAGGACCTTGCTCTGGTAAAATTGCAACCTAAATTAGGCAAGACAGAAGAAGAGAGAATTTAACGCAGATTCGCTTTATATTGCCCAGTCTTCTGGGCAGTCTGCAGTATTAGGAGTTACGCCCTCTTTTTTTCTATACGTTGTAAGCAGTATCTGTAAATGGGGGAAAAAAGATCGATGTAACTCACTTAACCATTTCCATCTGTGTCTCTATACAGCTCTTCAAGAATATGTAAATTAACTCTTCCATCCCTCCCAGGGCATATGCGACTTTTCTTCCCTCTACAAATTAGTTGGCAAGACTAAATGTAAACATATGAAGACGCTTTAATCATCTTCTCTGAGACATCCTACAGCTTGTCCTGTTGTAAAGAGATGTAGGAAGCCCATTTCAAGCACAATAATAGAACCAATTAATTCATGTTTATTCCTGGTGATCTTTGGGAACTGCAGTGTCTGGAAAATGCACTGCCTCATACAGAAAACTGGCAGGGAGATTTTTCTTGTTATTTAGAAGAAATTGTCACCTAGATGAATATGGAGGCTTGAGAAATCCATTAGAAGTTTCAAAACTAGTTGGTTATCTCAATTCTTTCTTCTACCTCTGTGCTTTGGCATGAGTCTGAGATTTCTCTCATCATTTAAGAGTCACGGCTAAATGGAGAAAGGCTGAACTTGAGAATCGAATCATTTATCTACAGACTTAAACAAGGTTGAGAAAGTCTTCCAGGTGTTAAGGTAAAAAACAAAATGGAAGCTTTTCTCTCTTCAAACTTTACAGACAGTAAGAGAGAGCCAGCGGTAATCTATTCCAACAGTATTTGAGAAGGCATATGTTTATGGCAAAGTAACTTCAAGGCATCACAAAAGATAATCACTGGAGCTATTTTAGTCTTTAATATTTCACAATCTACATCACAGCATGACCCATTATATATCGAAGCTGTAAACTGTTCTCAAAGTTCCTCACACTCTGTTTCTCTCGAGCAGAATGAAATAGGATTAAGAGCCTACTGTCAGGGTTTGCATGAGGTGAAAGAATGGAAGAGAACTTTATTTGAAAGAGCAGAACAAAGAGCTATTGAACAGATATTTGTCTTTCAGTCTTTTTGGTAGGAAGAGGTTTAAGTAAACATAAATGCACTTTACAATTCTTTAGTACTGTCAGCATGAGAACCGGGCCCTCTTCATCGTACAGTGTCTTAAAAGGTTTTAATATAAGAAGTGGAAGAGCTGCATGGAGAAAGAGAGAGAGGGTACATGTGAATAGATAGAAAAATGTCAACTCTTCTTCCCCAGTCCTTCAAGCAAAGGTCACTCATCCATTCTTACCTAATACCCCATTTTGTTCTGCCTCAGACTGCAGCGTATTGCTTCTCTAGCCACCTCCAACCCCCCTTCTAGGCAGGCCTAATATGTGATTTTTTGAGTCTGACCTGAAACATGCCAATGCTAACAAACACCTTTTCCCATTGACTTCAGCAACTACTATGTGAGGTCCCTAAGATACAGTTCCGAGCTCAGTTCCACTGGCTTTGCCTTGATGAAAATTCATTGACTGCACAGTGGAGTTTTGATAATCACACTGTTTTAGAATAAGAACTAAATCAAGGCATCAGTGACAAACAATGAAACTGGGAAAATAAACTTTGGTGTCGAAGTCCACCTCAGCTGGGGGTTATGCAAATATTCTCACAAAAAGAAAAGCATAAAGGGAACTAGGAAAATAAACTGTCTAGTGGTTGTCCCAGTCCTTTCAGGGACTGGTTCCTGCGATGCCATGAACAGCACAGAACTGAAAATATTTATTAATTCCTTTTTGAATGATTGAACTGTATTCAACTGTGATTCTTAAGGAGAACACCCACTAGGATGTAATTTCTCATGTGGAGGAAATCTACTCTCTATTTCACCAACAGGTATTTTATTTTACTTTCATGAACTCTGTGTCAGCAGCATGAAGGCATTTCTTATCTGTCGAAATTCCCAGGAGAAGTTAGCGACACAAACAGCGGGAGTTCGAGCAGCAGCAAGGGCTGGGGAGCAGCATGCTCTTCCCATGTTCTGTTGGTGGGTCTGATGACAAGTCTTTGGCATCGTAGGGTGTTCTCTGGGGCCAAGAGACCATGGGCAAACTCCACTGTTTCTATTTTTGTGATTAGTAAGGTTTTTTAACAATTTCATGCTCCCTTTTCTGATGGAGCAAAGCTGCGGCGCCTTTGTAGTCAGATGTTTCCTTGTTGGCTTTCCAGAATAATACGTTACTTGGCCAGATCTGTCTAAGTGCTTACAAGGACGTGAGCTACGTTATTTACCATAAAACAAGAGGAAAAGTATATGTAACACCCCCATTCCCCTCGCTGTTTTGGCATCAAGGGAACAGTAGATTAATTATGAGTCCTGTTGGCTGCTTGACAGTAAAATCCTCAAGAATTAACATCAATAAATTACTGAAATGTGAAAATAATTTGGTACAATCTAGGAATGCCTTGGCATTGCAATATAAGATTTAATAGCAATTCCTTGCACTTTCTGTTCTCTGGATGAGAGGTGCTTTGTAAATACAAGAGGACGTTTATTTCAGAAGAGCTCGACTTGATGGGTGCAAAGCACCTCTAGAACTTTTCTTTCTGTGGCAAATACATTTTCAGAGATTCCTCTGTTCCTGGTTTCACAGTTATTGCCATTTCCATAACACTCTTTAGGTTGCATTGATTCATCTGAATGTATAGCCACGCTTTAAACCTGATTTTGCGAACAGCTCTGTTTTAAATGTTCATGTCTACTTCATGGTGGGGGCACCAAATAGCCGGAGTGGCGCTGCTGGGGAAGAGTATTTTCTGTCCCAGGGGAGCGGATGACAGGCACGAGACAGCGAGTGGAAACCAGTTCTCCTTCCCAAGCCGCATGCAAAAACAGCCAAGGGGGGCAATCAGGTGCACTGTGTGCTTAAAGTCTGTTTTATGTTTAGAAACTTAACTGGCAACAGAGAGATGGAGGCTTTTAAAGATATAGATCAGCATCTCTGGGATTTTGAAGAGCACTTTGGCATACGAGGTGCCTAATTCCTATTCATCTCAAGGCATTAAACACTTCTGATGACCCCTGTCTTCTGCAAGTATAAACACCCAGGTTCTAAATGTATCCCCTGCTCTATTTGTCGTCTCAGCTGTAGTGATTTTTTCCCTGCATGTGCCTGCTGTCTCTGTCTCAGGCTGCGGTAGCTAGGTGCGTGCTGCTTTTGGGAGGCTAGCAGTGTGTGCAATATCAGTGCTAAAGACAATAAATTAGCGACAACTGACAGAGGAAAAATGCTGGTATGCCGGGTGGCACTGGTGGTAGCTTTTATTTGCTTTCCAAACATATTTGCACAAAAGTGTCTTGCCAGGAAAGACAGTAAAAAGGAAAAAGAGAGCGTGAGTGTTAAATATAGAATGTATTTCCACATTTTGCTAATATCAGCGTGAGAAGTCATCCAGGCACCAGAAACAGTCCGCGGAGATCTCTGAGCTGAAGCATGTGATATGAATAGCAAGGCCTTAAAGCAATGGCTGCAGTAAATGATTTGTGACCAGCCAATTGCCAGGGCTGAGTTATTCATGGAACGGGCTATGAATATATAATTTAAAAGCAGCTACATTCCTAAAAATCAAAGCCTGTACACGGTCATTTGAAAAGAGGTAAGGGAGCTACATACACCCACTTATTCCCCACAAGCAGCTTCCTCAGTGCTCAAGGTGTGTAACCTTTTCTGTGTTATACAGCTGGACAAAGGAAGAACATGGTGATTAACTGATTTGTCCTTGTTACCTATGCAGAGCGCTGAGAAAAGCACACCAAGGACATGTGAAAGCAACATGTCCATCTACCAACGCAGAATTTTTTCCTGCGATAGACTTCCCTGTTCAATTCCAGGTGATGTGAGCACAGGACACTTGACTCCCTTGGGAATCGTGAATACAAGGCACCCGACAACCACGTTATTTACTTACGCTGGAAGAGGTCTGCTATTTTAATACATGTAACATTTTCTATGTTACATGTTTTTTAGTTTTTTTGGTAGCAGGGATTTAACCGTGGATCTTTCAACTGAAGGAACAAGGCTTTATAGCTACAATACAAGATAGAGCTGTTAGTTTATACCATCTCAAAGATTTCAGTCACTAGAGGGTGACAGAATCCTGTAAGGAAGCACAGACTTAACAGCACTCCTGGTCCTAACTCATAGCGATTTAGTTAGCAGTAGGTTGTGAAAAATTTTCACATCATTACATTAACAAAACAATTTCATTGACAGTGACTGAGCCAATCTGTCCAGGCCTGACAGTGAGAAATCTCTTGTCCGCCTGGAAGGGCAATTTGTGTAATTATACACATGTCAGTAAAATGAGGTAAGGAATAAATTAGTGTCAGTGTACTAAACCGCAGCCCATTACTTCATGTTGGTGGACGAATCTTCTTGTATCGATATCCTTTGTGCTTATTGATATCTCTTAGTCCTCAAATCTCCTGCCCTGTCCATAGAGGGCTAAAATTCTTGGTTTAAAAACCAAACCAAACAAAAAAAAACCCCAACCCAACCCAAAACACCCTTATTTTTCCATCTGTTATGGAAAAATAACCCCTCTGTCCCATCTGAGAACGTTGCTGTCCAGTGCGACGTTGCCAGGATCCAGGACAGCAGCAGGATGAAGAGATGGGGACTGTGGCACCCTTAACCCATTTCAACCAAAGCATGTGATAGGTGTCAGACACTTGTAGGCTCGTATATCCTGTAAATCCTTATTTCTGCAGGCGAAGAGCCAGTGGACTCAAGACAATTACAGTTGTTAAATTTAACCAGTGCAAGGTTTAAAGTACTCGGAATAAACCAACACTGCAAAATGCAGGCTTATTGAGACTGTGTCTTAGAGACAGCTTTGTAAATAGCCATCTCCTCCTACTCACCTTCCTGTGGATATCTGTGCAATGCTGATAATGTCTGTTGCCAAGACTGGAAAGCCCTTTTAGTTACCAGCCAGGCAGGACACTTGTGTTTCTTTTATAAGACCTAGCAATGGACCCTGATTTCATTTGATATGTCTGGATTATACTATAATGAAAATAACTGCATAACCGCTACAACAATTGCAATAGTAATGCTCCAAGTACTCTAGCGCTCTAAATAATCACCACTGCAGAGTTTTAGAAGCTGATAGAGTCAATAGTAATTTTTATGACATAGTATTTGATTGTCAGCATATGGCAATGGAAAGCTTCCCAACTATTTTCATTAGGTCTGATCAAGTCTCTTTCTATCGCCATTTGAGCACCACTTTTGAAAAATATACTGAACAAACACTGCAGTTTATACCTTGTGCTGAATTCCTGTCAAGTGCAGGGTTTCACATCTAACTTGCCTGCAATTAAAACTGCCAGTGGGATCCTCCTATATATCACCAAAAATTAGGTGCTGCTTTTAAACCGACTTTGCACTGCGGAATATTTTATTTTTAGCAAGGTCAGAGTAAGTCCAAAGTGCAAATAAACCCGAAGCCTCTAGCTCCAATAAATGAAGTAGGTATCTTGCAAATGCTAGTGTCTCATTTCTATGAACCAAGTGGTGGTGGGTTAAGACAGGGTGCTCTCATCCATCTTTGATTAAAACATTAACCTGTGGGCTGCCTGCTTTAGAGGAGGGTGCATAATCTCCCCCTGCTGGCTACTAAAGATGTTGGGTGCTTTTGGAGACTTCATCGCTATTGTTTGTAGGAAAAGGTTAAAAGTTATTAGCAGATTTAAGGGATGTAACAGAACATAAAAAGCTGAAAATGGATAGCCAGTATTAAAAACTAAAATAAAACTAGGCTGGACGGCTTAAACCATTTAACCGGGTGGTTTAGTGTAGGCGTAGAAGAGGACAGTGAACAAAACTGCTGAGGAGCGAGCGCCATCGAAACACCGCTGAGAATTTTCTACCATTCCCTTTCCTGTACTGCCACAGAGGAGGAAAGCACACAAATGGTAATGGCCCACTTTTTACAAGGAATAGTCAAGTAAGCCATCTAAGAAGTGAGAGGTAAGAGAATCATACAAATGCAGTAGCTGTTTCTAGTCTAGGATGGAGAAAAAGATATTCAAGACCCATTGGGGGACTTCAGAGGATAATTTTATGCCTCATCACAAAAGATCACCAAGATCATTAAGGGGGATCAAGGGAAAAGAAGCAGGCATTTTGAGAAATAAACATTTTGTATTGTAATTATAAGGGTTAGGGTTTTTTTATTAAAAAACTCCAAATAATCAACAGAAGTTCAAAACTCAAGAGCTTAGGAAAAGCCTTATTTTCCTCCAGTAACAGGATTCCCATGACTGCCCAGTGCTGCTCCTTACACCTTCCCTTGCGGTACGAAGCCGGGCTGCTGCAGGTTTGGGCAGGGGCCTGACTGACTCCTCGTGGCAGTCGGTAAGGTCCTGCTCACTTGCGGTATGTTGAATTCACCCCTGTACTGAAGACAAGCAGAGGTGCTCTGCGCTCTAGTCTTCCAAGAGAGTCCTTGGACTTGCCTTTAATGCTGCATGGTCTGTCTGCGTCAAGGGTGAATTCTGAGAAGACAGAACACAAAGGGTGAGAAATTAATTTCTCTGGGTTTCAATTTTAACATATTTGTACCTAGAAACGGGACTTGGGCAGCTTTGCTTGGGCTTGTTTCTGATCAGCTGCTGGGAGAGCTTGTGCATGGCCTGACCAGGTGCCACCTCATGCCAGAAAACAGCCCACAAACACAAAACACAA
The DNA here is from genome assembly GCF_963921805.1 of Phalacrocorax carbo. Classification (NCBI taxonomy): domain Eukaryota; kingdom Metazoa; phylum Chordata; class Aves; order Suliformes; family Phalacrocoracidae; genus Phalacrocorax; species Phalacrocorax carbo. The sequence continues at coordinate 4,111,249 of NC_087536.1, read as the reverse complement.
TGTTCTCCTAGACTTTCTAATGTCCTCCTATCAACTGCATCCTAAACTGGGATGTTTAATATTCGTAATGGAAAAACTGTCAAACAAATCTGTGATTTCCTCATCTCTCTTTCTGTTTGTACTGTTCTAATATGTGTGAAGAAGAGCTGTTGGCAGAGTTCTGAGGTTGCATGTGCTCTGGTTGTCTGCAAACGAAGTACAGTGTGGCCCTCACAAGGCTTAGTAAAACTCTTCAGCAGTGACGCTGAAAGCATTGGGCCAAACCAGTTAGTAACAGCTCAAAGGCCTCCAAGGAGCAGAGCATTCGTATTTTATACCTCAAAGTTGTCATGGTTTTAGCTGGGATAAATGCAGGAACAGACCTAACTCTCTTACTGAGTGGTGCCCCAAGTGCCCAAGCTTATTCTGCTCTTTTTAATGTCTGCATCTCTCCCTAGCAAGTTCAAAATGGGTGCAACAAAACTCTCTTCTGGCAGGTACGTTACGGAAACCCCTTAGATCCGATGCACTGAAGTAACCTAATCCTGCTTCTTTGAACTTAAAGACCTTTGTAGCTGCTCTGATGAAACTTGGTAAAATAAAGCAGAAATCTTAGGAATTGCTGGAAAGGCAACCTTGCTTAATGAAACAAAAGAAATAGAGTTTAGCATTAAAGGCGGCCAGATTCTGAAGAACCTGAATTCATTGAAATGTATGCAATTGATTTCAGTGGGAGCAGACGTTGGCTCAAAATAGACTTGATTAATTAACAATAATGATATTTTGGCAGACTCGTCCTAAGCCACAGAGGAGCAGTCTATGCAATTACCATTGCAAAATCATCATAAATATTTGGCTGCATTTGCTATATTAAACAAAAAGGCTATAGAAAGATAATGGATTGAGTGAACTCTTTATGCAGAAGAGGGCCCATGATTAAGCACCAGAGTGCCATGGAGAAGAAACATGGCTTCACAGAAGTCCATGGCAAAATTCCCACAGGCTTCAGTAGGATGAGATTTCACTTAGTATGACTGTCTGTGAAGGTGGGAACATTTGCCTAATGCTAGCTTGGTGCATTCTATCAGAATGCTATCAGCTCTGTGAAAAGCCTGGCATCTGTTCCAGCTTGCCCAGACCTTTCGCCGAAAGCATCTGCTACCTTGCGAGCTGAATTCCCAAATCCCTCCTGTCCTGGGTCTGATTGAAATTCTGGGCGTGTGTGACTCAGAGCTTTAACTCGCAGCCTGGGATAAAAAAAACAAAAAACCCCCAAACAAAATAAAAGGGAAAACAAAACTGAGTATTGGATTTGAAGTGATAGAAGAGGGCAAAACTTCTGGCTACTCTGAAGATATTTTTTGTTCCCTTTGTTCAACAGCCTGCTAAGTGTTAGTCATTTAGACTCAGCCATAGGTGGAAAGAAAATTATTGCTAGGCTTATTAATTTAGCCTATTTCTAGGTTTAGAATCAAAGAATTATTTAGGACTAACTAATTAGGTGTGTACCTTGTGATCTACTGTGTTCCCTAGAATGAACGCACCGATGTTGTTTCATCGAACAGGTCAAGTTTGATATTTTTAACCTGGATAAAGCAGAACTTCTCGCCTTACTGCCCTCAGCCTAGCTCATTCTGGGAGAATGAGAGCCAAAACATCCTAGACACGTGTAGCAGTTACAGAGGAATGGCCAGGAACACCTCACCCTGCTGTTCCCCAAAATCCAGGTTAGCTCCCCTGCCGGAGCCTCCTACACCAGGCTGTGCATCATTGAGTGTCTGGCTTATCTCTTGCAGAAGTAATTTCAGTGGGATGGATGATGCTGTTACTCTGCATCACTAAGATAAAGTCTCATTTATTTCGTATCTCATTGGCACCGAGGGATAATTGAAACGCAGTCTTACAGTTTGGCTCTTTATAAATAACAGTCGGAAAGAGTGGAGAATTTTGTCTTTTGAATTATAATTATGCTCATCTCTGAACTGTATTTTATTAACCACATTTTATTTTCCTCCCAGCGTATTGTAACTGCACTAGCAGGGAACTGCCAACTGTATTGTTCGTTGACTGACATGTGATTTTCTACTGTGTGATTCAGTTGGGGAAAATGAGAGAAAGTCCAATATTTCCAAGACTAGCGCCTTCAAAATGCTCCTGGAATTCCTTTTAGTTAACCATAACCTGCTGACCATTGTGTTCCTCACTGGTATTTTAACTATCAGGAAGAATGCAATATTTATTAATATTTTATCTAAAGCATTTACACATTTGATGGGATTACTTTTTTTACTGCTAGATCGTGGCAAAAAGTAAGGAAAAGAGCCCTGTGGTAGGACAAAATTCCTTGTGTTACCACTCAGGGGGAAAGCGAAAAACAAGGAGTTAAAAAACAAAGAAATTTAGAGGCTGCCAATGAAGAAAATCACGCAGTCTTTTTGGAGGCTGTAAATGGTTTTGAGAGAAGGAAGGATATTGTTGTGGTGGCCATTGATATTATTTTCAGCCTGCATTGGAGACAGCAATGCCTGATCACGGTTATTCTGTGCTATGTAATAAAAGAACTCTCCATATCATCCTTCAGCATAGGTTTACTGCCCAGTACAAATTATAACTACACATGGTGAGACAGACAGCAGGGGGGAAGGAGGGAAAGAAGGAAAGCAGACCAATAAAAAAAAGCTGTTTGTTAAATCATAGAATCATTAAGGTTGGAAAAGGTCTCTAAAATCAAGTCCAACCCCTAAACCAACACCCCCAGGTCTCCTAAACCATGCCCCAAGTGCCACGTCTAGATGTTTTTTAAACCCCCCCAGGGACAGTGACTCCCCCACCTCTCAGGGCAGCCTGTGCCAGGGCCTGACCGCTCTGGCAGGGAAGACTTTTTCCCTCATCTCCAGCCTAAACCTCCCCTGACGCAGCCTGAGGCCGTTCCCTCTCGCCCTGTCACTGGTGACTTGGGAGCAGAGACCAGCCCCCCCCTCACTCCAGCCCCTCTCAGGCAGCTGCAGAGAGCGAGAAGGGCTCCCCTCAGCCCCCTCTTCTCCAGGCTAAACCCCCCCCAGCCCCCTCAGCCGCCCCCCAGCACATTTGTTCTCCAGACCCTGCCCCAGCCCTGCTGCCCTTCTCTGGACACGCTCCAGCCCCTCAAGGCCCTTCTTGTCCCGAGGGGCCCAAACCTGAGCCCAGCATTCGAGGTGGGGCCTCCCCAGGGCCGAGCACAGGGGCCCCATCCCTGCCCTGCTCCTGCTGGCCACACCAGTGCTGACACAAGCCCGGGGGCTGGTGGCCTCCTTGGCCACCCGGGCACTGCTGGCTCATGCCCAGCCGGCTGTCAGCCAGCCCCCCCAGGGCCTTCTCCGCCGGGCACTTCCCAGCCCCTCTGCCCCAGGCCTGGGGCGCTGCCTGGGGTTGGTGCGACCCAAGGGCAGAACCCGGCACTTGGCCTTGTTAAACCTCACACAGTTATCCTTGGCCCATGGATGCAGCCTGTCCAGGCCGCTCTACAGAGCCTTCCTGCCCTCGAGCAGATCGACACTCCAGCCCGATTTGGTGTCACCTGCAAACTTACTGAGGGTGCACTTGGTCTCCTCACCCAGATTATTGATAAAGATATTAAACAAGACTGGCCCCAGCACCTAGCCCTGGGGAACCCCGCTTGTGACAAGCCGCAAAGTGGTATTGATCCTCTCTCTCTGAATTTCTACCCATAACTTGCTCAAACTCCCACTGAAAATATTTATCCCATTAATATATATGCCTGTAATACATACTACCAGTTTATGACAGCTCGAGACAATGAAAAGCTATGAACGACATAGTGTGGACTCAGATATTACAGCAAACTAATCACTTGTGGCTGCAATGCAAGCAGTGGTGTTAACTATATCGTCTCCAGCATTATTTTTTGACCTCTGTTGTCTGAAAGATTGCAGTAAACCCTGTTCAGACCTTGCTGTCTTTGACTGAAGAGGAAAGGCTGTATGAGAGTGATTTTTTCAGCTGCAGAAAAAATGTTTGAGTGCCTCATGCATTGAAATACTCTTGTTCATATGCACTGAACTGTAGGACATTTTACCCCTGCCCAACTGCCTCTCTGGCTGTTAGGAATTAAAAGTGGGGTAGACCATGCATTTCAGTGATGTCAGATGTGTAGATTTGGGGAATTTCCAGGACCATATGAGGAAGCACAGCTCCAAAGCCAGAAATGCTGCACTCTTGAAGTCTTCTGAGAGGATTCTCAGACATGAACACATACAGGATGCATGGAGTCAAGCTGCTCAGAAGCGTATGACAACTGTGCAGCTGTACGGACTGCCATTTAATGGATGTTCTCCCTCACTGCCAGATCCCACAAGACACCATGAAAGCGAGAGCAGACCTCAGTGATGATGCAAAGCCAGTCTGTAGTTTATGAACCCCTCATGTCCTACTCCAATGGGGTCTGTGAAAGTAAGCCTGTACTTTAGAAGAAAGAATTGATTAAGTCTTCCTAATAGCGCTCTGAGATTTCACAAAAATACATATTGAGGTGAATAGCATGACCAAAATAGTATTGATGACCACTGTTATTCTGTTATATCTACCCAAGAATGATAAACACTTCCTGGTAAATCCTGCTGGGATGGTGAGGATGCAATATCTGGCATTCAACTAGCTAAACCATTCTCTCAGCATTTAGACCTATGTGAATGGTCTCCTTATGGTAGCATGTCTTGCTTCTGGATTCTAAAATGAGCGAGATCCTATTAGCAGTGGGAACCGAGTGTGATTGCCTGGAGAATTGGAGATGTTCCAGTTGTGCTAATAATACTTTTTGCTTAGAGACAATAACAATCCAGTTATGTTAATTTTTTGCCTGGCGCATACAGTGTGCGATGTACAATAATGGCCATAAGTGTTTTTATGAGTGCTTAATGCCCACACTTAAATTTTGCAAAGCAGCTGTCAGAATTAAATGCGTCACAAATCAGACGGTTAATCAGCACGTGAAGATGTAAGGAGCTGTGTCTGTGAATGAGGCGTGCTATTTTTAAAACCCTGGGGAGCTCTGCCATCAGATGGCCTTTTTTGAGCTACGATTATTCCTCAAAACAGTTTGGTTTTGGCGTTATACAATATCTAGTAATTTTTAAATACTGTTCTGAAATTGCTCATTCTGTCTCCTAGATTTGCCACTGACGCGGGCATCCTCACCTCGCTAAGGGGAGCCCTTGTTTCAGGCAATTTAAGCCTTGTTGTCTTATGATATTAATGGCTGCAGGTGACTACATGTGGATGCTCTTGTACATATACCCATGTTCTTTTCATTCATGTCCTACGTTGCATGGGTTGTAACCAAATCACCTAATATTTTAGGTAGGGATTAATCAAGACTAAAGAAGTTAAGACCAAACCTGCAAGTATTTAAAGATGTAAACTCTACTGATTTTAGGAGTTAAACACTGAGATAGGAAGTAAGTTCCTACATACCTTTGTGGCCCTGGGCATTAAACATCCAGTTAATTCGTGGAAGCCAGTGTAAATAGACCACTTCACATCCTTAGGCTATTTGGAAAATCCCAAGTGGGGTTTTGTCGTTTATAATTCAAACTTGATCGAAACATATACAGGCTTGAGAGCTAGGATTCACAAGTTAGTCAAAGTGCTGTAGGTGGTCGCACATGTTACTCCATTATTTTTCTTCCCATGTCTCTAATGTGCTCCTTCTTCTCCCTGATCCTAAATAAGCAGAGGAGGCAACTTTCACTAAAGGCGCATGAAGTGGATGGGCTAGAACAGAGAGGGTTTTCTACTTTTAAAAATAAGTTCCTTTAGTCTCTGAGATCACTGACAAAGTGCTCGGTGACCTTTAAAGGTCCCTTCCAACCCAAACCATTCTGTGATTCTCTACGGTTCTCTGTGTTCCACCCTCATGACAACCTTATTTGCTAGAACTCATGTCTGCAATGATTTTGCTATTAATGCGCAACAACATGATATGCCTCTAGCAAACGTCCCCTGCATTTCAGGCTCTAGTCTGAACAAGGCAATAATATTTACTTGCACTAAAACAATCTTGTCAAGAATTCTGAGGTTTCTTATGACCATTAATTAAGGTCTAAAAATAAATACCCGCACTGCTATTACCACTTCATGCCTGGCTAAACCTATGCAGAAAGAGGTGAAGAGAGCAGTTTGATACGCTCGTGGAAAAAAAAAGTGCAATGAGGAAAAGATGATACAGAAACATTAATATAATCAACAGAAAGCTTATTTTCCTAGCTTGATCAAGGACTAGAGGCTCATCTTGCATCTGTTTAATACTCAAAATGCACCACAGTGTCCTATCAGATATTTCTCTTTGCATTGAAATAACTGCTGGAGCAAGATTTCCACATCTCATGTAAATGTCATTAGCACTCATACTTCTAATTCTGGGATACTGAAGAATTTTTTTCCGCCTCTCTGTGTTTTTCTTTGTTTTCCCTTTCCCCCACTGTGACCAGGAATACCATTTCTGTTGCATGTGGTACATGCGTTCCCACGAAAAGTTTGGGTTTTGAGAAGCTGATATTTTCCAACGGAAACCCATTTCATGAGAAAATCTCCAACCAGCCCCTTCACCAGCTACACCCAGTATGCCTTTTGTGGGCCCAGATCCAGCAGCAATCACACAAGTATCAGCAAAGCGCATTCCATGGACCTCACAAGAGAGGTCCTGAGAGCAGAACGTGGCCCACTAGCGGGATGTTATTGGGTTCTGCAAACATATTGCTACCAGCTGTTTTCAGCTGGGCGTCAGCTGCGTGTATCGTACACATCTTTCTGTGAAGTTCTGATTGAGCAAATCCCTCCGGCAGAGGTACCCAAAATCCAGCTTAGGCTTTGGTGGTGGCCTTCACAAGCTCTCCCAGCTCAGCCTGCTCCTGTAGCAGAATATTTATTACATAAATGTCTACCTTATTCTGGGGTGCTACAAGGCTCTCCCTGTGCAGCCAGGGAAGACTGTGTTTTATAAGGAATCTCTCTCCCAATGGATACATGTATAAAGAAACCACTCCAGAAGCACAACATGGAACAGGTGTTATTTATTCTTTTCACTGACAATTCCTGCTTGCTTTCTTCTCCTGGGGAAAGCAATGGTCCCAGATTGGACTCACAGCTCAGAGCAAAGAGCAGCAGATTCCTTTGAAATGCTCCTGAAGATAACTTGGCTTCCAATAGGATTAAATAAATTGCAGCATTAATAAGGCTGGCAGGACTTTGCCACAGAGAACGGCAACGCTACTGCTGTATACAAACCATATTTAGCCAGTTATTACTGCCTCCATTTTTAAGCTCATTTGATGACTTTGAGGAAAGATGAGGAATCAAGGACTGTAGGCATCTTTGGCTCATTCTTAATTTCAAATGGCCAAAAGAACAGAAGAAAGGGGAGAACGTCTAGCGAGAGAAATGCTGCATGGCTCTGGGAAGACAATATTTCATCTGTATTAAATTAAGTGGGATGAATTTGAATTTGATATTTGTGGCACAGCTTCTGTCTTTATTTAGGGCAGACTGCGCTATAGATTGCATTGATTCTTCAGTTTCCCGGAACATGCTTCACTTTCTAATTGTGAGTGTGCATAGTAGCAAAACCAGATTCCAGTTTGCTCTTCATCAGCACACGCATGCACGTTACAGGTGGAAAATAGCAGAGGCAGAACTTCCCATCAGCGTGTAGTAAATGTTCTCCTCTGTGTTTGCAAAACAAAAGCACAAGATTCTGAGAAAGAAAAATTATATATCTACAAAAGTCTGCAAAAATGCCAGGAGCTTTTGCTAAATTTCTTATTTCTAAGTTTTGTCAGAAAAAATTTCTACATCACCTCATCATTTTATTATGAAACGAAAAACAAATATCAAAGTGGTATTCCTCTTAGAGTTGTACGGCAAGTATAGTTAAATACATTTAAAAGGCAAACATAGTTTGATTGGTCTGTATTATTTTTCCCTAGAGTCATTCACATTTCATTTTCTTCTTCCGATTTTGATCAGGATTCGTTCCTTAACGCCTGATATTCTTAAAGGAAAAGATGCTCTTATCCACCCCTAGCAAGCTGCTCTCTGCAAATCAATAAGGAGAACACGGTTCCCTTCCAATGAACTCTGATGATCATCCCAGACCTATTCATTTGGGCCGTAGTTTTGGCAGATATTCAGATGTGCAGTAGACTGGAGCTATTTGAACGTCAAAGTCAAACGCAAGCGTATGCTTTGTTGGGCAAAGACGGCTTAGGTACGTGCAGAAAGTTAAGTTTAACAACGATTGGGGTGACTCCGTGCTACTGCATTAAAAATTAGAATACTTCTCTTTCAGACATTTATTTAGTTTTTCATAGTACAGAGCTGGAACAGGAAGAGAGCAGTATTATCTATCAGTCATATGGCTTTCAACCTTTTGGAACAGCACATGTTGTGCACTATGTATATTTACCCATTAAAAAAGTCTGTAGATTCATTTTTTTCTCTGACATGAAAAATGTTGATGGAAGCACTAAAGGATTAGACTGTCTCTGTGATTTGCTTGCTAAAGTAAACATGAGCCAATACTGTAACCAGATCACATACTTGTGGCGGAGTAAAGTGACTAATTTAATTTTCAGCCACACTGAGAAGAAGCAGAAAGTGCATCAGGAAATGGACTGAGCTTTCTTTAGTGTGGGAATGAAAACGCACGTGGGAGAAATGGGCCTGATGGGGATTTTTGGCCTCATTTTACCTGTCTTGGCCCTTGGGATACATCAAGAAGAGTATTTCAGAATGAACTTATAAGGATTCAGCAGACAAGTAATAAAATGGATTTCTATTTCTTCCTCATAGAGCAGTTCAAGGAAAGCCAAGTCACCAAATAACTGTAGGAGTGTTACAGTGGGAGGTGAGCTCGGTTCAGTTTCCAGGCTCTTTCTCTAGTCGCTGCAGTTGAATTGGTTCTCTACTCTCAGACATTGATTTAAACAAAACAAAAAGGAACAAGTCATTTAACTGCAGTGCCACTGAGAGGCTGGCTCTAGCCTCCCCACAACTAACTTAAACAAGGAATCAATGATTTATCAGCTGTGACTTACTCAGCTTCCCTGTGTTTGCAGCAAGGTGTACAGGATTTTCTGGGGTTGCTCTTATTGTCCAATTCAATGTTCAGCTCTAGCTTTGACTCAGCTGCCAGGGATGGGAGAAAGACGATGAGTCAGGAAGCTTCTAAGCCATCCTGCAGCATATTAGGACTGAGATCCATTGAGAGGACAAGCTGGTGCCAGAACAGACCGGAGCAGTAGTGTCCCACACCCTTTCCGCACAAGATGTGCCATTTCAGAATACAATCCCATTCCAATAAATGTTTTGCAGTGTTTTAGCAAAATATGCAGTACCTTTGATCCTGCTGACTGAAGAAGTGACGAGTAGTCTTGAAAGGCATCCCTTGCTTAACACGATTAGAAGTCAGCAGTAAATGTTAATGCTGTGCTTTAAGTCCTGTTTTACAATGCAAATGACTCCTTCATGGATCTGTGAGCAGCAAATTGGATTTTGTGGGGTGTGGGTTTTTTTGGCAAGATTGTGGGCAGATCTTACAAACTGATCTCCAATAATTTCCATTTAAAATGAGTGTTACTATCTATTTTTGCTATGGTAGCATCTGGGCAACCAAAATAGCCAGCCGCCCTGCCATTGCATGAAGTACTGAACAAAACGTACTAGAAGAGCATGACCTCCATTTAGTATAGGAAAGGATGTTTCCATATGAAAGCATCGTGGCATGGTCACACCAAAAAATCCTTTCTATCCTTGGATGCAGCTGTGTCATATAACAAGAGGGTTGCTGGTTGGATAGTGTTTATCTGGGAAGATTCCTTAGTGGATATTGTAAAAGAATTTGAGAGGCTCTTACCAACCTGAAGCGGTCATGCTACTCACAGAGTTCATTGCAGCCTGGGGTAGGGTTGGGGGGTAGGCCAGTCTGGCTGGCTCTGACTCCTGAGTTTTGGTCCGTTGCCATCAGGAGGGTGCTCCCGAAGGAAAAGCGTTTGAAAAAAAATTCAGGTCCTCAACAAAAACACATTTCACAATGAAGACCTCAGTTTTCATCTCCCTGAAAGAGAACCTGGTGCCTAAAGGTAACATAGGCTTCCTGGGTGTGGCTGGATTCAACGCGTAAAGGTAGGGGAAAGAAAAAGAGGAGCACTACCCTGCAGCATCAATTAATCTTTGCAATAACCCTTCGCTAAGCACATGTGCTGTGGCACTTCCGGGCAGGACTGGGGCTCCGCTGCTCTGCAAGCACATGCCAAGAGACCCTTCCACTCGAAAAAAACTTCAGCAGTTTAAGTGCAGGAAGAGAGAAGAGCAGTGCTGTCAGTCCCATTGCGCTGGCTGAAGTGTGAAGAGCAGATAGGTCACATATCTTGGCTAAGGTCATCCAGGCAGCTTTCAGCAGACACGTCCCTTGAGTACAAGCATTTTTACTTCAAAGTCACAAGAGGTCAAGCTATAAAACATGCTCTTTTCCTCACCAGCAGTCCATTCCTGCCTTCAAGCACATTTCTGTGCATACACTAAAAAGGATTTGGCTGGAAAAGGCAGAAAAGTTCGATAATAATGAGAAATGCAAGCTGAAAATGGCACCTACCAGCTTACTCTTTGTGAAGACAAGCATATGAACAAGTAAATGGGCTTAAAAATACTGGCTAAGAGCACACAATGGATTTAAGGTACATGGCAGATAAAGTATTCTTCGTTTTCAAAAAATAATAATTACACAATAATGAACACTTCCCGCTCCCGTAGCCCTCCTGCTTGGACATGCGTTGCTGCCTACTTTGTTCACCCTGCATCACAGAGATGGCACAGGGAGGTCAGGTATCATTCCTAAACAGAATCATCAGGAGAATCCAAACTCAGTAGAGCAACATTTATTGTATTACTCAGAGCAGCAAAAACTAGCTGGGAAAATATGGAATTTAAAAACATACACACAGTTCAAGTCTTATTTGCTGGCTAAAAAGTGAGACGGGACCTTCCATACCAGGGAAGTTCTGGTTTGATCTTTTCTTTGGAATGTCTGTGAAAACACTCAAAACATTTCCTTGCAACTTCTCTTTTGCATGAGATGGCAGTATATTAACTGACAACAAAACCAATCAATTGTTCCAAAATACTTCAGATAGAAAATATAAAAATGGGATGCTGTCAGGGTTTAACCCCAGCTGGCAACTCAGCCCCACGCAGCCGCTTGCTCGCTCCCCCGGTGCGATGGGGGAGAGACTCGGAAGGGTAAAAGTGAGAAAACTCGTGGATTGAGATAAAGACAGTTTAACAGGGAAAGCAAAAGCCGCCCACGAGCAAAGCAAAGCAAGGAATCCCTCCACCCGTTCCCCCGGGCAGGTGGGTGCGCAGCCAGCCCCAGGACAGCGGGGCCCCATCACACCTAACGGTGCCTTGGGAAGACAAACGCCATCACTCCCAACATCCCCCATCCTCCTCCTTCCCCCAGCTCTATGCGCTGAGAATGACCCATGTGGTGTCGGTTGGGGTCACTGTCCCGGCCGTGCCCCCCCAGCCCCTCGCTGGTGGGTGGGGTGAGGGGCAGAAAAGGCCTTGGCTCTGTGCATGGAACCACCCCTGGGTTATCAGCACTGCTTCCAGCACCAATCCAAACACAGCTCTGCACCAGCTACTGTGACAAAATTAACTCTCTCCCAGCCAAAACCAGCACAGATGCTACCACTTCATCAGAATTCCCCCAGTCACGAAGCAATATTCTACCCAAATAAGTTCATTGTTCTGCCATGTTATTAGGAAGAAAGTACATGGTGCAATGGAAGATGGTTCCACCTGTGTTTCTCCAAGAATTCATAGTAGTCCTTTTTGTACATCCTACTGTTTTTACAATGCAAGAATTTACATGCATTGAGTGGGAACTATATGAGTCAATTTTTGCTGTAATTTTAGTACCCTGTTATTTTAATGTGCAACTGCACGCACAAATTAGAGTAGTCTTCAAATCATAGATGCCTTTCTGGAGCAAGGCTTACAGAACAACTTAGCTGAACAAACAAAGCGTTAGTGTTGACTTGCTTGATTTGACGGCCTGTGCAAAGCCAGAATTGCACTGCATCCAGATAATGAAATGAGAGAAGGAACCAAATTAACCTGGCCGGTATGGATATCTGGATTTTTTACTATGAATTTCTATTTTAATGTATCGCTTAACAGCAGTGTCTTTTTTTGCGAAATTTTCTGCTTTCCAAATAAACATGCTTTAATATAAATAATAACGATGACAATAAAATTATGTCGTTTGCATTGATGTCATCATTTTCCCACAGGGCTTCCAAAGAAGCCGAACAGAAAATATTCTCTAGAAGAAAAAACAGCTTCGGCCCAGCCAAGCAGATCACTCCTGCTGCTAAAAGGTGCAAGTCTACTGACTTTAGCATAACTCCATAGCTCACAGAGTGGTCAGAATTGATACTAAAGAGAAGGCGTGTTACTCTGGCTTATATAAAGGAACAGCACATTCTGTACCAGAATTGGCTGTGTGTCCCATCTGGGCTGAATTTCCCCTCGATAATTTCTTTATGTCTTGGAATTCAACCTCTGGAGAGCAATCCAGCCCATGGCTTTATGTGCTATTTAAATTCAATGGAAGCACTAGTTTGGGAGCTCTGGTAATGCACTGTGCTCATCTACACACACAAAAAAAATACATGCTACAAGCTAAATGCTTTGGTTTTATTTTCCATGGTTCTTAAGGCCTGACAAGACTACTTGAGTTTTGGGTTGAGTTAAAGAGACTGAAGAGCAGCACACCTATTTTCTGCTCCAGCAGCCATCTATTTTAGCCTACGGCTCCTGTGCACGATCTGCTGACTGGCTGTGTACATCTCTTCCCACCTCCCGGCATACCAGTTGCCTCTGCTCTGGTCAAAGTATGGGAATTTGTAGTTTCTCCCTCTGTGTTTGTGACCCATCTACCCTGTACAGAGAGAATACTTTTGTGCCATATTTTGAACAGCTTTTATTGCTACTTTTTCTTTGCTACTAACAATTTCTTAGGCATATATTTGGCTCAGTTTTGTTACCTGTATTTTGCACTAATACAACTTTATTTCTCGTATAAAGGAGTTCCTGGTTTTCGATACTTCTCATGTTCTTTTGTCACGTTATAAGAGAAAGTTTGTTTCTCTGAGTTACCTCAGTAATTCAGCTCTTGACAACTGGTAATTTACATTTATGCTTAAGAAAGTGAAGCACATAATGGCAGTTTGAAGTAAAACCAGACCATCTGTGATCCGAAACAAACCAGGGCTACACTGAGATTTCTGGATAAATCAAAGTTAAGGCTTGTCCACCAAGTTTGACATGCCAGTGTGTGGGAGGGTTTGTGTTCAGCCAGTTGGGTAATGATGGCTTTGGACTTAAGCTGTATCTAAATGCAGGAGAGCCATTCTCTGTAGTTCCTTGCTTGCTGCGGTCCCCATCACTTTCAATTAAGTTTTAAATGACCTTGGCTCTCTCTCGACACATCTGGGCACCTAATTTCTGTTGATTTTGAGTGTCTGAGTGTTCGCCCCTTCTGAAACCATCATAAATTCTGACTATATCTTGCATTAATACATAATGAAGCCCTTTATTCTACAGCATTTAAATGTCAAGTGGCAAAGTATGAACCACGCAAGAAACTGGACGGTCTGCTCCAAGCACTAAGTGAAAAATTCCTTCCAGTAATGGCATACTGGGCTCTGCATACTATATTCCTTCTTTGTTTTACAACAAAAAAAACCAATCCAGAATCTCTGATGCCTGTTGTCACACACGGAGGCTGCTCTCTGCGCTCCTTTAATGACTTCCCAGGGGTGGTGTCAGCCGTTACATTCCGATCTCCTAAAGCATAGAGGCTTCCCTCTGAAAGAATTATCTAGTTTAATTGGCTTTAAATTAATGAAAGGGAAGCTTGCTCATTGCAGTCACATCAACTTAAGACTTACAAGAAATTAACAATGTCACTGGGAAAGAAAACAAAAGAAAAACTAATATTCTTCTGGTGAAAACATCAGTTTGTATTTCCAAGCGTTATCTGGATTTCCAAACAGACACATTTCTGTTCCAAGTGAAGGAACAGCCAGCTGGTGTCAGTCAAAATTTTCATCGTGAGTGGCAAGATGATGCGCAGCCACGATGGGCAAGACCTCTAATTTCAGGGACTTCAGACACAGTCAGCATCTTCAGGTGTGAGATTTTGAGTTTTTCTCAAAAAATAAAAAAGAAAATGTCGCTAGTGCAGTTTCTTTGGGCGTGGTCTGAATGGTCTTTTTTTCCTTTCTGCTGGCCTTTAAAATAAAAAGGAGAAAATAGAAGTATATTTTAGAAAAGAAGAATGATAAGTGAAAAAATGAGAGGAAACCATGGACCAGATCCCTTGCAAAGTCACCAAGGCTGTGAATGATCAGCACTTCTGTAACTCAAACTCTTTTTGTTTAGCTAACAGGCTAAAGAAAAGACATTCATGGATGTAAGCTGAATCCTGCATTATCTGTCCTCCCGTAACCGGGGGGAGCTGTCTGAAACTAGCCGGGAGCCAATAAAATGCCTCAACCTCAAACGTACGGAGATCTCTTTCCAGATTATATGCAGTCCGCCCCTTGGATGCTTATAGAGATCCCTTCACTGATGGATGTTACGGAGTCCTCCCCTGATTACCCACCGCAGCAAATTTATCCTGGCTGTGGGGCAGCACAGAATCAATGCCTTCGTTAAACAGACGGGGAGCTGTGCCCTGCAAGGTGAAGTGGCGCGTGTCAGTTCCCGTCGTCACAAAACTAGACGTTTTGGGGCGTGTTGGAAAAGGTGAATCAACTCCTGTATTCACTGAGCAGTACTGATTTATAGAGCAAGGCGCCCGGGCTGCATGTTCAAGACGCTACAGAAAATTATTTGAGAGGCCCACAGATGCAAATCACGGTAATAAAAAGAGTGATGGCTTATTGAACTCCAAAGAGAAGGATGGCTTTTGGCAGGACACACATTTTTGGAAACATAATATCCAAATTCACAAGGTGCCTGTCTACTTGGGGGATTAAACTATTTTTCACAGCTTGAATTTCAAATGCAGCCTAGGCAAAAGTCAGAAACTTCCATGAAACAGTATGTGAATTTTGAAAAAATTAATGCTTGCGTTTTACATATCTCCTATCAGCTCAGTAGGTCTTTAATAAGGTTGGTGAATTACACAGAGGCCGTTGCTGTCAACTAGAAGGTTTTGTGTCGAGCAGAGAAGTGGCTCATGAGCCTGTGAGTCAAAAAAGGGCAAAAAATACTAGTTCTGGGGCTGCTCACTTCCCCAGTATCTCCAAATAGTTCTCCCAGGTGTCTTGCCTGAGACTTAATTCCTCCTCCTTGCAGAGCCCTCCTTGCTAAATTATCGTCAGCTTTTCATGGTCTACAGCAAATGACAGGAAGCACAGCAGAATGAGTTGGTGAGTAAGGAGCTGGTTTCTGATGCTGCTGATAGGTGGGGTTTTAGAAGATAGAGAGGGCAATTCAGAGTGTGGGTAATCGAAGGAAGCCTAGGAAAAGGATTTTTTTTCCCTTTACCTCCTACACTAACAAGATAAAAATGACTGGGAGTGCTTAGTGACGTATGTGGAGATGAAATTGCCTGCAGGTCAAAACCTCTGAGCTGCTGAGTGAGCAGCCGATCCGAGGTGCCACCCTGGGCCCGTCGTGGGAAGTCTGCCGCTGATGTTGGAAGGGCGAGGATTCCGCCTTCTCGGAGAAAAGCGGTAGTCCTGTGATAGTGGCAGGAATCTCTCCTTAGGGTCTGGAACCCCACTGTGGGAGGCCTTTACAAACACTGAACAAAAACGATCTAGACTAAAACATTGAGATTTAAAGATAAAAGTGTTGTCAGGGTGCAGAAAAATCTCAGGTTTCAGTCAAATGCTCTAAAAAAAAATACCGCATTTTATCTGTGGAGCTAGCAAGCTATTGCAGGCAGTATTTCACTGAGTGTTAATTTGGCTGGTTCTATTGATGCGTTAATGAATCTATGCAGAGGAGGATGAGAACTCTCATGTCTGGCCGGCTCAGAGTTGGGTTCCTCCTTAGACACCCGTGATCCAAATTTTGTCTTTCCCTGTGCACGCTCTCTCTCTCATCCAGCTCACAGGATGGTAAGGAGGGTTTCTAGACAGCTCTAACTGTGAAGTTTAGAGATTCTTGGGTTCCAAAATTTGATTTCCCCTGCTAAAGCTGCAAATATGCCGACTGTGAAGCATTAATTGAGAATAAATTTGCTCAGTCATCAGACCTGGATTTTCTATTTCTATTCTTAACTGCATAAACTGCTATTTGTTACAAGTTTGAAGTAATGCTGAGAAGCTTCACACATGATTTGACTTGAAAATGCCTATTACCCATTCTGAAAGCAAAATCAACCACTCTCCTGAGAGCTGCATGAGGATAAATCAAAGCCTGGGGATTCTGTTGCTGTAACAGTGACAGAAACAAAATAGACATCTGGTGTGTTTCATTATAAAAACTTCTAAATTCAAGAGAAGTTTGAAGCGCTTCAAGAATTCCTACCCATAGTTTCCTCACAGCAGGTAAGAATTAGATTTTTTTAGAAATAACATTTTTCCACCTGCATAAATTTGAAAAGCGGTGCTGAGTTCTAGAAGTGTTGTATTTTTATTTTTGGCTGTTTCTGCTGTTAAATCACAAGTTGCAGAAAATTGGTTTACATTAAAAGGAAAACTGCTTCAACATAATCAGAAGATTAGCATCAGCCAGACCCTTATTTGACCTGCAAATGTATGAGTTGGGAATAACACAAGTGAAATTAATGGTATTTTGGTGGTGGTAATTTTTTCCTATAAAACCTTAAAAAAAAATCCCCAAAACCAACCCTAAAAGGAAACCCTAGTAATGAAAATATTCAGATGATCCTAGGAAAACTGATAATCTTGAACATGAACAAAGGAAAGCTGGTGTCAAACTGAAAAGGAAAGCACAATCTATATTTCCAGCCCCACGTACACACAAAACCAAAGCTCTGGAAAAAGCGTTGATGAACAAAACTTTTCTAAGACTTGACGCAGTGGCCATTCAAAGGGAAGTCTCCCTCAGTCAGATCTGCGAGCGTTATGCCAAGCATACCGCCACACTTAAACGTGGTCTTTCTGGCTGTTCTCCTTGGTTTTGTGGAAATTTCAACATCTTTGTGAGACTAAATACGCTGTAATTTAAACCGATAGGTATTATTTGGTTTCTGCCTATTAGGCTCGAAGGCTTAGGGTGACAATAAAGCACACACGGCAGGCGGTGAGCAGCGGTCCCGAGAGGTGACTTGATGATCCTGGAGGTCTCTTCCAACCCTCGAGACCCTGTGATTCCCCGGGTGGCCCTGGCCGCCCGCCCGCTGTCTGTCGTGGTTTCTGGGCTCCCTCTCGTGGCTCTTCCACCCACTTCAAAGGGCCTGCTTCGCTCTTTTGCAGCTTTTCTTGCCGAGCTTCCAGGTCTGCCCTTTCACTCCTTCCCACCACTGCTGTAAAGCTTGGTTTAAATATTGCAAATTAGATAGCTGGCAGACTTGGGAGAGTTGCTTTGCTGCAGGCTGCTGCGACCGCACGCGCTCGGACCCGTGAAATTCCCCTTCAGCCATCCACCCATCTACTCTTTACCTAAGTTGGGTTTTGTTTTGTTGTTTGTTGGGTTTTTTGTTGTTCTGGATTTTTTAAGATTTCTATGCCTTGTAAAGAGGCGGTAAACAGCAACTGGAACCTTTTTGCTCCTAAAGCATCTCTCAAACACCTTGATGCTGACTTGCTGTCTAGCATGGCAGAAATCATCTAAAAGCAGAAGCTCACCAAAGAGGCTTCAACCATTGCTGACCTGACGTAACTGCCTTACCCCCTCACTACATTCTCTCTTAATCTGGAGATCACTTAGTCCCTGGAGGCTCATAACTGGGATACCTGCTACCTTTTCCTCAGCCATGTGGAGTATAAACCACTGCCTCATATTTTATGTCATCTTTACAAGATACCCTTATCACACAAAAATACCAGAGCATGAAAAAGTCAGGCGTTAAACACTCAGGGTTCTCTATGGTTTATTTTAGATAAGAAACCTTACCAAAAAAGTTACGAGACAATGCCCAAAATGCTCTGTGTTGTTTCCTGTTAGCATTTGAATTTAAAAAGTCTCCATAAACATAATGCATTCTGGTGTAAAAATAAGGAACAGCCCTATTTGCAAGCAGTGTGTATTTGTTCCCTTCCACACTCCGAACTAATTGGCGTATGTTTTACTGTCCTGAGGTTTTATTAATGAACAATATTTCATTCAAAGCTAATTAAAATCTCTAGGCAGACCATGCTTAGCACTAGAGATGCCAAATATGAAAGCAGAGAACAGGTGAGCAGACAGCCTAATAACTGTAATTATTTTGTTGGGAAGTAGGAAGAAGCGGGACTAAAGCCCACACATCAGAGACTCATAAATACAAGACACTTAAAGTTGTCAGGTATGTTGAGCCACCATCAATAATTCACTGGCGCTGCTTTAAAACACTAGTTTTAGAGATATTAATCTGCAAAAGACATTTAGATCCTGTTCTCAGGACATCGCTACTCTGCTGAGGCAGAAGAATCTTACGCTGGAGAATGAGGGGCATGACATGTTTTTTCAGTCTTTTAGCTGGAATATGTTGCTGGGGAACAGAAGGCATGGACTCAAAAACTGCAGTCTGGCCATTCCTGAATGCTTTTGGAGGCTGTAGGAGCTCATAGGAATTTAAAGCAGCTTCTTAGAGTTTTTCTTAGACTGTACAGGGAAAAGGGAAATATAAATATCATCATAAGTTCTGGCATGGGTCATCTCACCCAGGAGGGATGCGGTGAGGTGGCTAAGAAGACATGACAGCTGGGATGTGAGCACCATCAGCAGTCTGTCTTTTACAGAAGGCACCGGGCTAGTTTGTGGCCTCCACTCTTCCCCAGCCCCATCTTGGAAACTACATTTTACTTTATTGATGTATTTCTCAGCTTTCTTGTGAGAGGGTCCTCCTCTTATTTCCCCTCAGGCTTTCAGATCATGCTGAATTTGATTTCCTTCTAGCTGCCCATTACCTGCTGCTGCAGTTAACCCCTGCCTTACTGCTCTAAGTTTGTAAAGCCCATCTCGATCATACCAAGAGCAAATCGAAACTGGAACGGTTTCTCTTACCCCAGCTTGCTGCGTTTCACGTATCTAATTACCTCCCTCAGACAGCTGCGAAATCTTACACCTACAGCAGCTTATGAGGAGGGGGAATCTTTCTTCTTTCACAACAAGAAATAAAACTGAGGAAATGTGGATTCTAGAGTCCAACCTGTGGAAAAAGTTTCACGTAGTTTGAGCTGGGATATCTGAAGCTCCTTACCTGCAGCCTGGCACTCAGAGCATCAGGAGGTCAGCTGAATCAGGAGACGAGAAAACAGCCTGCCACCGCTAGGTCTTCTTATTTGAACATCAGGTAAAAGATGAAAGAAATAGAAAGGGAAATGTACTGAGACTCGAGCAAAGATTTCTCAATTTTGCTTTCGCCATTGTGTAGTCTTGCATTAGCAGCTGTAATTAGTCAGTACTAGACCATCAACTGTTACTGAAGTGTCTGCGACTGATTTGACATAAGATTTTTATGGGTACGAGCCCATTAACTTAAGAATTTACACCGACTATTCTTCTGAAATGATAAGCACAAGGCTCATCAAAATGGCATTTCTGTTCTCATAAATGGTTTTAACATTGGCCGTAGCCATCAGCGTTAGAACACTTTCCCGTGCGCCTTTTTGCCAGTGAGAGGCAGGAATCCATGCTAACAGGTCAGTTTATGAAGAGCACTCTGAACTGATTGCCGGACTTTGGGAAATGAGTCTGAATTTGCCCTTAAATTTTGTCGCTTGTTAGGTTTATCTTTACCTTCTGCAAGTAAAGTCAGATACACAGAATATCTTGAGCTGCGTATTCTCTAAGCACGCTGACATTACAAAGAGGTGACAGAGAGCTGGAGCTCAGACTGCTTTGGTAGGCACGTGTCCTCTTTTTAGGGCTCATCTACTTAAGCAATATTTTTCTTTCATTGCCAAATGAAACTTCAGGGCCTGCAACATCAAGCGGCTGGCAGGAGATATTTAGTATTACACAGGACTGAATTGCACTGTCCATGGGCTGGAATTTGACACGCTCTGTATGTGTTTTCATCATTTAGCATGTGTAAGGACTAAAACTCAATGTTAGACAGTAGTTATATTCTCAAACCAGGTGGGAGGGTTATAATAGAGAAATCCATTTGAAAGAAAGTGCCAATCCTGTTCAAAATCTTGGCTGTTTGCAAAACTGATCCTTTTTGGAAAGCACTTGAATTTTCACTCATGCCATGTCTTATCACTCAAACAGAACATCCATCAATTAATGTCAAAACGCCATGAAATCTCCAAAACGGCTCTTGACAACCACAAGAATACAAAATTAATTAACTAATGACCAGTCAGTCTGCTATGACAGTCCGCAAAATTCATGATGGTGCGGTGTTTAGGTGCAATTCATGAAATATAAATGGACCGGGCAGAGCTAAGCCACCTTGTAAAACTTTGGGCAATACGGCCTCCCCGTGGGCAGAGGCGGGTTGGCTGCCTGTGTGGCTGTCTGTCCTGCCGGCGAGCTAGCCCCGTACGTGGGCTTGTCTGTCACAGCCACGGAGCCCTTTGTCCCCTGGAGCAGCTCGACCTGCCCGTAAGCAGGGCTCCAGCGCCTGCACCGGTGCGACCCGCTGCTTTATCCAGCAACCAGGGGTGATCCCCCTGCTCCCTCCACCTCCCTTTCCAGGGGCCGGTGAGGAAGCCCTCTGCTAGAGGGGCAGACTAGCCTTTGGTGCTGCTTTTTGCTGGGGTGACCTTCCCCAGGTGGGGTTGAGCTCCCTGCCTGGGCTCCTGCAGAGACGGCGCTGAAGTACAGGCGACGTCCTTTCCCTCGCCGGGGAGGTGGTCAGAGACCCCCTGTAGGCAGGTGGGAGTGCCTTGCCGTGCCTTTCAGGGGTTTGGGGCGAAGCTCGGTGGAGCAGGGGGTGCCCTGCCCGTTATGAGGGTGTGGGTCCCATCTTGCCTGGCCCCTGGCCAGTCTGCCCGACTGGGGAGGGCCCCTTGCTGTTGCTGTGGGGAAGGCTGAGCTCTGGGACCCCCCCCGGGTGTCAACCCACCAAGGCCTGGCTCTGTGCGATTCTCTGCCCAGCTTGATCGGGGGAACCCTCTGCTAGTGGGGTGCGGACCAGCATCTGAGAGAAGGAGCTTCCCATGTCCCCCAGGAGCTGGGCTGCCCCGTAGCCCGGGGACTGCAGGTGCCCCAGTGTCCCCAGCCTTAAGCTCTCCCGCCTGTGGGCCGAGCCCCGCTGTAAAGCAGAGTGAAGGCTCTCCGGTGACGGCCTTTCATGCGCACCAAAATACACCCAGAGTGCCCACCTGGGACCGCCCGGCGTTGTGCAGCCCAGGCTTCAGTCAAGGTGCCCACGCAGCTCCTCCCTTGGAGGCAGCTGTGTCAGCACTGTTTACTGGCGTTTTCGTTTAAGCCAGGGAGGTTTGGGGGCACTTGGGAGGGAGCGGTATGTGCATGCAAACGGCAGGAGGTCAGAATAAATTTGATTTGTAGTTTCTGCACTTCTGTAGCCCAGCATAATCTTCCTTGTCAGTAGGGCTTTTGATGTGTTTAATCTTATCTTAAATTTGTATGTTTGTCTTCCAGAAATCAAGAGTTCTAGAGTGTTTTACCTGTCACTACAGGTACTGCTGCTTAATCTCTTCCTCAGTGTCCTGGAGGTCTCTTTCATTTTGTGTCTTTAATGTGGTTCTGTACCGTTCTCCTAATGAGCACGATTTCTCAGTAAAGTGCAATGTCAAACCTCAGGGGTTTTACTTAGCAACTTTCTGGCCTGGATCTGCTTTATTTCACACCAACCAATTTTACCGTGTGTGCAATTTTACCTGTGAAGAGGATCGTGTTCTTAAAATAAGTAGTTAATGTTCATTCTCAAATGGGTTTTTGTCACAGTCTTGTTTTCAGAGATACTGTGTGCTCCCAGATCTTCTCTGGAATAGGCGTGCTTGCTTCTCTGAAAAGAAGTCCTTGACTTCTCGTTGTTTCCAGTGTGTTTTGTTGTGTCAATTCTTGTCCAAATTTAAACAAAGTGCAGAATTTCAGAAACACTTTAATACAACCGGTTCCTCTCGAGAACAGGTACTTTTGCTTTTAGTTAAGTGTTCGGAAATAATACTAGTCTTTCAGCACAAAGGACTGTTTCAGCACAATTAGAGACAAGGGCTCTTGCTGAACGACTGTTAAAGCGCATGCTGATGAGTACATGCATAACCGCACACCGAGGCCGGGCAGAACAGCTTTGTATTATTAATGTTGTCATTATTTCCATGCTGTCCTGCTCAGCTGTTTGAGCCCCTTAAGAGCAACCGGGAAGGGAGCAACTGAAGACAAGTACAACTTGCACAGAGGCCACAGCTACTTAGTTTAGAAGCAGCAATATTAAAAGCTATTGAGAGCCTATGTGTTTGGGAGGGGGATTGAGAGGAATGACATTTTTCTTGAGTCTGCACGATATGAAAGTCAAAATATTGTAATTTCCAGCTGAACACTCTTTTTACCACTTCTTTATTCCCCAGCTTCAAGTGGGGGTGTTTAAAGGTTAATGCTTTAGAGTGCTCCTTCACTTAGAGGTTAGCCTGTGAATGTATTTGAAATCCAATAACCCAGTATGTCTTTTTTCTTCTCCAACCCCTTTTTCATCCTGGCTGGTTTCCCTGCGCTATGGTCTGGTTAGCTTTGAAAGCAAGGCGGTATCCTGAGTGAGATTGAAATTGTTGTTTTGGTGCCTGAGCTGTAGGTAGACACCTTGAAATCCATGCATCTAGCCACGCGGCTGTTTCTGTGGTTCGTACATTCCAATTGCATTTTAAATACCTATATAACTTTAAGTTCAATGAGCAATGCTTGGTGGCACCTCTGGGATGAATTACTAAATGGTGCTGATCATAAAAATGAGTTTATTTTCCTGCAAAGGTAGTAAATAAACACCAGCACGCACCTAACTGCCGGTAAATTCATTGGCTTCTCTTGTTCTCACTCATTCTACGTCCACGCTTATTCCACCTATCGGCCTTATTTGTGTTTCGAACCTTTTAAAATGCTTTCCACATTTTGCAGCCTGCGATGATGATGTTCCCGAGATACTTGCAAATGGCTTGCCGGCTGTTTGCTTCATCATCTCCTAAGCAAGCGTAACATCAGTGACTGTGGCTGTGCAATACACTCATGGTGTATTTTATACACTCTGAAAACAGAGTGTCTGGAGGATCAGAAACGAGGATGACGGGCAAACATCTGAACCGCCAGGTGGATGGAAGGCGGAATGAGTACTAGGTTCTGTGGGGTTTATTCCGATTCTATTTAACGAATGCTTATTGACATTTCTGCCAATATATTACAAAATTGTTGGTATTTTTTCCTTGAGCAGTTTGTGAGGGTTTGTCCAAAAGCATTTGAATTTTACTGAAAGAAAACAGGACAGCTTTAGCAATTAACGTTTTCCATGTTAATTGACTTCCATTTAACCTGCCAGAAATGTCTTTAATGTCTGTGTCATGGTTAAAAATATACCTTCTTGCTTTAGTCAATCGTGTAATCACACTCTTCATAATCTGCTTTAGCTTTGTGCTCATTACGGTAAGACCTGAATTGTCACCCAGAATTATTAAATCTAAAAAGTTCTCCCTTTAACGCTAATTAACGTTTAACCAATTCGTTTTAAATACGTAGCCTGAGTTATGATGAAAATCTTATTAACTCTTGGTTTTGTAATGTAAGGTGTGGCTGATCTAAAGGCTTGGTTTTCGGATGGAAAGCATCTCCACCAGGAACCAGGCTGCCTCACAGCTGAGCGCTCGGGGTGTGTCTGGTGCGTGGGGTTTCACAGCCCTCGCAGGTGCTGCTGCCTCACTGAGCAGCTGCATTGGCAGGAGATGATGTACGCGTGCAAGGAACCCCAAGGCTTACAGCTGACAAAATGTGTGTGGCCATGGATCTCGTCCCCTCTGACAAATGGTGGCTCCTCTCCCCTACTGTCCTTCTGGAGAGCAGCTAATTCAAGCAACAGAAAAGCCAGGTTTTGCTGATTTGCCTCCACGGTTCTTGTAGGCATCTTAAGCTTTGGGGGCAAATGTAATTTTTGTTGAAAGGTCTTTGAAATGTGTCTCAGGGCAAACACTTCTGCTGTTTGAATTGTATTAGCTTTTTTATAATAGCTAGTGTACGGTTAGCGTAGGATTCAGTGCCATGGTAGATGGCTAGTTATATACACAGATTTCTCATTATAAGATTTTGGTGCCAGAATGATTATAATTATCCAGGGGACCATATTTAAAAGTATGTAGATGCCTAAATATGGTGGTCTAGTGTGCTAAATTGTAGCTTGTGTAGACCTTCAGATGCCTGAGCACATCGCCTTCGGTGAGCTGCGGCTGATCACTCCGACTTAAGTCTTACCCCCTTGTCACATATAAAGTTAAGCCTGCCTGTTCAAAGGGCATATCATCTTTCCACAGGCAGGTATGACGAACGCATACATGACCAGCTGTAGGTACCGGAGACCTGGAGGATGACCTTGTGAAGAGCTGTAGATGCCAAACTTCCAATGGCAATTTCAGCCTGCAAATCTCTAGCGGAGGCCTTCATGCTGCAACTTACAAATAATGTCTGTTTGCATGGTTGAGTGATTTTTTAATTTTGGTAAATATTTGCATAGCTTATAGTGTGGTATTAAAGTTTATCACCTTGGATTTTTATCTTCAAATTTTGGAAAGCAGTCTTGGAACCACTCTAGCTCTGTTATCTGAATCTCAGATGACAAAAAATATGCAAAGAAATCTATTTGCTTTTTAAACTAAGGTTTATAGCAAGATTTGCCTGTACCTGTGTGTATACATCTAAATGCCTGTGTGCATTTATGTATTTATAAATATATATGTATATACGTAGTTGAGATGAAAGCGAGGCAGGTTTCATGACCAGGACCCTACACACACCAAGCAAAGAGCTACCAGTTGCACCTCGGGTGGAGGTGACGCCATCCCTGCCTCCCTGGTCTCTCCCCACCAATTCAATCGCTTCTAAGAGCGAAGCAACATTTTCTTCCCAAAGGTGTCCTTGGAAAAGCACCTTCTGGAATGTGCTCCTGCAATTTCTATCATTCTCCGAGGAAGTAATAAAACAAAGTACCTTTCCAGCTGTTCCTGTATTTCTGCAGATTACAGAGATTATTCTATTATGCTTATTTGAACATTGACTTAATTTTGAATTAGGCTCCGGTGCCTAATTGCTCGGGAAATACACTTCCTAGTAAAAAATATTGCTCCTTGCTATTTATAAAAAGCTAAATACCTCATCACAAAAACACGTCGCATTCTATAAATGTCTATGTTATAGTTCATTAGGCTGATATTTTAAAATAATTTTAAATAATGTGGCTTTCTTTTTAAAGCCAAACAGAATAAAGTACTTTCTTTAAAAGGGAAAATTAAATCATGCAAAATAATAATTTATTACTCTTGCTCTGACAGGCTAGACATCAATTTGATGTTGTTCAGCTAGTATTCTGATGGCGTTAAAAGTTGCCTTCCCCTCCCAAAACAACAAATGAATTTTGATTTCTCTTCATTAAATGCATCATTAATTCCTCCTCCTAGTTTCTGTTTGTTTTCCCTTCCATACTCTCATGTTCCTGTAAATTTAACTCAGGCAGCGCATCCATCACATTCTCGTAATTAGCATTTGGAAATATGAAATCTTCCTGGCATTATCACTCCTTTACGGGTGCTGAGAGATGGACAGGTCTATTTGCCACAGAACTCTGCACTGATTCTCAAAGAGCCTTAATAATTTTGAACTTAAGTTCAGCCTGAACAGGAAAGCTATGGGTGCTTTTTTCAAGTTCAAGTAACTAACCAGGCATTTCCCGCTTTTATGTGGCCTTTGAAGTTTCCAGTTTGATTCTTTTTTCCAGCAATGGCAATAAATGCAGCATCGCATTGTTTTAGAAGAGCTTTGCTGTGATTGTTTGGATTAAGTGGGGTCCAGGACAGAACCACGTTTAGCTCTTTGGAATTTCAGCTTTTAAAGAAATTATGTGCCTGTCGGTCTGCTGTACACTGAGCTGCCGACTGATGCCCGAGTTAGAGGATGCAAGGGTTTCTCCTTATGGCTTTGCAAATTCAGAGAATTTCTATTCAAAATACAATATTGTACCCTGATCCATGCTAATGGGGGCATGCCCAGCCGTAACTATGTGGCTGTAGAAATAACCGCTTATTGAGTGCCTGTTGACTTGTGTCCCCTAGCTGTAAGGATGTTACTGCTAACTTTTGGCGAATATTTTTATTGTAAAAAACCCCAAAACAAAAGAGGATACTTTGATTCAAAAAAGGCCAGAGAAAGTCCCTTGGCCTGTCATGTAGTTGGAAGGCGTCACAGTTTCTTTTGCATAAAAGTATGTTTTGGGTGAACCAGGCATTATTATAAGGCATCGTATTTATACATTGTATTTGGGAAATCCAAGGTGGTGCTTTACTGAGGAGGAGATGAAAAGGTCAAAGAGGGCCAAACAGGGCAGAACCTGTGCAAGGAAAACCTGTATTGCTTTAAATGGGAGCATGCCTGATGCAAGAGTGTGTAAGCTCGCACAGGCTTTCATTACTCTTTCATCTGCTTTGCCTTTCCTCCCAGCTCTGAAGATGGCTTTCTGCCTCAGGGCATGAGTACTAAGTACCCTGCCATATGTAATTGTATCTAAAGATGAATAAACGGCAGCCTATTGAGGGCTACAGTACAGAGTAACGAGTCCCTTGTGCCGCCTCCATTTATTCCTAGGAGTTAAGGTTCCTGATTTAAAAAGCTGCATCCTGTGACTACATCCGGGTATTGCTGGACAATTAACAAATCACTGCTCTTCACCGAGCCCCAGTTTATCTGTCCGGCTGGGGTAATGATGCTCATCTCCTTTATAAAATCCTTTGAGACGTACATTTATGAAGGTTTATGTACTAAGTAGGTTTCATAAATGATATCACTCTTTTGCACACGGGGCTGAGATTCCATTCAACTGCATGTGCAAGGTCAAACTTGGCTGTCACCTTAGCCACGGGGAATTCTCTTTATGTCCTCTATACTCCACTGTCTGCTCTGACCATGGACCAAGCCTTTTCTGTTGCGTCCCTCTCAGATTGCTTTAATGGTTGCCCTCATTCTCTTTAATGATTTTAAATCGGTGCTTTTGACGCCCAGTTTATCTTCCCCAAATGTAGCACCTCTGACTGCATCACATTCACTCCTTAATCCCCTTAGCCTCTCTGATCACTCAAGACTAGAGTTAGATAAACTATCTCAGGTAGCATTTGACGTCTTTCAAGAAGCAGCTGAATGCAGTAAAAGATCCATCATGCTTTCCTTGGTGCCAAGAAGGTTTTGCTATTGAAGATTAGGGAGGCTGGAGGTCAATCCAAATCACAATATTGTTCACTTTATAAGCCCTTTTTATCCTGTTATCTGGTATTACGCTTTCAAGTTGTTTCTGACTGAGCAGTCCATGGCATATATCAATTTCTTGCCCTCCAATCCTTTTAAACACTGGGGTTTAAGCACTGATTGATTCATTAAATATCTCCAAATTCAAACAATTTATCTTTCTCACTGTATTTTTATTGTCGCTATTTCCCTGTGCCTGACTTAGAAACCTAGAGCACAACGCTGAGCTCTTATGTTCACTTTAAGAATCTGTGTAAATACTGTATTTTCTTATATACATGAAAAAAGGCACCCACACATGCTTTTATCCCGTATTTTCAATTGTAGTGTGCCTTATGGGAATTCTAGTGGGTTTGGCTTTGCTTTTATAGTATAAATTATTTCCAGTTTGTATTTTTCACCCGTGTTCCTTTATTCAGCCCTAGTTTCATTGTTTCACTTCACATTTTTAGCCTAGTTAAAATATGGGCTATGTCTTTATAGAGTTAGGCAGTTAATGTGCCAGAAAGGAGAACATAAGAATACACAGTTCTGGCTATATGCTAGTAAGAATCAACAAAGTTGCTCAGTGCTTTAAAAATTGGCTTTAGTGCACAGATCCTGCCACTGCCTACACACCGTCTGACCCTTTCTGCATCGACTCAGAGACCACACCAGGCTTGTGAACAGCATAAATAAAAATATAGGGTATAGGTTACATTTACATGGGGTATGAGCCTTTCATGCGGATTTCAAGTCAGTCTTTGCGATTTCTTCTTCATCAAGATAGTTGATGTTCTTTCAGTGGGCATTAAGATATTATGAGGCACGAAAATGGTGCTGCAGAAAGCCAGGTCGTCTGATGTGCGAAAGGAAAAGCCTTGGTTGTAGGATTTCTCTGCTGTTCTTGATACTGGCTTCAAGAATAAATAATAGCATTTTTTACCCTTAGGAAGCTTGCTTACCTCGCTGTCCTTTAGCACTTACTCACGCGCACACTAGTCTTTCCTGCTAACAGCCATTACAGTTTTCAGGCTTTGCTGTGGAAATGCTGGTTCTCTGTGTTGAAAAGGCTCTCCCAAAACTTCGCTGTCACTTTTAACGTATTAGCTCACTAAAACAGAGAGCATAGAAGTTGATTTTGTATTAAATGTTATTAAATATTAACATGTTTACACTAAAATGTTAGCCTACAGTTATAGAAAGCCCTGGAGTATTCCTTAACCGTCAACTGTTTTTTTCTAAGCAGGCTTCCAGCCTGGGCTAATCGCCTTTCTTATGCTTCTCCCAGCACAGATGCAGTTTCTGACTGCAAATACTCCTAGTCCGTTTCAGTGGTCTGTCAAACAACTTCCTTCAAGCAACGCTGCAGATGATCTGAGCAATTTTGTGCTGAAACGAAGCCACAGCCCTCCTATGGGCAGTAGCCCTGTCTCAGCTGAGCAGTGAAGATAGAGCACGGATGCTGCCAACAGTTGCACGGCCCAGCTGCCGAGACGTGCCTGGCTTTTAGAAAAAAATCTGTGAGTAGGTGTCTAATCCTGTCTGGGGCCTACTGTGAGAAAAGTTTTGGCAAAAAAGCTACATAGGAATTGGCTGATTTTGTATTAATCCTTAAATCTGCGTGTATTCACATGGTAAGCCTCAAGTCCTGTTTCGGAGCAAACGGTGTGGCAGTGCTGGCTTTTATGGGCCACGGATCTGGGCACAAGGCTTGATCAAACACGTTGTGGTTAGACACCCTAAACATGTGCATATACAAACTGGAAAGGACCTAAAAATGAAGCCTGAGCTTGCACCGTATCCATGGTTTTTCTACAGGGCAGCTCTCAAAGTGAATCTCACATCTTATTTTCTGTAAGCGGAGTTATAAACCTCAGCTGATCATCTAGACCACTGGAAAATTTTCTCCGTGGTGTCCTACGCAAAGAATCTCATAATTCCAAAAGCCATTTGGGGCAGAATCACCCAAACTAGCATAAAGAGCTAACGCAGTAATGTGGCTCTGCCTGGAGAAGATTAGGAGCAATCACATCACTGTTTCTGCTGGTGGAAGGGAGGTGGTGATAGCTTTTAAATAGAGGGTGTGGAGAGGAAGCTTGATTTATTAGCTTGGCCTGGTGAGACCTGAAGGTTATGCTGTGACTCCAGTAGAAAGGTAGGGGCTTAATAATGAGAAAATACTCTTTATGCAATTTATGCTTGGTCTATTCTAACTTTCCAGTAGTGTTGCCCTTGATCATCCCCTCTGAAATTTTCTTTCTGAGTTCAGGATTCTATTAATGATACTCGTGGGCAGCACGCTACCAAATATCTGTCCTTCCTTCTCACATTTATCTGCCTTCACTCAGTTTGAAAGGGTTCATTCAGTTAGAAAAAGAACTAATTCATTTGTTAAAATTCAGGTTGTTTTGCAGCATGGTCCTTTTTCTTGTGTTAAATAATGTACTGCACAATATTGTATCACTATTGTGTTCCTAAATGAGCGTGTGATAAACTCTCTGTTCCTAGGGGATGCTTCTTGCACTGGGTAAATATTTAAGAATCATGATAAAAATCCACGTTGGTTAATTAGTGCTTAAATTATGCTGGGAATTATCCAAAGCAGAGTACGTTTCTTTCCACAGTGGATAATTGCAAGTCAGTGTAGATATTAAGTGTCTGATATAATAATAGAGTAACGCATAGCCCAGAATTCTGCAAGGCTCGAAGTACAGTTCATTTAGAGTGCAAATACCAGGTAAGGAGCCCTGATTCTCCAAAATGAAAACCCCAAATTCATGTGTTGGGAGTGTAAATCACAAAAGCCTTTTTCCAGAGTTCCCTTGCCTGCGTTGCTGAGCGGATATTTGCTGTGGAAGACTTGACAAATCTATGTAGCCACAGAGGTTGATAATAGATGATCTAATCTAGCGTTCATGTCAGGAAAATAAAAATCAGGGCTGTTTTAAGGTCGAAAGCAAGCCTTTCTGTTCTTGCGCTAGTCGTTGCTCAGTAACGTTTTAGCAAACGTTAGAAAATAAATTCAGATTTTGATCCCCGTTTAATACAATTTAAATGTAGCGTATCCATCCTCTTGATCTTTCTTTAAGCGCGTTTAAGGAAAAGCGATGGGAAAGACACCAGAAGGCTCTTACTTCTAGAAAGCATTGTTTATTAAATATTCTACTGAGAAAATAACATTTGCACTAAAAGATGCTTTTCCTGGGCGGGGAGGAGGAGCACAGGTTTTTCTCCATTATAATTAGCAATAGAAATTTGGAAAGGCAATAATTTCAAATAATTTGTGTTTAAGGATTCAAGAACACTTTCTATGTTGTACGTTTTGGAGGAGGCAGAGTTAGGAACGTGTTTAGGTAGGATTGCCAGGTAGTGTTTACTAAACTAGTTTGCCACTATAAGTAGCTCAGGAAACTCTCAGAAAAGCTGTGCGTTGTTTGTGTAGTTACAAATAATGTGTTTAGGGAAGAATCTCCAGGAAAGTTTTGAAACAAACGTTTTGAAAAGTTGAAATCGCTGTCAAAAGAGAACCATGAATTTTGATCACATCTTATTATAGTAGCTGTAAAAGCAAATGTGTTACCCTCTTATCCCCCTGCGAACAGACCGCAGAAAATAAAAGCAAGGTACAAGAACCAGCCTTTTTTTATGGGAAATATTTTCCCCTCCTTACAGTTTATCGTTCCGCAATGTGGGTGTTGTTCAAAGGCTGGCTTTCGGAATCTTCCTTGCAAACTGCCTTGAGAAGACCTGACAACTGTGCTCTGCCAAACGCGTTGTTTCTAAGCACAGGCTGCAAAACCCATGTAGCCGGGGCATCGCTTTACCATAAACCCCTACGCAGAGGGAGGGGGTTTGCAGAGCTCTCCGGGAAGCCAAGGAGCCGTGCTCCGTTTTGGACTTTGAAGACTAGTTTTAGGCTGGTGAACAGAACAAGGTTTTTTATTTCTCTTTGGCACTAGATGGGGCTAAGGGACTAAACAAGGAGTGAAAAAGCAACGGCTGAGCCCCGGAATGTGGAAACACCCAGCAATAACCCAGGAGAACGAGGGGAAAAGCCTGCGGAGGGAATCGATTCTATTGAAGTCCGTTCGCTCGCTCGGCTTGGTGATAGAAAAGAGTAAACAGAAGCTGACTCTCAAGGTATTGGTTTGTCAGCACTTCTGCATGGCCAGTGACACGTCCGGAGATGGGGCGAGATGTGACCCACTAGCAGGCAGCAGCTCTCGCAGGCAGAACTCGCTGTCAAACGACTCTTATAACCGAGCCTTTCCCTGTGGTTTATAAAGGTGCCTTTCACGGAGCGCCCGGCGCTCCTCAGCATCCAGGAACGGCACCCAGACAGCGGTGCTTGGTGGGAAGAGTTAGTTTTTGTGGAAGAGGAAACAGCTTGCTGGGCCCTGCGACATCACGGTCTTACTGTGTGGCTTGTTTTCTTTAATGCTGCTGCTTATAGACGTAAGGGAAAACTAGCTTATAAAAATACACAGGAAAACTTCTCCTGTTTAGAATGTTATTCACTGGACCTTCACCTCACGTCCTATCCAGGTAACAGACCTGTTGTTTATCAAATAAAACAGGAAATAGCATACTTTATTCTGAAACACAATATCCCTTGACGGTAACAGCTAAGGATCTTAACTACCCTTATCAATCCTATTGTAAAGATCTGCTGTTTTACCAGCTTTTGCCCATGTTAATGTAAGTGTTGAGATCTGTTTGTGTGTGCGAGCAAAGGTTTCGGCAAAACCGAGCAACCAGCTGTTTTCTCATTTGCTCTACGAGGGTGGAAACACTTAATGAAATTGCTTAAGGTTTAATGATGTGTACGACACAAAGGCTATTTTCCTGCTGTCAGTCCTGGGCCAGTCTCAAATTGCTTGGGGATGTAAACATGAGAAAACACACCCAAACAATTTAATTTGAAATGCATAATGTACCTAGTGAGAGATGATCTGCTCTGGTTTTGTCATTTCTTGTAGCAGCAAGAGTTCCTGTTTGTTGCTCACTTCTTTATTGCACAAATGATTAAGTGTCTAATAATAGCACGGGGTGAGGGAATGGATTTTTTTTGGCGGGAAGCACCAAAGAAACCCAGAAACCTTTTTAAACCTGCAATTTCATCTTTTGGAAGCGGGTTGGAACAAGCTCCAAGAGCGAAGACAGCAAGAATGAAGACAGCACCCGGGGCCGTGGAGAGTAACATGAGCTGTAGGTGGCAGGGAAAGACTCACTCTACAAAGGCACCTTTTGGGCAAGGAAGTCTTTTTAGGACACAGTTATCATTTTATTCAGGATGGTGCTGAGCCAGCTTCGGCTTGTATGTTCTTGACTTTGCGACTGACCTAGGACTCATTTATGGCCTGTCGTTTTTGCCTTCCTCCTTTTGTCCATCTTGAGCGTGAGCGGGATTGAGATGTTTGTGTGGATCAGGCACTGCCTTTCTCTTGTGTTTGTGCAAAAGCTCCAGTCCTTACCTCTCTTCATCCTTTTATTTGCAAAAATTAAGGGCTTGAAACCGTTATAAATGGGTAGCAAGCATTGATTCTTTGCATCCAGCAAAGAAAGAAAAAACAAAGAGGAAACTCAGGATGTAGTTGCAAAAGACGGCAACGTTTACCAAAACCTGAAACTCCCTGCTTTGCTGCAAATGAAGCACGCAGAAGCAAGGCCTCGACCCGCAGGAACAAGGCCTCGACCCGTTTGCTCTGGCTGTGCCAAACAGAGCTGTCAGCTCTATAGGACAAATAACATTTTTTTCCATTGAGGTAGCAGTCAAATTTCCACTTGGTACACGCAATTTTGAGGAAGGTGGTTAATCACCAGTTAGCGGGCCAATTGAAACAACCCAATTCACGCAATGATCTCGTGACTGCGAGACCTCTGTGGTTTTCACCAAGAGGCAGGCTGTGGTTGATTTCCTTGCACTGGGAAAAGTTATGTTTTACAGATAGTGTGTTACTTGCTACCGATCTAAAGGAAATTCTCAGCTGGAGGCCTCTGGCATAGGTGGAAAGTTAAAATTAGATCAAGCAAGGGGTGAGACTTTGCAGTGCTCCATCTGGATATTGCTGCACAAACGCCTTCTCGGTCTTAAGGCATTCGCATGGAAGAAATGTGTAAAAATAAATTTTCTTTTTTAGATGTGAAACTTACCTTAGCCCTTCATGACAAGTCACTGCTTGAGTCCACTGCGTAGCAAGCGATGATGTGACTCGTGGCAGAGTTGGAAATAGAGTCTGTGAGTCCCTATTACTTTATTTCCCATCTTTCCTAAGCCTTACTGTAATAAAGCATAGACTCACAGCTGGAATGGGAATGGAAAACTGCAGCTGCAATTAAACGCCCCTTCCCAAAGCCTTTGCGGGTTGTATTTTTACTGTCCCAGGAGGATGTCTTTTAGTCTGGTGAGGCCAAAAGAGTGGAGATGTGCATTTCTTTAGCCTTCGGAGTATATGTGCAAATGTCTTTAATACGTGCTTTGTGAAACTGAGGTTCTGCAACAGCAGCAAGTCTGCTGTCAAAATAACAGCCAAGATTTATTTTCAAGATTTTTTTTGCTTGAAACATCATCTCGGGGCATTTAAAAGCGTCTGTTTTCAAACTTCAGAAACTTTCCTATTGGAGTAAATTCTCCGTCATCCTAAATCCTTTTTGTGTGCTCTTGTAAAATAAAGCAGCTTCAATACAGGCAGAAATGGCTACCTTGAAAGCTGTATGAAAGCTGTGCGCTGGCACAGCTCCCAACATAAGATGTTTTAGAGGCAATGTCAGAGTATGCTTTGCAGTACTTATTTCTGGGGATCATGTAAGGAAATGGGAAGCAGAGTGTAAAACAGAGCAGCCTTGATGGTTAGGTCGTAGCCTGGATCAGTTCTTGGAACGGGATCTGAGTGGAGCAGAAATTATTATAAAATCTGCAGAGAAGACTTGTATCTTCTTCAACCTTTGTTTCCACACTGAGTGGTTTTAGCTCTCTGCCCTTCTCTTACTTTCCTGTGTTACATCAGAAATAAACATTTTCTATAAACTTTTGATGGAAAAATAGAACTCGAACTGCTCCTGAAAGGCTATTTTGAGGATGTAGTCTAACCTGTCCTTTGAAACTTCTGAGCATCCCCAGGTCTCGAAGGCAGGCCTTTAATGTTGCTTTACACCTGCTGAAACTCAAATCTTTCTGTCTGTGTCCTACCTGAAATCTGCCTTGGCTTGTTTTTTGACTCAGGATGGTTGAGCTGGTGCTAAAGCGCAGAGGGCTTTGGCTCTGCTTTGGGTACAAGAGAGCCCATACAGGGATATATAAAAAGTACCTACATGAAACCGAAACCTGTGGTAGGATAGAAATACCGTCAGCTCATTGGCTCTGCCAACATCACCCTCAGTCCAAGGCTAGTTGAATGTGCTATACTAGTGTGTGTTTTGATAATCTCCCATTAAGGAAGTACTAGTTTGCAATTTTTATTTTAGAAGTAACCTCTGTGCTAGGAGGTGAAGCGGCTTGCTGAAGGAGGCACAGATGCTGTGCCAAGGAGGGGAAAGAAATACTGCCAGTGAAGGACTTCCAATTAATGGAGCATCTTTTTCTCTCAAAAAACCTCCATTGCTAGATAATTTACTGATAGCAACCTGGATGCCATTAAGATTGCTGGATGCGAGTGTCTGTTCATATTGTGGGTACGGAAGCAGAAGTATAAATATGTGTATTTTTAATGCAAGACCAGTTTTAAAAGACAGAGCCTTTCTAAAACAAATGAGTCTTGAAATCTAGGTCTTGCTGGGTAACTAACCCAAATAACATATAACATTATTTATGTTGTATGCAATAAAAAATATTCTTGCTCACAATGGAAAGATTTCTTCATATATACTTGTTTCTGCTGTAAAGTTGATGGATCTGTAATGTACTGCATAATTAAATATTGCAGAGATATTACTTCGGAGGGAAAGTATGTAATGAATGGGATAGAGTAAATTTTGGTGATTACAGATACAGTTGTTTAGCCCAAGTATAGGATGGTCTGCGTTGCTGATCAGTAAAAGTAATCTGAAAGAACACAATTTTGGTTAAGCTCTGCATTGCTCTCCTTGCAACGGATTTTGTTATTAAGCCATATTTTTCCATTAATAAAACAAATGTTAATGCATTGTTTGATGCTACTAATGAAATCATTGTAAGAAGCACAGCTGCTTCCATTAACATTTATCATCTCATTCACTACATTTTGCCAAGGCTGGGGATGCATTCAATGCTTCCTTGGTTTTTGTAAAGGTGAGTTGGGAAGGCACAGCACCGCAGGAACTGTGCTGCCTGCTTAGTCTGCTTCATGTTTGCTGTGTTCTCAGGAGCAAAGCTGAACCAAGGGCCATAGAGAGCTGGACTTCAAATACAATCCATTGAACCATCTGCTATACCACATCACTGGCTTCATTAAAGTGTATTAATTCATAGTAGAGTGAGCCCAGGGGAAAAAAGCTGCTAACCTCTCCCTGTTTCTAGAATCTGTTACCAGGCTGTGAAGTGCTCCACCAGCTATCATGTTGCTGCGCAGAAAAAGACCTGCTTGTCCTACAATTTTTGCACTGCAGCTTGTATTCAGCACAGCAAGAAACCTTCCTTCTCAATTTACCCTGTCCAGCAAGTCCAGCATGGTTAGATCCGTCTGTCTTGCATGCACCCGAGGTAGGCATGTATGCATTGGTCAGGGGATGGAGAGTCTTAGCACCTTGTCTGCCTTTTAATTGCTTCGGGTTTAATCGCTTGTCCAGGTACTCAGGCCTCAAAATGGGTGTTGCTCACTGCAAGTAGAGAGTCTGAGTCTTTTTCTCGTCTCTTTGACAGAGGTAGATGTGCATTAATCCTTTTATCCTTGGCAATATTGTCAGATAGCTGGGGAGAGAACAGGAGATAAAACACCTGCATGCTG
Organism: Phalacrocorax carbo; assembly: GCF_963921805.1. Classification (NCBI taxonomy): domain Eukaryota; kingdom Metazoa; phylum Chordata; class Aves; order Suliformes; family Phalacrocoracidae; genus Phalacrocorax; species Phalacrocorax carbo. The sequence continues at coordinate 4,074,731 of NC_087536.1, read as the reverse complement.
TTTGTTCCTACTCTTGTAAAGCTCTATGCAATACTTAAACTGTAGACATTATAATGCAAACCACTATAGCTGCAGATAAAATCCGAAAATGCCAGCTTAAGAGAATGGCTGGAGTCTCACCCTCCATGATTTCTGGTAACGCTGCACATGAAATTTCCCCTACATCTGACTTGCAGAGGGCGCAGACAGCTTTCTAAAGCTGTTAGTGCTGGCGTTCAGTACAAGATGTTTTCAAGGTCCATTTGCGCTTTTAGAACAGGGACACACTATACACAGGTATCTGTCACAAATAGGATGTCAGCAGCTTCAATCAGAAGAAAATGAAATTGAATTCAAAAATATGTTCCTAGGTATCTGAGGGCTGCAGCCCACAGCTGTACCCTCTTTATCAAGAGCAGCAGTTTAATTTATTTTAAAGGACTATAAGGGAAGCACAGTTGGTGAGTCAAAGGCATAAATACCGGTAACCAAGAAGGTTCAGAGAAGTACTGCTGTGCTATTAAGGAGAATATTTCCCCGTTCTCTAGCAGCATGACTATTTCAACTCTAAAATATGACAATTAACATACATGGCTCAAAAAGTAAACTGAGTCATTTACTGTGATGCTTCAGAAGTCTGCACAGACCTTAGTTCGTCTTACCAAAGAACAATCTGTTGTGTCAAGTCTTGGAAGAACACCTGATATAAAAGCAATTGAAATATCAATGCTGGCATCTGTATAGTGCAGAAGTAATATTTATTTAAATAATGAATGAATTTGGTAACGTGGTGTGTATTTAGAGTTGCGTCAATGGCTTGGGCGCAAGTTGACACAGGTTGTCTTTTCCTGCCAAGATTATTCCCCTGCTTTATGGCAGTCTCCAGGCTTATGGTGTTAGACAGTGGACAGAGCCAGGAGGTTCAGCACCTTGAAACTTTTAGAGCAGAGAAGAGCAGCAGCCTGGGATTTTGGTGTTCAAAGGGTTCCTCTGCCCCTGTGTGCTCCTGTGGCAGGTCATTGGTCTTGCTGTGCCTGGTTCCCCATCCGCAGGGCGCAGTAACCAGACTGCCTTGCCTTGTGTGAGCTCCTGCCAGCCAGGGTACAGTATGGGAGAGGCTAGCTTCAATTTTGCCAGAGCTAACAAGTTTTATAAGAAGTATTTCAATTAAAATGACTGATCTTAAAGCTCTGCCTAAATAACTAATGCAGCCTTTTCCAACTCAAATTGAAAGAAAACCTTTTATTTTTGTTAGAATGAAGTATTCCATTAGGCTGCCAACAATTATTCCTAGCAGAAGTAGTAAAAGCCCATTCCTGTCTAGAGCTTTGGTACCTTCGGTACGTAGTCCTGCCCTTCTGGAGTTAACACTGTATGGAGACATAAAGTTTACCCATTCATACCTGCAAATCTTCTTTATGATCACCCATGGCTGCTAGTCATACAGAGTCATGGTAAAACACTGCTGTCTTTTGGAATAACACCGTAGCAGGGGACTCCTAATCTGTTTTCTCCCGATAATGCTCTTTTGTGTGTTGGGCCACATTAACGTTATATAGCATTAAGTGAAGCGTATGTATTGGGTTTGAATCTCTGCTCTACAATTATGTATGACACAGTTCAGCAGCTGGAAATGAACTAAGTTTTGACTGAGTGTTTCTGCTACCAGTAACGGCAGAGCTTGGGTGTATAATTCCCCTTTTGAGCAGAATCTTTATTTTTGTTCTAAAACACTCAAGTGGTACCGTTTAGGTTTTATTAGTCTTTTTTGGTTTGCCTATATTCTCCAAAGATTTCAAAGTGTCCCCTGTCCAACTTGTGTAATTTTGATTAAATTCAAGAGAGCATTTCTCCTTTCTGTATTAATAGATCTGTATTGGTTCTTATAATACTGTCCCAAATATTGTGATTTTTTAGAAATTCAGCTCTTTCCTAAAGGGGGGAAAAGAAGGAGAATGCAGCTGTTGAAACCAAGTGTTGGAGTGGCACGTTGATGAATATAGCCACCTGCTCAGGTCTGCCTTGCTCAGGTACAGAGCATAAAATTCTGTTCTACAGAGAATTTCTCTCATGCTGAATGAGACTTGAAAACGAATTAGTTTTTGAAGAGGTTTTGTGTTCTTAAAAATACGCTACAGGGGAGAGTTGTGCTTTGCTAAAGGGCGCACAGATGAAGTTAGCATTAACCATGTTACGCTGCTGTTGTCAAGATGGTAAGTTTTGCCAAGGATCACGTTAAGACCTTGAGCACCACTTGCTATATTCGGGACCCACCACTGGATCAGGCCTACAAGAGCAGGTGGTAGAAGTGACAATGGATTTCTCTCCCACACTGATATCTTGTGCTATAAACAAGCCTTCTGTTTTCTCTAAACGTGAATGAAGGCATAGGAGTTTCATAGTAGAAAGCATGTGAAAAGCACCTTTCTGCAGGATCCGGGGTGAATGCTAAATTAATTGTGTTACTCTTGGAATGAGGCCAGTGAAATTGGATGCACAGACCATGTGTGGGTGGTGGTGACTTCCTGAGAGCTTCAAGTCCTGCCATGTAGGCCAGGTTTAGCTGGCTGTCACGTCTTTCGCATATCTGGGGTGGCGCAGGCAGCATCGTCGTCCTTGAATGTTCATAGCAGACAAGTCCTGCCTGTGAATGGTGTGGGCTGGACGGGTTGCTTTGCCACTTCTCAGTGTTGGAGGAGTGGTGCATGGATTCAGGTGTCCCGGGGAAGGGAATGGATGGAGAAGGATGGATTGCCAGCTGATGGTTTGTGTCGGCTTATTATAGCAGCCTTTCTGCTACTGTAGCCAGAAAAGGGATGCCTTTTTTTTACTGCTGGTGAGGAAACACATTTTAAAATAAGATGTTCTTGGTCTGCGTACTTCTACTTGTGCTTGGCTTATTGGTCCTGAGCTCCCTGGAACTGCGTTTCAGCCACTGCTTCCCATATGCTCGCTTGGCTTGTGCAACTCTTTCATAAAGCGTTGGAAGGACTTGGTGGGCACTCTTCCAAGAGGAGCCATATCTTTCTTTGCAGATAATGTTGTCTCTGTTAACAGCAGAAAATAATCAAATGTTTAAGGAAGGTTGGATAAAGGCCTTGCAAAGAACAATTAATTTGATGAACTGAAGGTTTGCAGATCAATTTACAGCCTTGCGCAGCCTCACCTGACAAGCCTAAATGATACTGTGACGAAAAGGCCTAGACTAGGATGTCTGTGTGACTTGCAAATTTTTTTTGGTCGTTCCTTGCTGGCTGTATGTGCACTGGTATGGGAGACTCCTCCACCACCGTATGCCCAGCTGATCTGTTAAAGCACACTGATGAAAACCAAGCTGACACCTTTCCCCCAGCATTCGCTTCCCACCTCTTCACCATCTTGCTTTGTGGGGTGCAATATCAACCTCTTATCTGTCATGCTGTAATTGTTCCTCCATGCCTGATGCGTCCTATGAGTGCTCCAGCCTTTGGCACGGCATGGCCTGTAGCTTTCTGCTACCTTGACAGCCAGTGTGGTTTTTCGCTCCCTTTGCTAGTGAGCACAGACAATTTGATTTTTTGCCACTGCTCAAACAGCTGTTTTGAGCAGCCTTGTGTGACAGGCGACGAAATGGTACAGCATCTGAGCTGAGTTTTAATCAGGCCCAAAAGATGTGCTGATTTTTTTTAAAGATAAGGAGGATCTTTCTTTGCCCTTGGCTGGGTTACCTTCAGCTTTGCAGGCTCTCTTGGTTGTGGGCTGGGGGTGAGACTGTGTTTCTGTTCCTTAAATACTATCTTGTTGTCATACCCTGGGCCTGTTTGTATGCAAGCATAGCGTAGCAGCCATTGGAGCTTTGCATTCATGGAAACAGTTGTGTATCCTGATCTATATGGAGCGGATAACTAACAAACACACGAGAAAGGTAAAGTGAGCCTTTTACGTAAGAGAGCATAAAACCCTGCGGTTACATTAACTGAAGTCCTTGTTTCAGAAATGCTGTGCCTGTGCTGGTACCGATGTACTCACGCCTACAGGACTCACTCACCTGAGTGAGGGAATTTGCTGCTGCAATCCCTGCACCAAAGGTGGCTGGAACACGCCTTGTGTCCCCACTGTTAGCTGGGTGTGTATTCCCTCTCCTGGCTTGTATTTTTTCATAATAAGCAAGATGAGCCTCGAGATACACTGTGTAGGACAGAAGATGCTGCCAGTGATTACACCTCCACTGGAAAATAGCAAATACCTTTTAACAAAAAAGTACTGAAATATGAAGTTAAATCCTTTTGAGAACTGTTTTTTGAATTCAGTATTTTTTTGACACTTAAAATCCTGTAGCCTTGTCTTTCTATTATTTTTACCTCTATATAAAACTAATTTGCCTATGAATGCTCGCAACAGCTGTCACAAGGACATAAGCGTGATTGCAAACGACATGGTAGTTGTTAACAGGACTTAAAAGCTCGTGTGACAAGCAAGCTCATGAACACTGCAGGCAGTGGTTAAGGAGTTGTTTTGTGCTGTTAAATAACTGCCCTTGGGTCTGTTGATGCTTTTTAGTCAGCTATAACGCTTAAGGCCTATAATGGTCGTGATTCAACATTTTAAATAGGCTTTGCTGTACCTGGAGCCTGTATTAATGGAAGACTTTCAAGCTTTGTGTAGTGACAACAAAAACCCTAAGTCCTCATCTGTGATATTGCCATGCAGCTTCCATGCTTGCTCCCTGAGGACGTAGGGAGCGCGATTTCCTTGGGCTCTGCTGCTTCTCATAAAACTGTACAGGATAACTGAATTAAAGACACGCAGTGTGGTTTCATAGCATTCCTGGGACATTCCGGTCCTCTCTGCTGTGCTGTTCAGTACCCAACCCATGCCGATTCTCTTTGACCAAATATTTTTGCAAGTTTTATGGTCAAGATTATGATTTTATAGTACAAGAAATAGTAGGGGTTAAAATCTGGCGTGGCCTTTCTCTGTAATGGTCGTACAGGATTTCAAGCTACGAGTAGATGCACAAGAGGAAAGGTTTGCTTGCTTTCCTGCTGGAAGGATGTTTTGTGGAGCACACAAGGAGAAATACCTGGTAGAGCTGACTGCCAAAGCCGCCGTGTCTCCTAGCTTCCATTCCCTGCTTGTACTACAGGCTCATCTTTTCTCTTCCCTCCAGTATTGTTTTTTGTCTAGCACTGTGGTAAAAACACCTGGTTTGATATGTGGAGTGGACCTGTGAACCTAGGGAAAAAGGCATTTGTGGCCCATCTTCTCATCACTTTTTTTTCTCCAGGCTCAGAAGGTGTAGTTACACATGGTCACATAATTGTCAAAGTATATTCCTTTTATTTTCTCTCTACTTCATCACTACAATTTCTCTACCTTTTCCAGGATGACCAACTCCTAATTTTGCACTCTTTTCATGCTTGATAGAGAAAAATTCTCTTGTATTCTGTGTGTGCTCTACTTTCCTGTAGGAAACTGCATTAGCGAAGTTACTATGCAAACAGTGCGGTTCCTCTCTTAGAGGTCACATTACCTGCTATTGCAGTAACCTCCAGAATCTAAGTAGAACACAGGGGAACAGAGTGATTTATTTCTTGTAGTTAGAATTCTACAGCTATGTATTAGTTGACGAAGTTATTTGCAGTTCAGCTGTTTCTATGTAGTTGCCTTCTGTTTGTTCTTTAATAGTATACAGGAAATGAAGATACAACATCTTTCCTGTCCCTTAAATCTGTATTCCAGTGCTGTCTCATCTGTTTAATACATTTCCTTTACAAATCTAGACTTATGTTTTAGCTTAATGCCAGCAAGAGCTCTGGAAGAATTTATTCTTCTGGACCATAATGTAAAATGAGTAATGCTAGAAGTGGCTCCCTTGGTAGGAGCAACACATTTTACTACTGATTGTCAGAAACAATAAAAAAGAGAATATGTTGGTGGTTTCTGTCCTATTTGCTTCCTGGGATTTTTGTCCTGAATTAACCTCCACAAATATATTGCATGAGTAACTTTGGAGAAGCTCTCAGCGTGTGTGCATGAGAGAAACAGGGAAAAGAAATCAAGGTTTATATTACTAACAGTATTTGTATTACTAACAGTTGTTAGTAATAAACATCAAGGAAATGATACATTCGTCTCAAGACTTTGTGATCTGCTGCGCGGTGAGTGTGAGGTGTCCCACCGTATTCTTCAGAGGATGGTGTCATCCGCTGCCAGCACGTACGTGGCATAAGCAGAACTGTAATAACTCGCTTTACAACTCTGCCTTTAATCTGATGCAGTCTGGGTGCGTGCAGCAGGTAAGCCTCGAGTCAAAGCCCCTTGAAGTCCAATTCTTTTAATAAAGCTGAGATTTTTCATAGTCTCTGGGTCCTAGCACAGTCCAAGGTCCCAGGGATAAAGGCGTTCTTTCAAAGCCATGGTTAGTCACTCGGCTCAGCACCAGTGTTCGTCAGAAGTAGGATTCGTTTTATTAATTTTGCTGGGAAATGCAAGTACTTTCTGCTCTAGTTATAAACTAGATAAGCATATCCTTATTTTATGGACACAAATATTATGGAAACTAATTTGTTAACAACCAACCAAGGTGTGATTGAGTGGACGGAGAAATCTTAAGTGCTGAGTATACTCTACAGCTTTTTGAGGAAGAAGTTATTGAAGGAAAACTTATAAAGGAAAAGTTGTGAAAGGAAAACAAGAGCTTCTATTTCAAATCGAAGGAAAAAGAAGCTTGGTATTTGAATCTTGGCATAAAGCCCCACCTAAACGCATGTCAGGAATGCTTGCAGACTGCTCCACCTCCATCTTGATAAGAGGCTTGAAGAGCTGTGTAGGCATTCTATTGCTGCCTCCGAGGGTTTTCAGGTTTAATTCACTTCTTTGTTGCAAACATTTCCTTGATAGCATAGATTCTCAGCTTTTTCTGCTCTGTTTGAAAAGAATTACAATGAGTTACCTCTAGCTTTGTTAGATATCACAAAATAACCTGCAGGGTAGAAACTTTCTTTGCGAAGGAAGTTGATGCTAAAGATTCCTCCGGGTTTCTAACTTTTATAAATACGCTCTGGCTGGAGGGGGACACCAACAAATCAACCTTTCTTTTCAAACTTATGTCTCCGCATCCTCTGAAGTAGTTTATCTGTTCACAAGTCTTTTCTGATCTTACCCTTTTCAAGGGAGTTGAGTACAGTAGAATGTTTTTTCCCTCTCCCCCTTTACACCCAAAAAAAACTTTTGGTCTTTTTATTTTTCACTTTTTAATTGGACGTGTGCCGGTTCAGGCCGAGTTGGGGGTGGCAACTTAGAATAAAAGCCTGTGTGGTGTGGGATACTTGTGTGGGAATTGGCTCTTCACCGCCACGATATGAACCCAGCAAATCCCTCTGAACTTCCCAAATGATACTAAAACATCTGAAGTCCTTCCCTTTTGAGGACAGAAAGTTAAATTTGTGGTAAACAGGGCTGGAAAATCTGGGAAAATGCCACTGAGAAATGTTAAAAAATCTGCTGTGAGAGCTCTCTTGCACACATTTACTCTTAAAACATGTTATGCCTGCCATTTAGTGGTTTAATAATATACTGCTAAATCTTAGCTACTACCTTTCTTTTTTGGAGTGAGGAGGAATTGATTCCAAGAACCAGCACCTTTGACCTGCTGGGCTATTGGGATAAACCATCACAGGGCCCAGTGTAATTCATGAGAGATGCTGGCTGTGAGATCCTCTTCCAAAATACCTGCAAAGGCCCCAAAGGGGGACACGAATCTCGCTGAAGTCGGTGGGAGCCTCTCCATTAACTTGATCAGGCTGTAAAACCTGAAAGGGGAAACTGGTTTTATTGGGTTGAGCTGCAGATCTTTCAGGTTTCATTGCTCACAGCTCTCCTCCCAGGCACTGTGTGTCTGTCTTTCCTTGCAGGTCATGCCTGTTAGCTCTTGGAGCTGGCTTTGAGCCGCGCTGCAGGGTAAGAGGCCAGGCTGGCTGAACCAACAGCACTGGAGGAACCACTTCAGTGGAAACACCTTCTTTCCAAGCAAAAAGTGGAAAAGTTTAGTGCTAGAAAGGCAGATGCAAATGCTACGGTGTTACGGCTGCGCCGCAAGGTGGTCACGTGTGTGCAGATGCCCAAAGTAGTCAGCCGGTAGAAAGGATTTACAAAATGCTACCAGCAAATCTAAAGTTAATCTTGGGTTTTGTGAAGCTTAAAGAATAAGTCACCTCAGAACAGAAAACGCCCTTTTTATTAGGAAAAGTTTAAATTCCTCCTTTAGAGGTTAGAAAACACTTGGAAGCTTGCTGGAAAATACTGAAGTCACAGATGGTGGGAAAATAAAAAACTGTGGTTGTGAAACCTGTTAATTTCAATGGTTTTAGGAATCTTCTTTCTGTCCTTTTTTTATAATTAAAAAATCAAAAGTTATAATGTTTCTTCCAGCCATAGAAAGGAAATGATCCAATAAAAATTAGAGAGGAAAATGTCCCAAATCTTTTGAGAAGGAGCCTTGGCAAGGAGGAGCCTGCAGTGTCTAGCACACCCCATTTTGTTGTTGTTCAAAATACTTTCATGACAGTCACAGGTAATTGAAGGAGTAAACTGAAGTTGAGGTGAGAAGAGGCTCTAGGGGAAGGGCTCTTTCCTCTTCTGTGGAGCTAGGATGAGGGACCATTGCTTTTCTCCTTTGCCAAAAGAGATTTTCCAGAGGTTTAAGGTAAGGACCTGTTGTCTTCTGATTGCTGTAGAGTGATGTTTAATTTAATGCTGATTGATATTGTCCTTAATGACCTAATGAGATGTCTAATGCAGTTTGTGCCTTCGTTCCATCCCCAGGTCTCTGCTTCCATTTACATCTTAGCAAAGACTATTGTTCTCCCATATCAATATCTAGTGGCTTATCGTTTCGCCGTTCCCCATCTTATGCAATGGCGTTTTGTGGTATCTGTGCTAAGCTACACAAATGAGTGTTTTAGAGCGGTTTCTTTGGCTCATGTTTTACAACAGTGCAAGTGTTTAGGGTTTGGGAAGCAGAACAGGCCTGATGGTGTTATAATTTCAATGGATCTTGGACAAAACAATCCCCAAAAAATTTTCCTCATGGCCCTGTGTTTGCGAAGTTGCTCTTCAACCGCCTCACTGTGCTGCAAAGGACACGACAAGGATTTTACATTTGTTTTATGTTTGTTGGACTAGACTTCTAGATGTTTAAAATCTAATATTCCACCTGTGCTTTCTACTGTTCACTTGAGAAGGACGAAAGGCAATTAAAATCACCAGCGGTGTCAGGAACATGACAAGAGCTGACATTTTTAGGTTGTTGAGCGTTCCTTGCGATGGATGGTTCTGCGGTAATTGTCACATCTCATCTTTGTCTCTGGCAATGAAGCTTGCTTTTTGAAAACGCTGTTGGGCTTTCCAAATTGCAGTACTTTAGAAAAAATTTTTTTTCTAATTTTAATCTGGACGGAGGTGGGCTGCAGTGCTCACTGTAGTGTCATCAAAATAGTCAGCCACCAGTGCAACGCGGGAAGCAAAAGGAGTGTGTTTCAGCCCAGAGCCGGTGTCAACAGTGATCGTGTGTTTACGTAGTTGCAGCCTTTTTTCAGTTTGCTGTGATTGGAAAGCAAACTTCGCATTGCAATTCATCCAAGGCAGCCACCCCTGTGTTGAGAAGTTGGCTGTAATGAGACGCACAGGATGAAAACGTGTAATTTTTTTCTTGCTATTTAGCCATTTTACTCTGGTAGATTCCCTCCATTTGTCAAATCTGTGCGTGCCCAGGTAAGGGATTATGAAACGGAGGATGGCTTTTGCCTCCGCGTTTGTGACCTATATAAATAGTTCACACCACAAGGAGCTTTGGGTTGAACCGTACATCTTAAAACTGCCTGGGGAACAGTGATGTAGGGATACCTGGGCAAACTGGATACCAAAATCAGCCCATTCATTAGTGGGAGTTCATGGCATGGGGTAAATATTGAGTGTGATATGAACGAAATCCCGTAAGCTTTTTTCCGTGGCTCATGTTCCTTCCTGGCCTACCACTTAAAGCCTTATTTTTGGAGAACTCTAGTGAGGACTTGAAATAGAGTGTGCAGCTGTGAGTGTCAGCTCTAAAAAGGAGAAATAAAGACTGGGTTTGAACACCTGTGAGTTGGAGATTTGGCTCTAAGCTCTGTGCGGCTTCCTCATCTCTTGTTGGTGTATATATAACCATGCTCATGATCTGTAAGAGATATGTTTAAAATATAATTGAGGTGAAGTGTGACTCTCCATTTGGCAAGTAACAGAAGGAAATACAGAGGAGGAAGAGGAAGTCTGAGATTTTTCAGAAACACAAATGGGATGATGGAGCTGGATGCCCAAGTCCAATTTGTTTAAAGCTTTGGTTTATTTATTTAAAAAACTGAGCTGCAAACTTTTAAAAAATGACTTCCTAAATTGGAATAATTTTGTGCTCAAAATCAGCTGAAGAATGGAGCTTGTAACAGTAAATGATGCCTCTGGGAAACCTGATATTGCTCTTAGCAAAAGAGATTTATAGAGAGAGCAATGAGTGAAGATAGATTCAATGAACTTAGACTTTGGGAACTAAGACTGATTTATAAGTTTTGTTTTTGCAGTTTGTACTACCATCAGTACCCAAAGATTGATTTATAGTTTCCTATAGTAAATTCATCATAATTTAGGCAAGATCTTTTTTTCCTTCTTTTTCAAGAGGGTTAAATCTCACTGAAAAATCAAACAACCTTTTTGACTCGGAATTCTTTTTTTCCCTTCAATAATCAAGATAGATAAGGAAACCCCATTTGTGTGTGTTTATAGGCCAGCAGGGTCGACTTGTAGCAAATTAGATCCTCTTGCAAAGGAGTGTTTCTGCTTGAGTGGCTGTGCCAAAGGCCCCAGATGATTCTCTTCACGGCAGAGGGAGGCTGCTTGGGAGCCTCCAGGTCCCAGCTTGACACTCCTGGCGCTCTCCCACTTACCCATAATGATCAGTGAGGATGGAAGGTCAGCCTGTGCAGTAGGGGGAAAAAGCTCAGTTCTCTGAAATCTGCTACTTCATCCTGCTCTTCAGCAGTTTGGATAATTATCTTTAGCACCTACTGAATGCTTGCGAAGTAGCTTCCGAATTTGTTAATGGGTTTAGACTAGAAGGTGCTGAATGACTGACTTGGGTGCCAAGAAGAGTACTTGCAAGAGCTTTTCTGTATGCATCCCTGTGACATACTTTGACTTGTGTAAGAGCTCTCAAAATTTTGTTCTAAAGAGTAAAAAGTTAAAGGCCTAGTAAAGAACTGACTTCAGATCACACTTTGGAAATCTAAATCCAGGTTGGTCTTGGTACACTCAGAGCTTATATGTTTGACTTTTGGAGCTAAGATCTAGCTTAGGGACTTTGAAACGTGTGGCAGATGCGAAGGGATGTAACACTATAGACAAGCCTTGAAGTTGTTTTATTTCACCTAGTGAGGAAAGTTCCACAAAAACCAGAGCATGAATTTTTATGCTTTTATTGGCTTAATACAATTAGGCATATCTAGGGGAGGTAGTACTGATGCAGTTTTGTACTGTAGGCAATGTTAGCACTGCTGGTGGAATCTATTTGCTGTAACTGGCCTGGAGTTTCTCCGTGGCACAATGTTATCCCAAGGTAGGCAAATAGAAATCTGACCTCTCAAGCTTTCACCTCTGTCACAGATATTAGATGGGTCTGTCCACACTGCCATGTCTGAGGTTATTCCAGCAGACAAAGCCAAATACCTGCCTAAAGAACAAACAGGAGCCTTAATGAACACGTTAAGCACTCTGAATTCCTGCTGTAAGGCACTAGTCAAATGGGCACGATCATTATCCTCCTTCTGGCATTATTTCGATGTCTCAGAAATTCCAGATGACATTTGTATAAAGCAGCTTGTGAAAGCTGCTTCTCAGTCATCTGTTTGTGCAGAAACCTTTCTGAAATCATTTCTCACTAGAGCTTAAAACCCCAGCATAAGTTTCTGTGCACATTGTGGATGGTGCTGTAGAGTAAGAACCAACTCTTGCCAATTAAACTGGAGGTGAGATGTGAACCAGCAGCACAAAGGTGAAGTAGCTCTCTGAATTTGCCAGTGACAAAGCTACATGCAGGACCTTGTTTAATGCCCCCATGCTGGGCTGCTTCTTAGGTGAAACTGCCAACAGCATGGCAAGCTTCAGCCTGTGTAACGTGCTGTTATTCTGCCTGACATACTTACTGTAAAATAATTGATAGGATCTGTTACATAAAACTATTAATTTTTATTTTGTTAGCTCATTAATGAGCTTGCTTCATCTTTTGCCTTTGCTGTAAAAAGCAGCGTTATATCTAATTAGCATTGGCTGACCTTCTTTTTTATTTAGCTGGTAAAAAGGTTATTTAAGTCCTTAAGAAAAATTACTACATCTATAGTTGACCTGATAACTGGTATATTGTTGCCGGGGGTAATTACGCTGGCTCAGGAAGTCTGTGCGCATGTGAACCTACATGATGTACAGGTATGTAGGGCGCATAGAGAAGACAGTAGGTATAAACTAGTATCGTTCTCTGGCAAGGGTTGAGACACTAAGTAAGGAAATCATAAAAGCAGTGACAAACCACTTAATGGCTGGTAGGTGCTTACGAGAGAGACTGGCTCCCTCGAAGGCACGTCCTTCACAAATTTCCCAGCAAATATTCCAGTTTTTCTTCTAAACACAACTAAGGATGCATTGTAGTGAATCTTTGGGTTCCTCCTGATGATGCCTGGCTACGTAATTGCAGTGATTAATGGGGAGAATACCAGCAAACCTGACTGTTAAAAAATTGATGTTACTTTGGGTACAATTATTTCCCTTAGGGGTAAAAACAACACTCTTTGCAGAAGCTAACAGAGATAGTTTCAGTGTCAGTTTAATCATGTGTATTTATTCTTACATGTCAAGTTCATTCTTTCATTGTCTTCTGTTTGCATCTCTTAAAAACAAATAGTGGTGCTTACTGCACTTGGAATTGCCTGCTGTCCCCAAAGCCTCGCAGAACCTGCTCTGAAAAATGAGAGTAACAGACATTCATTAACGCCCGATCCAGAGACAAGCTCATACACTGAGCTTGGGGGTTTTTTGGCAAGTTTCCTTGTTGAAAGCCATGGGAAAACACGTGTTTAAAAGGCTTTTTGAATCAAGGTCTGAACCCACAGATCTCTTCCATGTGGTCTCTTTTGCGTCCGGCTACGAAGAGTGGCGGTACCTTATTGCTTTGCCCTGTTCAAAAAAACCTGTTCTGACTTCTTGAAGGTACTTACAGGCACCGTCCATCAGCATGTCTCCAGCAGAAATTCTGCAGGTTGCCGATATGTTGTCTTGCCGATATGTTGTCTTGCTGGATCTACATGTATCTGATAAACTTAGCAGAAACTTGCATTGTAATTATGTGAAACCTCCACTTATAATTTCCTGAAGCATACCTCTTGAATTACTGTAATAAAGACTAAGTATTATCACTCTGCCCTTTAGGGTTAAGTGTGCTCAGACTATCAATCTGTTTTACTGATCACAAACTTTAACTTGATCAAGCGTCTGTATTCACAGCAGCATAAATCTGCCACTGGTTATGTTCAGGTCTGCACCTACAAGGGGAGTTAATAGCCTTTTATGTTAGACATCCTCAAGGATACGGCGATAATGGGGTTCGAGAGAGCCGTTGAGGATCTGTGGAATAAAATGGATGTGAACTGGCTGGCTTTATGTTGATAAATTTTTTTTCATTATTTTACTCGCTGTTGATAGATCAGCGTGAAAAAGGTACATAACCTGGAATTAAAAGCTTCCTGGAATTAAAAGCAGCTTCTCCAGCCTGGCCCCTGCGCCTTAACGTTTGTTAGCTAAACTCCTTCGTTAAGGTTGGTCACAGTTGTGAAAAACAAGGTGGGGGTTTAAATCCCTCACTTCCTTTTTCCCCTTCTCCTCCTACATCTTCACTGGGTCATTAATTCCCTTGCCATTCCAGAAAGTTACCTTCTCAAGGCTTTGACAGTAAGAAGTAAGCAACGTCACCTTACACCTGAGCTGGTCGCAGTTCTGCTGCCAAGACCAGGTTACTTTTACAAATGTAAAATAATGTTAAAAAAATTTGAAGGAGAATTTCTGGCAGTGCAAGCAACCAAAGGATCCCGATCAATTTTTCTGTTAAATATAACAAAACCACCACCAACACAATGCTAAGAGTTGATTTATAAAGCAAAGCTGGACCAAACCTGAACAGAGGAATTAATGAACTCGGTGGATGATACCCAGGTACTTCTCCACTATTTACTGACAGTGTTTCTAACGATGACTGAAAATACACTGGTGTGCAGTGGGGTGGCTTCCAACATCTGCAGTTTTGGTGTTGGTGCTGGCTGCTGGCAGAGCATGGTCTCACTGCGGGAAGTACGGGTGGATGCACAGACTTTTCATATAGGATATATTGTGGGGATATTTTCCAGATAGGGTTTCCCAGTAAAATTGTTATAGGTGCAGATGATACAAACTTGTCTCATGGTAGTTATGCTTGTTTGAATTGCAAAAGCAGAAACAGCTGTAGACGCTGTATGTATGTTACAGGGTGGGACGGGATACTTTAGGTGTTGGGGTTTAACCCCAGCCGGCAACTCAGCCCCACGCAGCTGCTCTCGCTCCCCCCGGTGGGATGGGGGAGAGAATCAGAAGGGTAAAAGTGAGAAAACTTGTGGGTTGAGATAAAGAGAGTTGAGTCTTTAGGTAAAGTAAAAGCTGTGCATGAGCATGAAGGAATATCTTCACCCCTTCCCCGGGCAGGTGGGTGCGCAGCCAGCCCCAGGACAGCGGGGCCCCATCACACCTAACGGTGACTTGGGGAGACTTTACATGTCCCCCCCTTCCTCCTCCTTCCCCCAGCTCTATGTGCTGAGCATGACGCATGCGGTGTGGGACATCCCTGGGGTCGGTTGGGGTCACTGTCTCGGCCGTGCCCCCCCCAACCCCTCGCTGGTGGCGTGGGGTGAGGAGCAGAAAAGGCCTTGGCTCTGTGCATGAAACCATCCCTGGGTTATCAACACTGCTTCCAGCACCAATCCAAACACAGCCCCGCACCATCTACTATGGAGAAAGTGAACTCTCTCCCAGCCAAAACCAGCACATAAAGCTACTCATGAGAAAACAATTTTCTTTTTAAAATTTTAAGTCAAAATACTAGGCTAGCTGGACTGGAGGCGAGCCAGGAAAGTCCTGTTAACCGATGCTTTCTTTGAATGATCCAGGCATCGGTGAATGGTGAGTGTGCTGCTAATTCAGGGCACTGCTTTTATTTTTATTTTAGCTGTTTATGGAGAAAAAAAATCCATACACTGTAGATATATGAGCTTAAGGTAACAAAATTCCAGAGGCAGAACCCCTGCTGTTTGCCAAGGCACATGCATATTTGACACCCTTGTTGTCTGAACATTTAATCTTGAGGAAGAAACTTGGTCCAATCAATTCTTAAAATCTCTACGAGGGAAAAAATATTGCAATGGAAAATATATTTTCCTGTCCACAGTATTTGGTTCAGCCTAATTAACATGAATAATGCAAGACAATTTTCTGATTGTTATTACATTAGAGAGCTTAGCTGACTCATAACTGCCCCCATGACATAGCCAGAATGCAAATTACTTGGATAGAAATAGCACAGAGCTGGTTTGATTAAAATGTGATATGTATTTTGAATTTAAAATATTCAAGGTCTTGCAAAATGACCTTAATGTCACTCCTTCCCCTCCCTCCAAACCACCGAGGAAACCTGCATAGTCATTTTGAGACAGCTTTTTTCTTCTCCCTCCGTGAATTGACAGGACCTGGCATTCATGAGAAAATGGGGTGTCTTATTTTATTCCTTTGCTGAGGAAAACTACAGTAGAATGATGAAGCATTTTGTCATCGTGCTCTTTGAGAACATGGCTTCTTTTTCATAATTACTAAGATAATGCATCTCAGGCATGAATCTAACAAGAAACCAAAAGACTGCAATCTTCATTAAGAACCAGACTTATCTCCGTGACTTTCTCCCTGCAGCCCCTCGAATCTGTGTCGAGTCACTCCCAATTTCCTGCAAATCGCTGTGATGAGACACAGAATGAAGCAATTGTTGAACTTGTTTCAAAGATTTTGTGTGCTCTTAACTGTGGCTGAAGAGCCTGTAAACTTTGGGCGCTTGGGTCTATTGGGAATCACTCTGCAAGCCCCCTCCTTAGGGGTGTTTTGCTTATGCAGCCATCAAGCATTTTGTGTAACAGTGAGTGAGCTAGGGAAGGAGTAGTGCACTGGTTGGAAAAGACAGTTGATAATTAGAGAGGAGCAGTTATTACACAGACTTGCCCAGAAAAATGTGATTTCAAAGTTGGCTTTCGCTTGGCATCTCTCTTCAAAAATAAAATGAAATGGTGTAATGAGATTCTGTGTTACCCACTATATAGCACATTTGATCTGGAAGTCAGACACGTTTACAGGTAAAAGGATTATTTTGCCCGTTAACTGGCAGCCCCGCAAATTCCCCTTACAGCTCTGAGCAAAGCAGCAGGTTTTCTGTGTTTCCTTATGAGTCGCGTTTACATAGGGTACAACCTGCATGTGATTGGCACCTGAGGCTGTTCGGTGCTTCTGTGGCATAAGTAACAGTTCATGTGGATTTAGGGCATAAAGCTGTCTAAACCTGCTTTCAGCCAAGCTGGATCCAGGTTCACTCAGATTTCAAAACCAGTTTGAAGGACTCGAGGTCCAACCTTAGTGGACCTTCTAGCAAATCTCTGTAGGGGTTATTGATCTGAAAACACATCAGACCGGGTAACTTACTCCTTAAATCTGGTCTATACAGTCAGAGCCCATGCCAAATTTCTAGCATGGTTTAGCTCCTGCTCCCACACTCTTCCTCTGCTGTGTGAGATTGTTTTGATGCAGCATGAGGAACAGATGTGTGATAAAAGCTCTTTTACCAAGACTTTCCATTTTATGGTCCAGAGACTTATTTTTTGTCTTCTTACCCCCTGCCATTCATCCATCACATGCATTTTTCTTTTGACCTTTTTTGTTTGTTTTTTTCTTCACTTTTTGATACCTGGAGAAGTGTGTGATAAGGACCTATCGGTTATCACTAATGCCATTTATCTGCAGTGAAGCTGCCTCACTCATCTATTAATCTGTGCACCAGAGTCTGTCTATTATTCTCTCAGCTACCACTGTTTGCAATTACTCGTCTCTTTTGTACGGTTTTCTCAAAAAATTAGCTGAAAATTAACATCAATATTTCTTACAATGTTTTTCAGGCTAAGGATTAAAATGGGGAAACCTACAACTGTGGGCTGAAATAAAAAATTGAAGGGAGGAGGGGCCTTGCTTGTTCCATCACGTGATAGAACGTGACCACTAGTGAATAAAGAGGCAGTTCCCCCTTAGGCCGTTCAAGGAGTTGTCAGCACAACTGGGACTGAGGTCGCCCTTGTGGAACTGCATCTCCTTGGGCTGGTGCCACATGATGGCCCCCGCCGCCTTCGGTGCAGCCGCCGTCTGAGAGCTGCTCACTCAAGTTTAGTCCTTTTGGTTGTCGCTGCCACTGTGCCGCTTGCAGTGAACTCCTTGTTTAGATTTCTCGTTGTTATAATATGTAACTCCATCTGAATTTCATTATGTGTTGGAATAAATGTCTTCATTTACGTGCCACTGCTGTTGTTCTTTGTGCCTCTGGCACATAGATTTCTTTTCAGTAGCAGCAGATGCAGTAATTGAGCTGTTCCCTGACTTTACTACCACTATTTGTAAAGGTCTTGAGTCTCTCTCCTAGGGAATGAGCAGCTTCTAAAGACCCAGCTTTTTTCTCTTATAACCTAATAAAGCTCACTCACTATAATATTCAGTATTGGAAATTATAATCAGTAACACTGAGGGAGTATATGACCGATTTGCCTGAAGGTGGTATGATCCCATTTTATACAGCCCAGCTCAGCAGTGGGAAGTGTGGCCTTCACTCACAGACTGGGGGGGTTGGAAGGGCCCTCTGGAGCGCACCCCGTCCCACCCCCTGCCAGAGCAGGCACCCCCAGAGCAGGGGCACAGGGCCGCGTCCAGGCGGGGGGTGAATGTCTCCAGGGAAGGGACCCCACAGCCTCTCTGGGCAGCCTGTGCCCCTGCTCTGGCACCCACACAGGGAAGGGGTTTGTCCTCATGTTCAGGTGGAACCTCCCGTGTTCCAGCTTGTGCCCGTTGCCCCTTGGCCTGGCGTTGGGCACCGCTGAAAAGAGCCCAACCCCATCCCCCTGACACCCACCCTTCAGATATTGATAAGCACTGATGAGATCCCCCCTCAGCCTTCTCTTCTCCAGGCTGAACAAGCCCAGGTCTCTCAGCCTTTCCTCACAAGGGAGATGCTCCAGCCCCTGATCCCCTTGGCAGCTCTGCGCTGGCCTTGCTCCAGCGGCTCCCTGCTCTTCTTGAACTGGGGGGCCCAGAACTGGCCGCAGCCCTGCAGGTGTGGCCTCACTAGGGAGTGCAGAGTGGGAGGAGAACCTCCCTCACCCTGCTGGCCACGGTCCTTTGAATGCAGCCCAGGACACCGTTGGCCTTGGCCACAAGGGCCCGGTGCTGGCTTATGGTCAACTTACTGCCCACCAGCATGCCAAGGTCCTCTTCAAGTCAAATTTTTGAATAATTTGTCAATCTTGTTACCATTTTATTAATTAAATTGTTTAAGACATCTGAGGAAGTAGGAAGGACTGTTTGTTTCTGGCTTTGACCTGGGTTACTTTAATCAAGAGTTCATGGTCATCTTACAGCTTCTGCTTTCCATACGACTGAAATCGCTGGACTTGCCCCAGTTTCATATATTGCATTTGGCCGCAAGACCCTCGGGACGTGAGGAAGCAGATATTAGCCAAATTAATCATTCTTGTTTGCTTTTTAAATACATAGTACACTTTTTCTATGTCAAGGTTCCCCAAAGCAGGCATCAGACCACAGAAGGGACTTCTCGCTGTTTCAAATCATCACATATGTAATCATGTGTTCTACTCACGTTCTTCGTTTTCTTGTGTGTCAGTTGATTTGCAATTGCAGTTACTCACAATAGTTGGAAGAAAATCTCTTTGGGAGGTCTCACCACCCTCTCAGCTGCAATGATGCCCTGTTATCCCCATATTGGCCTAAACTTTTAGGTTAGAATCCTGCTGATATTATAGAACATGGTTTTTTTAACCTAGTTGTGTTCCCGTGCTTACTATGGGTATCGGGTTTTCAGGAGCTTCAAAGCACCAGAATAAATTCTTTCCCTATGGCTCACTTCAGCCACAAGCAATGCCAGGTAAATTTGTCATGACATTGGAGAGTGGCTGGGCTGATTTTCCCGATGATCCGTGCTGCCTCTTATTCGTGTCTAAAGTGATGGGTGTTAGGTTCTGGCTCCTCCGTGTTGTACAGCTGCGTGCGGTGTTGCACAGCTGAGGGGGTCCGTCCTTGCCAGAGCTGCTCCTGACCGGAGATGGGACAAACACCAAAATGTTAGTGGCACTGTTTAGTTTCCCAGCTACCAATTGATTGGATGGAGGCTAGAACATTGACTGTTTACGTATGCAAGAGCTGCATCTTGAGCTAAATCTGCTAAACAAATTACACTAAATAGATAGTGAAAACCAGAATTTCATGCGTCTTAAAACTGTTTTTTTCTTATGGTTTTGTCTGAGGAGATCTTTTTTCCTATAATGAATGTTCATTAAAAAATTTTAGCTCCAGGATTCATAGTGGTAGATTTACTGTAATTGTAAAGATTTCTCATGTAACATTAACAAATACAAGAGTATAATTGGGTACATGAGGAAGCATTAGCAGAGCAGCATGCTGTGCTAGGGCTGGTACGCATTATATCAGCCAACCAGTCCTGAAATGGAGAGTAGTCATTATGAAGCCTGACCTGTTCTGGAGCAATTCTGCTGAGAGTTGCTTTGACTGAATTTTTAGTGCTGCTGAAAGGTGTCTGATTGATGGCTATGAATAATAATACACTTAACACTTTTCACTCGCAGAACTCGGGGCACTTTTAGGCTTGTCTGTTTTACGGATGGGAGAATTATGACTGATTTTCTGCAAAGTCATGAAAACGCAGTTCACAGCTCCTTTGCTGTCTATGGTTATCTGACTCACGTACCTCTCCAAGAGCGAGCCTATTGCTGCTCTAGGATGCTAATCCCCCAGTGAATTTGATTTTTCTGCTCTGGTTTAGTTGCAGCCCAGGAAGTGGGAAGATCTCCCCTCTGTCCCGACCAGCAGCGATTCAGTTGACCCGCAGCCTGCCCCACAAGCCTTTTTCAGGTTGAAGTCTAAGAGAACATAGTTGGAGAAACTAAACTCCTAGGCCAGTTTAGACCTTGGTTCATTGTCACAGAGAGTCTATCACGAGAAAGTGTTGAAACTGCCTTCTGCCTCTCCCAGGGCAGTGAACAGACTTGGCACAAGGGCCACTTTTTCATTGTGCAAGGCTGTTTTGTTATATATGCATATTTTAATTGCGATCATGCTTTTCTACATGTCTCTGCTGTGCTAGGACAGATCCACATGGTGGAGGAGAGCTCGTGTTCCACTTGCCACGTGGTGGAAAGCAGCAGAGACTGACCTTCCTTTCGCTTGAGCTCGCACGCCCAGAGGGCACGGGATGGTGCTGTGCAGAGAGATTTTTCTTGGGCCTGAAAGCAATGTAGCATCCCAGGTTATTAGCTGCAGTGAAATGCTGTGCTGATATAGCTGTGCAATTTGTTTCTGGGTCTAAAGTGAGTGAGACAACAGTAATCTGTCTCTTTGCTCCTGTATCCTGCTACATCTTCAAAGGTGTTTGATTTTCTTTCTTAATTTTATTGGATTCTTTTCTTCCAAGGTGGTAAAATTGTTTTAGGAGTTGTCATCCACTTGCAGAAGGGCAGAGAAGTTCAACTTAAAATAAATAACTCTGCAGGAAGCAGTGTTGTAGCTTGAAATACTGGGTTTTTTCTTCAGCGCTTTTCGCCACCTGGAATATAGCTGTACGCTTCTTCACGTCCTCCCTAGCAGAACGGGAATGTCTCCCTGCCCTTTTGGGACTTTGCAGATAAATGCCATAGGGGCTGCAAGGCGCTTAAGCAATAAATTATTGTTAGCAGCGTAAACACCTAACTGAGACTGTTAGCCCAGCCGCGTCCGAGTCCTGCAGGAGAAGCATCCCTGGCGCCTGTGGAAAATGATGATGAAACACGTAGCGTTTCAGTGCATGTGACTAGCGTTTGGCTTTTAAAATGCTATAGGAAGACTTCTCTTACCTTGGCTTATTCCTTAGATGTTGCGGTGATGAATATTTATGGATAGGTTAACTGCTTTCATGAGAAGCGTCCCATGGAAATTACTACTCTAAGTTCCCTCTGGACTGTTATATTTCCTCCCAAGTGATCCAAAGGGAATTCATCACATGAAGACGTAATAAAATTGAATGAGTGAAAATAGGAAAAAAGGCATTTATTGAAGCGGAATGGAAAATAAGAGGTCTGGAAAACTGAGCTGCCTCTGAAAGCGATTGAGTCAAATGCCTGCAGATGCAGGCACAATAGATTATGGAAATTAGTCAGAATAAATAGGGCTGGATGGCCTTAGCAGCACTGTTGTGTCAACGGGTCTCATTGAATATGCTCAGAAGCATGTAACTGTTTGTTTCTCTGCCACATACATTTTTCCACAAGATGAGGAATGAGTTTGAAAATGATACCTGAATTAGTTTGTAGTTTCCTCTGGACTCTTGGTGTCCCATGGAAACAGAGCATTCATAAAGCAAATCACATCATGCTGCTGTTCTGCTTTAAATAGGTCCTCAATGGTGAGTCTTTTCTCTTTGTAATCTGTGTTTTACTGATGATTTGCCATTGGACTATGCTAAAAAGGTTTAACAAAACCGAAACGAACAAACCAAATGGCAGAAATCTGTCATTTGTATAGATGCTATCAAGGGTTGGATGTCCAAAATCTGATTAAGGAAACGAAACCTTAGAATGGATCAAAGCCTACACTGTTTTGACCTTCGTCATGTTTGCCATCACTTTGTATTCATTTCGTATTCATATTTCATGGTTAAGAACTTCTTTAGAAACGTTTGATAGTATTTTCAATCATTTGCTTTGGCAGAAAAGTTAGGCTTAACACAGGAGAGAAAAAAGACTCTTCAGAATGAAAGCATACACTTTAAACTTCCTCCTCTGATTCCTACGCGTGCCCTGCATGGCGTTCCGTTACTTTTTGGGTATATTCTCTTCTGACAGCCCAGCTCTCTAGCTAAGCACTGCAACTCGTGATACATCACACTGTCCTTTCTGCTGAGCTGCTGTGGTGTAATGCTGTTATATTTTGCCATAGTAAATCAAGAGAGATTTAATTTGCAAATTTAATTTAGACATGCTTTAGCGAAGGGAAGTCCGCAGACACCGCAGTGATGCTTTTGAATAGGTGTGTAGACATATGTACCTTTCAGCTTGCCAGTCTGATCTCCCCCACAGTGAAAATTTGAATTCTTCTGCCAAAAGTAGACTTTCATTTTTTGGGGAACAGAAACCCAACATTGTGTTGAAAAACAGTGCTTCAAGAGTAATGGAACTGCATGCGCACGGTGCGAAGCAGATGAAGACTCAGGGCCCATCTCTCTTTTGCAGAAACTCTGTTCTTCGCTGGAATTTACTTGGCAGGAGGGATAGAACACAGGCAGTCCATGACTAAGTTATTTCTTCAGCTACTGTTCAACACAATGTATTTTAGCTGCTGGCAAATGCATTTTTAAAAAAATTATTTAATTTTCCATTCTTTGTGGGAAGAAAAATAGTAATACTATATGTGTGCAGGTTCAGTAGCAACAACCAGTAAACATGGAGCACTGCTCTTAATCTTAAAGACAAACACATAACATGGTTAAATGGCCAAAAACTGAAAGGTAGATAAATTCATATTGAAAATATGATACAAATCTTGGTAGCCAGTGTATTTAACCCTTACCCAAAGAAGAGTGGGCTGTTTAAACCAAGACCAATTCCCTTCTAATGAGCATGTGCCCATTGAAGTACTAACAGTTGCACTCAGTAACATGTGTATTTTGGGGTAATTCAGATGTGTGCTTTATCTGCACGACTTTGGTGCCTTGCATTCATGTAGCCTGTGAAAACTAGCATTATATCTGAGGGTGGCATCCAAACACTGGGCTGGGGCTGGCCTTCCTTTTCTACACTGCTGCATCATTTAGACTCCGGGTGGAAGGGATGGTTCTTATGTAGCGCCTCTGTGTGTGCACAGCTGTGTCAATGGCCTTGCAAACTGGCCGTGCTTTTCATTCAGATCTGGTTCATTTGGAACGTTCAAAATTCTAGATAGGACTTAATCTTCATAATTCTTGAAATGCTGCTTTAGAAGAGAAATGGCTTCTGTTTTAAGGACTTAGAGCCTATTGCCTTTGAAAATCCACGAGTTCAGCAGTTGAATTGCTCTTATTGTGTTGAAAAAACCACAGGGTAGGCTCTCAGTGGTGTAAATCAGCCTTCCCATGGGCTTCAGTGAAGCACTGGAGACTTGCATGGGTTCTGGCCATGTCCCCACAATATTTAAGCCTCGTTTAAAAAGGATCAAATACTTGGGCTGCTGGCTCAGGTGCCAATTAGCTAAGACAGGTGTATGAATATACCTAGGTGAATTGTAGAAAAAGAGAAGTCTTTTGCTGTGGACACAAGACGAAATGAACGTGTAGATCTGCATGCTCCTTTGGAATCGTGCTACATTTTTTGGTCTTAATTGGTCTTTTTTGCTAGTTGATTTCCTTGGTTACTAGTAAAGTAACTGTTCAATTAGGAAGAACAAGGTAGCTCCATGGTTCCTCTGAAAGCACTAGAGCAGGGGAGTAGTAAATCTGCCTAATGAGCATACATTAACACTCCAGTGCTAACTTCAACTCACGTCAGGCACGGAGCTGTGGAAAACAGGGCAGGGACAGAAATCACCTTTTAAAAAGCAGAGAACTTCTCTGCTGCAACTGGTTGAAGTTATCGCTAACTTCTGCTAGGGGGTAAAAAACCCCACCACACTTTCAAGTGTTGAAGTCTCGTTTTCAACAGACACCTTGTCATTTGGGTTTCTGAAGAGCTCCTCCACTGTCCCACAGGCAATTGGAAAATATGGACTGATGGCAACTCCATATATGCTGACCCAACTTTAGAAGCCTGTTTGCCTGCTGCAGCACGGTGTCATTTAAGAATTTACATGAGGTAACTAGAAGAAATATGTTCAGAGTGGTTTTTAAGCAGTTTGGGCATTGAGGGGTGGGGAAAGTAGCTTGGCAGAAAAGAGGTTGCCTGTGGATATAATGATTTAAACTGATTCTGTTTGTATAATGCCCACAGAAACCTGATATAAATCCTGGTTATATAGATTTTGATTGTGTTCCTGGTTCTGCCAGTGGTCTATAGAGTAATTTCTGGTTTAAAAAAAAGATGCGGGAGGGGTAATAGATAAAATCTGCCCTCATTTGTGTAGTATCTTGAAAATTTATTAGTATAAAATGAAACTGTGTGTTTTCCAATGCTACTTCCATTTGCATGGCAAGTGTCAGGCATCCATAAAATGTTTGCGCTACGGCTCAATCTTCAGACAAGCTTTGGAGGAGATGAAATCGTGTTTCCTGTTATTTTCCTCTGTCTGGTCTTATGTTTCCTAGTGAGCCTAGCTTGAAGTGCAGTTGTCAGAGCTGAGCTTTGACCTATACTCAGGAAACATCCACATGGTAACTAACTCTGATTTTTAGTTACTCTGAATTTTAACTGTGTTTTAAGCTGATTAGTGCAAGGACTAAGCTTGGGGTCTAGAAAGGCAGATCTACTCAGAAGCTACCACTCCCTGCAAGGCACTAATTGTGAACAAATGAATTGTGGAGAAACAAACAGGTACACTTTTCTGTTGGTTTAAATTTAACGATGAAACTCCCGTGAATAGTAGTGAGTTCCACAAAATGCTGCGGAGTAGGCATAGGTAACTGGTAATTGGTTTGAAAATGCCATCCAAGAGGCTTTTTTCCTCAGTGATTTCTAAATTTTGTTCTCTAAATGGCAATCTAAACTGAATTTCTCCATCCGTTTCTGACATCCGTAGAGCTATAATAATTTGATAATCATGGTAAAAAAAACCCCAACATTGTCTGACCTGGGTTTTAACATGCAGAGTCTGACTTTGCTGTGGTGATTTGTCCTCAGGTTTTGTGATTTGAAGAACAAAGCAAAATGTTTTGATTTGACATTAAGTAGGTGATGAAGATGTCAAGTGAGGTTTGACTGATCTTTATTGTTCCCTTAAAGTGCAGGCTGAAAACAAAATCCCTCCAAGAAGTATTAGTATTTTTTTCTTGTTGCTGTGGCGGGCAAGGTTTTATGAAGAACGATGGCGCTGCAGTGCACGTTCTCACGGGTATCAAACAGCAGCGAGTGGAGGCTTACTTGGTACATGAAACTTTTTCTGCTTGTATTCAGTGTGAAAGTACAAGTATTTTCAATAGGGATATGATTAATTTTTACTTTTTGGAGTTGAACTAGTTGTTCTGCTATTGGCCTAGATGTATAAATGGTGTTACCACAAAACCAAGACCAAGATAATAAGGGTTTCTGACAAACAAGCTGCTTTACTGTGAAGGTGGATGTTTGTACAGCTCCCTCTCCATCCTGTGTGGGAACAGAGCCAGGTCGACATGCCAAGCTTTTGCTGAGGGAAGCCATATGTATACAGAGTGCTTGCTATCATGGAGAACACATATCTTCTGGTATATCTTTGCTTAGAGGAAGGGTGAGGGTTAGGCTTCTCTAGAGGAGTGCACTGCCTCTCTACTTGTAGGTGTTGCTAACACAGTGTGATGACATACGTCACTCTAGCTGGTGAAGGATAGAGGAATCCAGCAATACCTTTTTAAATTTCACCTCTACCCACAAGAAGCAGTTGAGAAGAGCCTGAGCATTGTCAAAGACCTTGGTTTTAATTCCTTTTTGGGTAATGAAGCTTTTCAGTTTTTTCTGGAATGAATCCTTTTTCTTTTCAGTTTCATGCTTTTTGGGTATTGGGACTAAACAGCTACTTTTTTTACAAATATCTTAAGAGATCTGTACATCAGAATACAGTCAGGATGAAACCTTCTATCTCAGAGAATCTGTAACCCAAAAAAGAAACCTAAAATCTGATAAACTGGTTTTTTTTCCTCCTGCCAGCCTTGAAGTCTTTGATGGTACCTGCATATCCTTCTTGACAAGGAACATGCAGTGAAGAGAAAGCCCATGATCTCCTTTTTTCCCCCATTTGACTAAACCGCCACTTTTGCAGTTTAGGTACGAGCTGAAGCAGTTAAGAAAATCTACTGGTATGTCTGTGCCTGCTCTAAAGGCAGGATTTTTTCTTTCTTGCCTTGATTCTGTTGTTGTAAAACATCAAATGTTTGCTTTTTAGAAAAAACTCTGCCTGTTTTCTGGATATATTATTAGTTAGTAGGCTTAGGTTCCTTCCTCAGCCTCTGTAGTGAGATGTTTCTATCAAGAAAGTACATCTCTCTGCCAGTATTTTTCTCTTAAAAGCCATATTTCAATTTCAGAAGTTGAACCTGAGATTTGGGATGAATCGCAGTCAGTGCTAAGCTACCTCCACCTTTGGTGGAGGGAGTATGAGATGATATGGGAATCTCTGCTCCTTCTAGTGAGGTTCAGCATCCTTTTGCACCTCACCTGGACTGTGTTATGCACCCATCTATGCCTTGGCAAACCTGGCTTTTATTCTGTTATGAGCTGTGATAATTCCTGAAAATTTTACTGTAAATATAGACTTAATCGGTGTTTAAATAACAGAGGTTTAACAATTAGTTTGCCTTCCTTCATTATAAAGCTGAGTGAATGGTGCTTCCAAGAAGTTTTACTTACATATGTCATTTCTCATCATGATACTTGAAGGGTATAGTAATTAGTTGGAACAGCTTAATTATATTGAAAACAGGGCAGCACAGCTATCTTGTGCCTCCACATTTCAGTCAAAGCACATGTGAGGTGGAGACATCCTTACGGCGGTGCTAGTTGTCCCTTCCTAGCCAAAATTTAAAACGGGGTGTATTTTTGGCAGTGCTCCTTAAAAATGTGCTGGAAGTCTTAAAGTGACGGGATACGTTAAAATCAACTGTAAGTTGTGTATTCGAAATGACTGACTTTTTGTCCTTGTCAGTTAGAGCTCTTGGAAGTAGCTTGATGGGAGGGTATGGACTTGTTGTCTCGGGGTTTGTCAGTTTAGTAATAACATAGTCCAGTGTAGCTCTTGTGTACGTTTAAAATCTGTCTTTGAACCTAACTGCAATTTTTGGAGGTCACAAGTCCATACAGAAGCATTAGCTCTGAGCTGCTGCTGTGGATGCAAGTCTGCCTCGGTGCGGTTGTGGCTGTCGAAGTATTCTAGAAGTAAAACACAGTGCAAATGGCTGATGCCTTTTCATACATTTCCTGAAGCAGGAGAGTATTATAAAAGAGTATATATTTTAAAATTTTTATTCTAAAAAGATACACGTATGCATGTGCACTTCTGAAAGAACTTTCTGTACAGTTCTTTGGCTTGCCTGGAGATGGCAATGTGGCAGTATAATTGTTACTCCATGGCCTACTCCCAGGAATTCATAGAAATTACATTAAATTAATAATAAAAAATAAAGCTCAGTTTGAGCCAGCTCTGCAAAAATGTAGGGAACAAATGCATTAGAAACATACAGATAATGTAGCTGAAACACAGCTGATTTAACTAAATGAGAAGCTTTGTGAATGGTAAATTAATTTTTTATTGCACCCGGACACCCAACATACTTTTAATGCCATGTAACATCCATTTTAGTGAATGACTTATAATAAACATAAGCAACGGCCCTTTGCTGCTGCTCATCGGCTGTGCAACGCGGGCCAGCGCCGACGGCTGCCGCAGCAATAAAGACGGTGAGTTACCTGAGCTCTCAAGGTAGTCATTGCCTTTATGCGTGTGTGCCTGAGTCAGGCAGCCGAGGTTTCCTGTTTATCAACTTCAGCCTGGAAGCTTGAAGAAGTTTTTCAGAATATTTTGCTTTCTTGTAGCCGAGAGAATTTTCTGAAGAGGGGAAATGAAAAGGTCTTTTGCTTAATTACAGCACTGACTGTAAGAATAACGCCTGCTCGAGTAGAATATGTTTCACTTCAACTTGTTTCCGAAAGCTCTGGTATGAATACGAGTGTTATCCTCTATTCGCAAACGGAGAGACTGACGTGCAGGGAGACGGACCTACTCACTGCCAGGTCAGCCCACAGGCTAGTGGCAAATCTGGGGAGATAACCCAGGTCTATTGAACCCTGGTTTATTTGGCTACGCTCTCAGCAAAAGGAACTGTAGTTGAACTGAAGCCTGTATCTGAGTAGACTTAAGTGCAGAAAATCCCTTGGGTTCTTTGGATCATTAAGAATAAAAGGGAAATGGTAGATGATAAAATTTGGGAACCTACTGTTATACGAAGCTCTAAGGTTATTAGAAATCTGATGACAAATTTTTTTCACAGGAGACCATGTCTGCAAGCTAAATGCAATAGGTTTATTCACTAAAATGTTCTGGCTCAAAGTATTTCCTTAAATTCCCCTTTGGGGTCAAGACACCTGAGTCTGGTAAACCATTTGCTTTGCTGTTCCGGGTCGGATATCTCTTCCACCATGTTATTTCTATTGCTCAGGCACCCACCATTCTGTTCTAATACCTCTGCTGACAGGAGGTAAATACAGTATAAATTGTCACTTTGACATGTTACATTTTGCAGCGTGTTGAATAATGCATTTAACACGCTGTCATGATGTACCTGCACCTTGCCAAATGTTTGAAATCGTGTCTGCTCGTTTTGTGCTCTAAGACGTGGCTATCTGTTTATAAAGCACTTCTTGCTCCAAGAAACCTCGTTTTGCACAGTTGCCATCACTGCAGATATTCAGGAGAAGGACAGAGGAGACGTTCTAGCAAATGGGTTGAATAGCCCCACAAAATGAAAGAGGATGGCTTTTCTCTTTTGGGTTTTTCATGTGTCATTCCCCCGGCATGTTATTTTGTCACCTCGGAAACTGTTTGGAGAAGAAAAGTAGATTGGCTTTGATCCTCCCAAGCTCTGCATTATATTTTTAGTTCTGTCACAGATGCTTTGTGTTACCGTTTGTTGGAGTTATTTCTCCAATTCCTCAAATGGTGGCTTCAATACCTTAAACCTTTTCCCAGACACTCTTAGCTGCACCTTTTAGACCAGTGTTGTTTGAAGACCTAACTGTGCGATGCTGCTTTCATGGAATATACACAATCTCTAGCAGTATCTCACTGATGTAATTTTAGATACAATATGAAAGAAGCAGTGTTTAACGTGCAGAAATGCTTTAAAAAGGCTTGGTGTCTCATAAAACTTGGCCCCATAAAGTCAGGTTCAGAAGCACCCTCTACCTTTTCTTTCCCAGATATAAACTGAGCATTTGTAACTAGCAGTCATCCACAGGAAGGCAAAAAATAAAGTTCTTCCTGAATGTGGCTTTGTAGGGCTCTGGGAAAACAGAGAACTGATACTCAGTTATCAAGTGTCTCATTTGGACACACTTAGTTAATTTGAAAAGCAAATGAAGGAAGGACCTCAACCATCTGCCAAATGCTGTGCTTCTATTCCTGAGTCTTTTTCTGATTATACTATTCTGGCAGCGCTGTGGCATCCAAGGCTATGCTCCAGAAGGAGCAAAGAATATAGAGAGCATAGGAGCAATTAAGCTGCTGTTGGGCCTGGGCTGTGTGTCGTTGGAGGTGTTAGTAGAATTAACTGTAGTCAGTCATAGGAGAATAAAAGCTGGAGAAACTGTTGTTAATCTTTTTACACCTGGATTAATTGCAGCAATTTTAATCTCCCAGTCGACTTCCAAATGCTTAGTTCAGGATTTGAGTCAACTCTTAGCTTGGACAAGTGCTAAACTGTACATCCAGTGCCTGGGGAACTTGCACGTGCGGGTTCCTAGAGCTGTTGCCTGACCACTTGCGCCATGCTCTGCTTAGTATTCCTTAGCCCAAACTACTAAGACAGCAAATGCAGGAGAAGGATGATCAAAGGCATGGCTTTCCATTTAGATTAAATGATAAAATTAAAAGTCAAGATGGATAAGGAGAAGACACAGAGGTCATGATTACTGTAGGTTGCTATTTTTCACAATACAAGAAGCAAATGAGCACTAGAAACTACAAAGCCGTGGGTTTCAAAAACAAAATGGAAGTAATGTTTAAGAAAACAAATTATGAAGTTGTGGGACCCTTGCAATTGGTGTTGCAGCAACTTGAAATACGGAGTCATTCAAAAAGCATTAAGGGATGTCCTGGAGGACGCGTTCACCAGTGTTCCAGATGCCGCTTCTGGCTCTGAAAAACTACAGCTCTCTGATTGTTAGGAGGCTGGGTGACAAATCCTCACGTGCTTGTCTTTGATGATGCTGTTCTTTAAGCACCCACCACCAGACAAACTGGGTTAGGCAGACTATTGGGTTGACCTTCAACTGGACTCGAATTTTTACGGGTAGAAGTGGCTGATAACTATATAGTTCTCATCTTCTTGTGGAGTTGATGGCTCTATCTGCATGGCATGGAGGGTTTTTTTTTTACATGGCCTATGAAGTTTAGAAAGCTTTTGAGTCCTTGCACGGCATTTGATACAAGAGGGCTTTTAAAAATGCAGGTCATTATTGTTCTGTGTTGAGCTCTGGGTAGTGACTGTGGCTGTATTTCCTCTTCAGAAAGTTCTATTTATGCTGCAATGATGCTGCAGGCCAATTTCTGTATCCTTTCTGTGCATTTTTCTTTGTTGATGATGGTTTATTTGAAGAGGTCTGTCTTTATATTGTCAGTGACTTAATGATGAGAATCAGAGCTTTAGGATTTGCAGGAGAAAGGAAGTGCTTGACAGGCACTGCTGAAATGGTTTAGCCAATCTTTCATTTTTACAATAGGGAAATAAAATAACCTAAGTGCAGAAATAGATATTTTTGAAGCAGAACGTAATGCTCATCAGCATAGATAAACACATAAAGGATTGATGTGTTTTAAAACTATGTCAAAGATTCATGTTCAAAAGCCATGTTAAAAACAATTGGAGAGGGCTCATTCTGCACCTCTTATGTTCCAGAATGGATTAAAAGGGATTTCATGGGAAAAGGAGTATTGCCTGGAGGAGTCTGGAATGGCTTTCACTGCTTGCTTCCCTGCTCTGCCATCTCTGTGCTCTGACCCTTTGGGTAAGACTCCTCTGCACCAAGATGATTTATTAGTCGCAATAAATTTTGTTTCTAAACTCTGAAATGGTGGGAGTATTGGGAAATGGCAGCGTCATCTCTGCCAAATCAGTGCTCCCAGACTCTGGGATACGTCATGTCGCATTGAACAGTCTTGTTTCTCCGGGTGAGCTACAGCTTTAGGAGAAATTCCTGGTGGGGATCACAAAGGTGAAAAGTCCACCAGTACCTCAGTTTTCCTGTCTGATTACAATAAATATATCACTTGCAGCTATATAGCTTCATGGACTGGTGTGCACATAACGACTTATGAGCTCCTCCAGGAGCTCCAGCAAAGACATAAGGAGGGTGTTTCATATCAGCCCATTCAAATGTGTAGACAAAACGGAGTTCAAGAGCATTGATTTCAATGACAGGATTCCTTTTTTCCACCCTGACAGCAGAGCAAATATTGCCAACCTTGCTTGTGAAAGAAGTGTTAGTGCCCAGCACTGGTAACGCATCTGAAGCTGCAATTGCTACAGGGCTTTGTGTCTCCCCAGCGCACAGATACAAGCCTTGTGCTGGGGACTGTCATGAAAAAATGTTGAATTCACACGAATACCTTCTAAAGCCCCAGCCTGGTCTTGATCCCTATTCTTGATAGGGATGTCTAAGGAATTTTCCCTGGTATACATAGTCCTTTCTTTCATTAACGAGAATCTAGCTGCTGTATGTTCTGGTTTTGGCTGGGTTAGAGTTAATTTTCTTCCTAGTAGCTGATATAGTGCTGTGTTTTGGGTTTAGGATGAGAATAATGTTGATAACAAGGGATGTTTTAGTTGTTGCCAAGTAGCACTTACACTAGTCAAGGACTTCTCAGCTTCCCATGGCCTGCCCGGGGCACAATAAGTTGGGTGGGGGCACAGCCAGGGGAGCTGACCCCAGCTGGCCAAAGGGATATTCCATACTGTATGGCATTGTGCTCAGTATATAAACTGGGGGGAGTTGGCTGGGGGGGCAGCGATCGCTGCCTGGGGACGGGGTGGGCAGCAGTGGTGCTCACGGGTGGTGAGCAGTTGCATCACTTGTTTCTCCTGGGTTTTGTTCCCCTCTCTCTTCTTGTTTTCCTTTTCATTACAATTTTGGTGGTGGTGGTGTTATTATTTTATTTCATTTCAATTAATAAACTGCTCTTATCTCAACCCATGAGTTTTCTTACTTCTGTTCTTCAGATTCTCTCCCCTATTCCACCAGGGCGGGGCGGGTGAGCAAGCAGCCCTGTGGTGCTTGGTTGCTGGCTGGGGCTAAACCACAACACTCTGACACCATCCAGACCTTTTTACAGCTTCAATAATAGTGTGAAGTTCAAATGCATTGAGTGACTAAACAACACCTTCCCCTAAATTAGGCTGTCCTTGTTTGCAGCCAGCAGCAAAAGCCTTTCTAGGGCTTCTCTGCCAGCTTAAATTACCCATGGCAAAGTCATGACTTAACTATTCATGACTTTCTGTTAGGCTTTCCAGGATGTCTGCGATGAACTTGGAAACCTCTTCCTCTGCGGAAGAACAGTCCGTGTTTAAGCTGCACCTCCTGTGTCAACTTCTAAGCGTTGCTGTCTCGGTCCTTGAAGATCTGATGGAAGGCCAAGAGTCCAAGAAAAAATTCAGCATCAGAAACCAAACCTGTTTTCTCTGCTCCCAGATTGCCCTGCAAATGCATGGCTGAGTTCAGCAGGTGAGGTCGCACAAACAGGCAGCGTTCCAGATTGGCTACTTTTGTAGGATATTCGACAGGAGTTGAGCTCTTGTAAGTTCACATTGTAAGAATAACCTAAGATATCTTTGTAGCCAGGCGTTTGGAGAGCTGTTCGGTTCCACTGGTGGAAGAAATTAAGAATTCTATGGCTGTGTTTCACAGAGGTTCTCCTGAAGATAATTAGTTGGTTGCATAATTGCCCAGTTGTTCCTGTTGGATCCTGGAGTGTTCCTTCCTCCTTTTCTCCCTCTGTGGTTAATTAAACACACCAAATAATAGTTTGGAAATCGTTTTTAAGGCAAATACTTGTCAGGGCTCAGAGCAACTTTGTGGGCTGCTGAATGCCATTTGTCTGAGAGACTCATCTCTGAGAAACACATGCTTCAACCTCATCTGAGGTCCCCAGAAATTAAGCAGATGTTCTGATACTGTTGTGAACTGATACCACTACAAATAGGGTTTGCACACTACATCTTGTAGGAACCAACGAAACAAATCTGGGTTTTGTGAACCTCAGTAAGAAACTATAGAAAATATGGGTGCTTTTGAAAATGAGATTACAGATGGTGTTAACATTGACCTACTCAAAAAGCAGTTTGTCTAGCTGTAGGTATTTCAAGAATATCTGTCATTAAGATATGCTTTTGGCAATGGTAAAGAGCTGTGGCTGAGTACTTCTAAGACAACAATTATCCCTTGGAAAATACAAATCAACTGAAATATTTCCCATGGTGATTTGCCAGTTTTTCAAACGGGATGTTTCGATAAGGCCAGAAAATGTAATTGAGGCTTCTGTTATATAAATTAATGGGGAAGATACGAGGTAGATTTGATGTGTCTGAAGTGAAGTGCTTCAGGGTTGTTTTGCTTCTTTCATGGAGAATTTATTTGTTTGTTTTGTACTTAGTAAGAAAGGATGTTTTGAAGTTTGGATGTTTTGCCATTACTGGTGGAATGGCAACTTCTGTTTTTTAAAACAACCAACCAACCTCCTCTGTTTGGAGGAGGCGCATTTGCTTGTTCCTTGCCTCTGTCCTCTACCCTTGCAACCGAAGAAGAAATAAAATGCTGTTACTGTTCGTGGTTCTTGTCACACAGCAAATTCTCAATGTTTTTAGAGGAAGAGCAAGGGAAGACCTTGGCTGGATTTGTTTAGCTTTCCAAAACTGTTGATAAAAGGTTTTGTGATGAGATAAAATGAAAGATGTCAGTCCATAGTAATATTTCTTAAAATGGAAGTTTTGAAGAGTGGAAGTTCTCTCAATATAAAATAGCTTTGAGTGATAAAGGTAAAGTCCAGATAATACTTGTTAAGTCTCTCAATAGCTGTGGTAGGAGAAATACGGCAAAATTTGAAATGTCGTCATAATGAAGAGCAAGAAGTTCTTCAAAAACAAAACTGGCGTTAGACGTCTTAAAGGGAACTCAAAAGGGACTAAAGGCCATCTGCACTTCTGCAGATCTCCCAGGTGAAGATGAAAGTTCCGATCTTTCACCATTTATTTTAAATCTGTCTGCCATGTTAAATGTAGCACGCTTGAATCCTTGCTGCCTGTATTCCAGATGCCATCCCAGTGCACTCAGCGTGGGAGAGAGGATTATACCCGGCGATAAGACTTGGGTCAGCCGCATGCTGCTAGCGAGTGTGTAAGTACCGTCAGCGTGCGGGGTTGCACGTGTGGCTGCGATATACCCCTGGGTTCTGGAAATGCCAACACCAGAATTAATTGCAACAGATATTTCCAAGAACTGCTGGTGACTTCTGGAGTCGTGACCGTTGAGTCCTGTGAAGGTGCTTGCAGCTGGGTTCCCCAAATCCTCGGTTATACAGTTTTGTCACTTCCTAGAGAAATCCACCCTTACATGATGTGCATATTTATGTTCCTCGCCAAGAAAAAGCAGCTTCCAAAAGCTTTCTTCGTGTTTAAGAAAAGTAATAAATCTGTTAAGTTGCTGAAGGTCAGTGTATAACGGCATGACATCGGATGTGATACCGCTGCTAATCTAATAAGAAGAAAACAGATGTGGAAAGCTCCTATGATTCCCTGCTTATTAAGATCAGATTTGTCCTGTGATTATGAATCTTTTTTTTGCCTTCTGGAGGTATGGATGCTTAGACAATACTCTTAAAGATGCATTTGAGAATTATTAAGAGCTGCTTTGGCATAGCGTCTTCCCTCTCTGCTGTTGGCACTAATTTAGTAATGAGATAAATGTTATCCCCTTCAGAAGTAATTGGACAACTGTTTTGTGTGTGCGCATCTCAGACAAATATGTAAATGCTACAGATTTCATAATCTTTGCCATTTTTTCTGAAGACAATTATCTGGGTTAAGCAAACTCTTCCTGGCTCAATGGTCAGCCTGCCGAACAGTGCTTGCCTTGGTTTCATTATTATTTATTACTTAAAATCACTTAAGTGTTTTTGTTTCCGGTCTCTTATTTTTCACACTTGATTGGATTTCTTGTCTGAATGTTTCCCAGTACCAAACACCTATTTATACACCTAGAGTGAGGAGAGCTGATATTTCTTTTGCTGTAACTCTGCAGAGACCAGTTTAATTAGTAGTCATGGGGTGGTTGCAAACCCTAAAACTCCGTTATGTGGTGGATGGGAGAATCGACTTGAAATCTGTCCTATTTTTCCTGTAAATTTATGTTATGTAATCATACATTCCTTCCCTAAAGCTGCGGCAGGCAGCGTATTCATCCTTTCTTGGTGTCTAACAGCATTGCCAATTATCACGAATCTGTAAACAAGAAATGCCAAAGGTTCATTAATTTTAAAACCAAAGTGAAAACTTGGTCTGAGGTAATGCTCCAAAGGATGCCGTAAGGGTGGCCAGGTGAGCGTGGAAGCACATCAGGGGTTATTAGCTGAATCCCCATAACTCCAATCTGCCCAAATGAGTACACTGCAAGCAGATGTTTTACTGCCTTCGCTCAGTGTGGTGCAGCTGCCATTCAAGCCTTGGAAATAGCAGCTCCTTAGATTAAAAAAAAATCCAAGGTTGAAGGTAATGATGTCTGAAAACAAACTAGCTGGTGAAAATTAGGCAGGGTTGATTAAAAAGAACATAAGGACCCCTAGCAGTGTTTAAGTACACCTGCCACCATGCGATCATTTGAAACCTGTGTTTGAGTTTGACAGTGTGCCCACTTCAGCACGTCCCAGATCCTTCCCTGAGACTTTAAGCGATGTGGTGCGGATGGGGTGGAGCGAGGAGGGGTGTAAAGTTAGTTGTAAAAAATTATAGCCTAAATCCCTGTTGCGTTTGTCGTTTCCTTGTGAACTTGCTCCAATATCCATCAAATCAATGAGCAGACTGCTCTTAACTGAGTTAAGGTTGGAACCCAAAAGAACAGAGCTGTTCAGGTTTGACGGGACGATCACGAGTCAAGCACCGACCAATGCTGTCGCAGGCCCAGAGCTTGCCTTTGGCTGCAGCATCTCTGTGTTCACTGAAATGGCAGCACAAAGCGCTTCTTCAGGCTGTGACTCTCTTCATCGGAGACCGATGGGGCACAGATAGCAAATACCGCGGTTCTTGCTTGTTCCCGTGTCTGCAGGGAAACCGTTCTTACGAAAAAGGGCTGCGGAGTCAGACCCATGCACTTTTGTAAGATTGAATCCTCAGCTGGAATTGCATCTGCTGCACTCCATAGGTTTTACTTTTGCTTAACAGACCATAAACAATTTGTTTACATAGACAGCTTTTCATCTTCCACAGTGAATCATAAGTGAGTTCTCTAGGGATCAATCCCTGGTCTGGTTGTTGCTTTTCGTTTATATACCAGGCTTGGATGATTTAGATCATCAGTGTTTCCATCTGAATTCAAAGGCAGCTGGTTTATGTCCTTTTCCTTGCACAAAGGATCTTAATAAAAATCTACATTATGGATCTGGCAGATTAAGCTTTGCTTTGAAACACTTTGCTATAACCTAAAAAAGAGATGTTACGACCCGTTTGCCACAGAGAAGAGAACCCCGGTCCATCAATGCTAAAAATACAGGTCCCTCTCTCCAAGTAGTCATACTTCAATGGTCCTTCGGTGATAATGACGAGCTCTTAACTCTGTATGTGCTATTGACTAAAGGGAGAGAGAATGTGCGTTACTGAGGGACAGTGTCTTACTGGCAGAGCTAGAAAAAGATCTGAAATGACAAAATGGGCAGAGGTGATGTCCTAAGGGTGACCAGGCGGGCATGAAAGGATATCCAAGAGTTCTTAGCTAATAACTGGACTTTTTGTAACAGAATCTGAGTGTCTGTGCCATAGTGCCACAGGATGAGTTGCAGTGGTCAGCCTCCTGAGAAGGGCAGCCTGGGGCTTAAGAGCATCTGGACCCAGAGAGAATTGAGGAGGGAGCCTGTTTTTACCTGCCAAGTTTCGTGCCCACGGTATGACCCGTTTGTAGTTATCTGTGTAGTAACTTACAGAGCAAGCATGGCGCATGATTCTGGTGAGTCTCAGGTCAAAATTGCTGGCTGTGTTTTGAGCCATTTGAATTTAGGTTTAATTTTTAGATTTTTTTTCTTCTTTTTAAAATATATATCACTTAGCTTTTAGAATTTTTACACATCTGATTCAATGTACTTGTGTCTGTGTAGTTATGCCTCCAATGGCTGAAGGTTTCCAAAATGACTACCAGCTGTCTCAGTTTCACATATCATTATCTATTGAAAAACAAACCTCTCCTTCTTCTGGAGCCTTAATAATGTGTGAATCTTGATTAAAAACATTTCCCCTGAAATGTCAATGTTGGGGTGATTTCCCTTGCTCGGTTGCAGAGAGGTAACAAAGATTAATAGACCATGGTGTTAGTGTTAACCTTAGAGGAAAGCAGATGCTGCAGCTACTTAGTTGTGAAAAATACTGGATAAAGTAGTGTGATTATTCTTTGCAACTGCACCAAATGTACTTAATTCAAATTAAGCCTTAGAAGGTACTGCTTTTTCCTGTCAAGTTGTTTGTTTAAAAAATTACTCTGGAGCAAATAATTCATTACCTTCTCACATTGCGTTTGGTGATTGCTTGTAATAAGAGTCCACTTTGAGCGGCAGTTGGCTTTTTCCTTCATTACGTATACATAGACCCAAAGAATTTTTTTTTATACTCCAGTAAACATAATTTGTATTTCACAATGTGTTATAAGTTTCTCATTGTATGAATGTCTTAAAATGAATTTATAAATAATTTTTATGGTTCAGTGAGAAAAGCCATTAAGGTGTTTAAAATGTTTGGAAGTGCAGGAGTTGAAAGAGTAGTTTGATATATAGGGTGCAATGGGAGTTGGGAGCTGTAAAGGAGTGATGTTGTAGTTTAGCAACGAAATCTAGAGGGTTTCCACTACAAATTGTGAAAATTACTAGTTGTAGAAATAGTCTAGAACAGAATTTGGAGATGAAGGAACATGATCAACATTTAGTAATAATAGCACAGTGTTTGTTTACTTATTGTAATCTCTTTAGATCAGGGTAAATGTTAAATGCATTTTAAAAAAAACGTTTAAATAAATATATGCAGGTCTGCAAATAATCTAGCTGGTAAGGCATTACCAACAGCTCCTCCTCCCCTGCCCCTGCAACTGTCTAGTCTGACAAATGCCGCTTGTGATCCTGGGAACATCCGGTGTTGGGGCTCCAGGCTGTCCTGGTGACCATTGTATTAGGTGGATGCTGGAATCTCAGAAATTACCTTCCGTGTACATGTTTCCTTTTCTCCTCTAACATGAAGAATATGTTCCTAAATTTAAGGGTAATATGTGTAAGTTGAGTGATGTGTGAGTCAGTGCTGACCTATGTAAACCTTCCTCAATGACCTGCTCAATCGCCTTCATTTGGAAGAAGAACAGTTAATATCCGATCTAGTTAGCTTACATGTCCCAGGGTAGGCGTTCTTAACTCTATTTTTGTATGTCATTTTTAATTAACTTAGAATGAGCATTTGCTCATATAAATATCAACGCAAACATGTTCAAGCAGTTTTATATTTGCATCCAGCTGCCACATCCTTCAGAAAGGGATTTGGTGTCATTCTGGTTGCTCTTGCAAACTTTTCCTGGGGAATGTGCTGGCAGAAGAGGGCTGCAGCCCATGCACAAATGCACAGGTTCAAAATGATCCCTACCCATTGAATCCCGTAATAATAGATTATATTTCTAGATACTCTATATTTACTCATCTGAAGTAGATTACTCAGTCTCTTAACATTATTTTAGCCACCAGCTAAAGGATTATGCTGCTAATTAGCAGCCTCTGAGTATCACGTAGTGTTAAGACTACTTGTTTTGATAAGGTGTGAGTGTTGAAGTTGGCAGGAGAGATGCCGTCATCAACCTATAGTGATGGTTTTTTCTTAGCGAAGGCCTTTTTCAGCACGTTGATTTATATAGTGTATTTATATTGCGTCCAGATTTGCTTCATGGTCTTGGAAAACAAGAACATCTGCATTTTAAAAAAGTAAAAAAAGCATAAACCCTAGTTAGCTATTATTTCAAATGCTGGTTGTGGAGGAACTCTGTGACCAATAGAAAATAAACTGGGTGTTTCTAGGCCACCGCTAATAAACGGATAGGGGAACTTCAATCCTCTTGGGGATTAAAATGTCATAGTTGATAAGGGATTTTCTTTATGTAACTGTGTAATCAAGCTGTTAATTTAAATAAAGAAGCAAGACTCCCAAACGTGCAGAGAAAACTAACAACCTAAAACCCAAAGGATTTTCTGCAGAATGTTTCCCCGCTAGAAAATTATGTAAGAAACACATCCATTTTGACAGGGTTTTGTTGGAAAGCAGAGGGTCGGAAAGTGGCTAATGGTCCCGGTCTAGTCTCTCAGCCTCCCTCTTTTTGAACCTTTGAAGATGTTTTTGAGACGACTTGTGTGTGCAGACATTCAGAAGCACAGGTTAGCTTATGGTCTCTCACCGAAGCTGTCAACGAGTGTCTGGGTAGGCTTTTCCTTCAAGGACACACTTCACTAACTAATACATCTCACACAGCATGGAGGGATTGCCATGGTAACAGTTCATTTTGAATTATAAAACAATTAGATATTAAACCCCCACATAATCCATCACCACATAAATTACTGCCAAGAGGCAGGTAGTGACTTAAATATCTTCATTTCAGAGGGTTAAAAAATAATTCCATTTTTTTTTAATCTTGACTTGTTTCTCTCCAGTTTCTTCTGAAATTATGTCACTTGTAGAAGAAGAGGATGGAGTGATGGCTTCAGGAAATACTTCCTGCCTGGGGAAGAGATACATGGCAGGAGCAGGAGTACTGGAATGGACATTCCTATGCCACTAATCCATCATTATCAGCTGGGCCATGGCAGGATGGATTCAAACCAAGTGTCTGCATTTGGATGAGCCTAAATTCTTTGGTTCCCTGCTGAAATCGGTAACTTGATCTCATGACAATCAAGGCTTTTGCCCTTTTCAAGTTAAGGGAACACCTGATTTCTAGAACCACGTGATTTTTGGGAAAGGTAGACCAACACAAGGTTTTTTTCTGTAGAAAAATGCAGGTGTAGGATAGGAAGGCTTTTCTTTATCATTACCCAGTATCCTCTAAAATCCTGGTGCAGCATAACAGAAGGAAATGGGCCGTGATTTTACCTGCACCGTTTAGGTGCAAGAACTGGACATATTTCTTAGAGAGGCACGAGGAACGTGAGTTAGTTAATACAACCGATGCCAGGTTTTACTTATGAGAATTGGTGCATTTAGACTATCCTGAAAGTATTTCATGTTTTAATTTCAAATTACCTTTGTATTAAAATATCTGCATGAGGCGTTAAAGTAAGATAGCACTGGGATGCTATCTTACTTTAAACTTGTTCTGTATTGCTCTCGCACTGCACCAACAGACGCAGCTGAAATCTCAATGAAACTGGAGGTGGGGGAGAGGAGACTTGCAGAAAACCCAACCACCCATCTGGAATTTCATTGCCCCTTCAATTCCCCTACTGTACCTATGGTAAGAGGTGTCAGACTAGTCAAACGTGCAGGTTCACTTTCACTTGAGGTACATGAATAAATTTATATGCTAAGGAAATGCTATCTAAGGCTCTTGACAGCCTCTTATCACCTCTGGTTTAGCAAAGGCCTGTTTGCATTTGCAATTACTGAAGCAGTCTCTTGTGGCCTGAGCTGCTAATTCAGTATACAAAATGTTTCTTCAAAGAAGTGGTTAGTGTAATCTAGAGGAATAAGGTTTTTCTTGATTCAATCATGCTCCTCCTTAATTTTAAACAGAGGGTTGAGCCTAACAACTTCTGAGACTTAAAGCATGTGCTTATCACTTCATACTTAAGCACTACGTTAAATAGAAAAGGGCTAAAACACTTGTCAGTATGTTTTGATAATTTGAGAGCTATTAAAATAGTTTTCTGAAAAATGAATCTACAGCTTCACCTTCGACACTACTTTCCCAGGATGGGCAAGGCCTACCTCCCTCTTTGCATGCAATGATAAAGCCGGAAGAAGGGCGAGTGCCTCGCCTCCTACCTTCAGACAGCCCCTTGCACACTTACGCTGCTTGGCTGTTGCACACCGTTGTCGTGACGTTGCCTGCAAGCTCCAAAAGGGTGCAATTTGCCTGGCTGTGTTTTGAACGGTAGACCTTCCAGCGTTGCCAGTGGCCTGCTGTGCCATGGATGGCACCAGCTTTGGGGTCTTCTAGCAAACATGACAAAGGGTTCCCTCCGAGTAATGTCTTTCCCATAGCAAGCATCCCTGAAATGCAAAAGCAAGGGGAAAGGACTTGTCACGGGGGCAGGCTATCTCAGTTTTGCCAGACCCATGTGCCTTACTGAACGAAAGATCATCTACTAAAAAGAAGGGGCTGCCTCTAATGGGTGGCCAACCACTATGCCTAAGGCCTTAAAATCCTGCAAAAGGTGCCTTGCTAGGGTCCTTCTAGCGTGCCCCACAGTGGGCTGGAGACAGTGAGTAAATGACTATATTTGGGAATGGAAATAATTGCTTTTGGATTTGTGAGCTGCAACTACAAATTATTTCCCTCACCCCTATTGTCAGAAGAAAATCTTATCTTATTTCCAGCTGAGAGACCCTTTGTGTAGCCGGTGCTGTCTGCTGTGATTACATGGAGTATTGCACTAAAAAAACTCCTTAATGTCTCATTTAGGTAGAAATGTCCAATTCTGTTTTGACTGAATTGGCGTTCTGTAATGATAATGGCTTTACTTTTAATTAAAACAACCAAAAAAGACAACAAACACCCCCTCCCCCCCAATGTATTTATAGTGACTAACCTTTAGTAGGAAACAAGTGCTTTGTCTTTCAAAAGCTTCCATTTGGTGGCTTCTTAAATATTTCATTTTCATTAATTAAAACACTCTGTTTTCTCGTAAGAGTCGGGTGGTTTTGCAAATTCCTCACAGGGGTTGAAAACTCCTACGTCATTTTGTAGGACATCTCTTTGTGAGCAAGGCTTGAAAATGAGAGGTTTTCTTGATTGCTGGAATTCCACAGTAAATGTCAGTTTGAACAGAATTAGAATTTTTATATATCACCACCCCTCTCTTCTGCTGTAGGTAGGCAGCAAAACACATGTACTGGCTAATGGTAAAATGTCATTGCTCTGTTGTAAGCACTAGTGGGTATAATCCAGATGTGGGGGTGATATTTTCTCTGCTAGAGGTCAGTTTAGAAAAGGGCATGGAGAAAGAGGGGGAAGGAAAAGGGTGTTCTGTGAGCTGGAAATGACGGTAAAAGTTTTGTCTGCACTGGAAAACTGCTGTTTAGGGATGGGGGTGTGACTGACCAGCACGTTTCCACTTCAGAGTTAGCAAGCTTGGTATAGAAATGCTTTTTACACAGGTAGTGTGGGCCTGCGGGGACAGGGGCTGCTCCCTTGGAAGAAAACATCTTCATGACATGAAGTGCAAGTGCGTCGAATCTCAGGTTTTACGGTGAAAGGTTAATAAAGGTTAACGTAGCTGTGCAGAGCCATTGAAATGACAATAATGGCATGAACTCAGAATAACAGCAGAACTACTTCTGGTTCTTATTAGAAGGCAGTACAGAGGCAATTTATGTATGGCAAATTCCCTCTCCTCCCATGGCAGGAGGCACTTGTCACCCCTCACTACCGCACTGACAGCCGGCTGGGCATGGGCCAGCAGTGCCCAGGTGGCCAAGGAGGCCACCAGCCCCCGGGCTTGTGTCAGCACTGGGGTGGCCAGCAGGAGCCGGGCAGGGATGGGGCCCCTGTGCTTGGCCCTGGGGAGGCCCCACCTCGAATGCTGGGCTCAGGTTTGGGCCCCTCAGGACAAGAAGGGCCTTGAGGGGCTGGAGCGTGTCCAGAGAAGGGCAGCGGGTCTGGGGCAGGGTCTGGAGCACAAGTGTGCTGGGGGGCGGCTGAGGGAGCTGGTGGGGTTTAGCCTGGAGAAGAGGGGGCTGAGGGGAGCCCTTCTCGCTCTCTGCAGCTGCCTGAGAGGGGCTGGAGTGAGGGGGGGGCTGGTCTCTGCTCCCAAGTCACCAGTGACAGGACGAGAGGAAACGGCCCCAAGCTGCGTCAGGGAAGGTTTAGGTTGGAGATGAGGGAAAACTTCGTCATCAAAAGGGCTGTCAAACATTGGCACAGGCTGCCCAGAGAGGTGGGGGAGTCACCATCCCTGGGGGGTTTAAACAACATCTAGACGTGGCACTTCAGGGCATAGTTTAGGAGGCCTGGGGGTGTTGGGTTGGGAGTTGGACTCGATGCTTCTAGAGGTCTTTTCCAACCTTAATGATTCCATGGTTCTGTCCCTGGGAGAGGATCCCTTCTGTTGTGGAGCACTTGGATTGCAATGGCTTTGCTACTAGCCTTGTTTAAAGGACAGAGGAGCTGTAACTAAGCTAAAGCTGGTGGTGGTGACATACTTGCATTAACCGTGAGGGCTGTGCTGCTGCCTGTGATGTATGTAAAGCAGATGATAGTATACTTCGCCTCTTCCTCAAAGCTCATATCGACAAGGACAGTGAAAGGTCATCTGCTAAATCTGACACTGCTTAAAACAAGAGCCTCCATTCACAGAAAAAGGCTTGCTAAATGTGCAGTTGCTCCATTTTGACTGGTGATCCTGAGCTGGTGTGTTTGGTTTTTTGTTTTTTTAAGAGAGCAGAAATATGGACGTGGCATTATTGATAAAGGTTCCCACATCTCTTTTGCCCTCTTCTCTCCTCCACCCAGCGGCTGGTAGCAGTGCTTGCCATATTCGGTTGCCGTCTTAATTATTCCTGACTCTTTCCAGGATGCTACGATCTACTTGAGGGGTGTGCAGTTTAACTTGCTAGTCATTTTTATTGCATGGAAATGTGAAATAAATAAATTGATATGGGCTATTTTTGTTGTGAACTGTTTAATTTTAGATGATTGCACCAGGAAAGTTTTAACCAAGTTAATAAAGTCTAAATTGAATTCTCCCATAAACACTGCACTTGGAGGATGTCAGCAAACGTTGTAAGCTGAGGGTCTGTTATTCTTAATTGGGATAGCCTGATAAGGAAAAAATTGTTTCCAAGTATTGATTTAAAAAGTTATTCTTGG
Source organism: Phalacrocorax carbo (assembly GCF_963921805.1). NCBI lineage: Eukaryota > Metazoa > Chordata > Aves > Suliformes > Phalacrocoracidae > Phalacrocorax > Phalacrocorax carbo. The sequence continues at coordinate 4,030,140 of NC_087536.1, read as the reverse complement.
TGAAATAGAGAAACTCAGATTATGTCAGGAGGTAGTTGGAAAGAGTACAACAGGCTTTTTTTACTCTCAGGTCAGCCTTTTCTGTTCCAAAGTATAGACAAAAATCTATTAATAATAATATGAGATTGTGTTGCTAGTTAACACCTATTTGTGTGTGCGGGAACTGCCCTAAACGATGCTTAGGACCCTATTCTGTATTCCTAAAGATTATCTTAAGAGTAATGGCATATCCAGTTTAAGGTAATTCTTGGCACGCAAGTAGTATATAAGTCAGTATTAAATCATCAACTCTGTTCATTGGATCTTCTGTAGTAGTTTTGAGAAAAATTAAAATGATGCTATTAAATGTTGAAGTTCCTATATGTTAATAAAGTTGTTACGTTTTGAAAGTCTAATATGTTTAGAACGTAATGAAGCAAAATGTTCCGTTTTCATTTAAAAAATAAAATAATGCAATGAACAATGAAATGATTGAAACCAGGCTCCTAATTCAGCTTGTGTTGTGCCACCACGCTTCAGTTCTGGGTAACGGGGAGTATCTGTGCTGCCTGACTGTACATTAAGTAACGTTGCTTGGCCTGGTGATTGCTGCTGGACCAAATGTGTGCCCTGCTCTGCTTGTCTCCTTCAGCGGAGATCCTCTGTGTGGGTCTTTTTCTTTCTGTTTCTGAGACTGGTTTTCTGTATTCCAGAAAAAACTAAAAAATCCAGCCTTTAAAAATGGATCACACGACCTCTTCACAGGATTATTTTTTTATGAGCTGCTACCATTAATTAATTGCTATAGAAGCAATCTAATTGAGAAATAGAAATAATATCACTTGCTTGATATAGTGAAGCAACAAAGTACACATGTTGAAGAACAAATATAGAAGTTTTATAGCTTACTTAAAAGGGGGGAAAACCTGAAGCCTTCAGGAATATTACAACGGCTTCATGTACAAAGACTGTGCCATTAAATAAGCAATTAGTTATGGATTATTCACTCAGCCTGACTGTTGGATATTTGAGAAGCACGTTAACCTTGAAATGACTGCTTTTATAGCCCTTATTGTTCACCAATAAATTAGGTCTGCATTAAAAAAACAGAACACCCTTCCTGGGCTTGATCTTGCAAAGAAATTTTGCTGCTGTTTATTGTATCACAGCTGGGAGACAGAGGCATCACAGTGGTACGAGCTGGGTGCACATATGGAAGATCTTCCCTGCCTAAAACACTTTTAAATAACCAGGAGGAAGGGAGAAGAGGAGGGCACTTTTCTTTAAAAAGGGCAAAGCTTTGCAAGGAACTTAAAGGTCAATTGGATTTTAACCAGTCAGTCTCTGTAAAAGCATAAAACCTTCCTCTGGATCACACTTGAGTCCCGCACCCAAATGCAGGTGTCCCCGCATTGCGCATGTCCCGTTGCATTGAGGCTGCCTCAGACGCCTCTGATTATTAAGGGTGTTCGACACTGGGCAGGGACTGGCCTCCTGCAATGGCAGGCGCCCTCAGGACTGCACCGTAGAAAGGATTTTTATACAGATATTCTCACCTACCTGTTGCAGCAGGGGAGGAGAGAGAAAATATGGCATGAGACGGTTCCGTATGATGGATTGGCAAAGCGCACGCACTTGAACATATGCAGCAGTACCTGTCTTTGCAGCAAGGGATGGAAACGTGTGCGGAACACGTGCACCCTGCTTGGCTTTTCAGTGGCACGCTACCCTGCTTGTAGCTGTGCTCCCAGACCGCCACCATGTGCCTCTGACCATTGGTGGTAACTGGAAGGTGTTTTATAAAACAAGCGTAACTGGATCAGAATTTAGCTGACCTCTTTTCTGAACAGCGCGTGTTCTCCACTCGCTTTGCTTTGTCCAACAGCAACAGCGATGCTCAGCTTCGGCGTGGTGGAACACATTTTTCTCCCAGTCTCGTCTAACCAGGTAATGCTTTTTTTTAATTATTTATTTCTCGTTCTCAGCCACCTTTCACTGACTGATATGTATCTGCTTGGTCTCTTTTTTCTTGTTTCAAGTTAAATAAATAGGAAAGAAGGAGGTAGTTCGGAGGCATTGGTTGCTGTCACAAACACACAGGTGTCTATGCACCGTTGCCTAAATCCATTATTGCATTACCCTGGTATAGACCAGTATGTTTCTATCTGACTGCACAAGCTAAACAATCTAATGTGATTGCCATTAAATGCCTCCTTACATTTCTCAATGCAATCCATCACCAAATAAATTCCAGATGCAGCCAAACAAAATCTAAAGCGAGCACATCCGAAGGCAACGGCCTGTGCAAAACAACTGATACAACACATATCTAAAGCCCCCAGAACCTCCCTTGCGGGGCTGGCGCGCGACGCGCTGTCTGAAGGCAGGCTGCTGGGAACGGTGGGCTGTGGCGTTGCCCGCCGTTTGCCTCGGTGCTGACTCCCCGTCCGCCTCAGCAGCTGCTGTAACTTTTGACCATGCTCATTCTTCTCTTACCAGCCGTGATGCCAACAGCAGCAGTCGTGGTTTTTTTGCATTATTCACTGGTAGGAAGAGGGAACGAGACAGACAAGGACGCCCCTTCTTTTGAGGGCTTGCCGTTGTTCGAAGTCCTGATGGAATGATATTCTTCATTACTGGATTTGTTACCACGTCAAAACGAGACGAGAGAGGCAACTAACCAAAACCTACAAGAAGGGCTATTTTTTTCCCCCTTTCACTTTCAGATGCCTTTTCAGTGCAATGACACAGAGCAGCGTATTACACCGAGCAGCAGAGACATAACAACATGGTCACTTAGCAGAAAGAAAAGCTGAAGAAACACCCAGTCTTATTGTGAAAAAAGTTGGGTTTATCTTTCCATTCTAATGCTTACAAATGCAAGTAGCTTCTCATCAGATGCCACGTTCTCGTCAGGGATCTGATACAGGGGCAAATGCTTTTCTTGGCAGTACTTAAAGCCCAGGACAAGCTCCTGGGTCGTTGCATATCGGCAGCGTTGCTTCTCCTAGGGATTAACGAAGTGATAGGCAGCTTGTTCGCGGATCTCCACATAGTGACTATGCGGATCTCCAACTGAAATACACAGTACACTTTACGTTTAGGAACATTTAGGGCTAGAGGCCACTTTAGGACTTCTCTTACTACCTTTTCTTTTTTTTTTTAATGCCATCATAACAAAAGAGCACATCTATGATTGAATTTAGCAGTTTCTGTGCTTTAATGAAAAGAAACAGGGCTAGACAGGCAGATACCCCCATGTACGCCATCAGCTGAGCACATCAGAAATGCTGAATGACATTTTCATCGCTTACAAGGGGAAAACTGGTCTTTGAATTCAAAATAAATCACAAATATTAAAGCATTAATGAAAGGAGTTTAATAACGTATTTAAAAACTATTAAATTAATATTTCTTATTAGTGGAACAGCCTAATCATTCTTTGCAAGCAAGGGGGAGAAAGTAAAGCTATATCATAAAAGATCAAATAGTGATTCGAAGTTAATTAATCCAGCATTATATAAATCAGGTAGCTTCAATAAAAATACTAGTTCAGTATTCAGTTCTTATGGGCAAAATTAAAAATAAAAAATGCCTTAATTAGCGCCTTTTCATTCAATCCAGCTGACCTATTTATTTTTAATTGAGCTACAGGGTGCTAAACATTCTGTGAAAGTGATAATTGCAGTAGTAAACTTTTTAACATTTCCCTCTGGACTTAATACCTTGTTTTCCAGAGAATATCTCAGAATAGTGGAGAAAATTGGTACCTTGCTGTGCTGGGAGTTGCTGTTCTGTTTCTCCTCCAGTTGCTGACCTGCTTCGTGCTGTGTAAATACCTCGTGGCTCTTGGTAGCAGATATGTGCTTTGAACATGCTAACATTTACTTTGCAGGACCTGGTATGTGAGCTAGGTAAAAGAACCACTTGAATGGACAGCAGTTTAACAAATGGTGGTATTACCTTCAATAAATTGCAAAATTAAAAAGACGGTATGCTTGACAACTCTTTTAATACACTATTACTCTTTTTTTTATATTTATGCCAATTATATTTATACCTATTTGCACTGGAGGCTGTCTGCAGACCTAGAAGTAGACATGCTGCCCTGAAACAGTTTCATTCTTAACAGCTAAAGCAGAGAGGAGGTCAGAGGCAGAGTGAAGAAGGGACCAAGATCTTTTCATGAACCTCATTGTATGCACCGAATAATGTTAATAAAGTTATCGTGGCCAGTGATGCGAACTGGAGCTGAACCACTGGTATTGTTCTTAAACTGGTATTTCCCGTTGCTGTTATACTAGCCTTCTTTCTGGGGATTCAGATTTTACTGAATTTTCGAAAAGCTAATCCCCAGAAATGATTTTCAGCATTGCAGCCTGAAGAATAGCTCCCTCAAAATAGGCTCTTCTCAAGCTTTCACATGAAGAATTAAAGCTAATCTGAATGCCCAGTGCTGGGGCCTCGAGTATTAGCATCATTTTGGCAGCTCTTAGGTGAGGTTGTGAAAGCAGCTTTGTTACAGACTGTCTGAGAAAATATTAAAAGCCCAGATAAGATTTATGCAGTCCCCACGGTGGTTTTTAATGAAGATAAGTTAGGCATCTAAGCCTCACGTCGATTCTTATTCTGGGGAAGGTAAGAACATGCCTGCCTGACTCCTCCAGTGCTTAAGTATGTGTTTAGCTGCTAGCGTGCAAGAAGTCAGTTTGTATTATTCACTCGATTTAAAGGCTTGGCATCTTATGCAATTGAACCCATAGATCTAGTTCATTCTGAGACAGATATTTACTGCTGGGTCATAAATGTGATTCCATCTGGCTGACAACATTTGTAGGCTCCCTGAAATGCCTGTACGCTCATACACATGACAAACAACTTCTGCAGCTAGAATGACCTGTAACAGGAAAAATAAAAAGAGCAAACAAACATGAATTGGATTTTGGATTCTGGCTGGTTATTTTCCGCCTCCCTTTCTGACTAGGATGGGTTACGCCAGCCGATGCAGTGAGAAGAAATGTTATAAAAGACGAGGCCTGGAAATCTGCAGCCTCATGTTAGACTTTTAAATTTGTATCTTGAGCACCTAAATAGCCATTACCAGTCCCAAATATTCAAAAATCATGAACCAGGTGCTCTCAAAATAATGAGAGAGAAATTACTTATGGAACACATACTTATTTGTCTTCTGCTTCATCAGCGTTAAACACGCACTAGCATCATATTTTCAAGTTTTGGCCACTGTCATAAAATACCTTATTTGAACAAACCCTATATTCTCGTACATTTCGACAGCAATGACTTGCGGAGCACTTTCAAATGATATAAATAACAAAAGCTGGCAATATCAAAGATGAGGGTTGACTTTCCTGAATATGCAGAGCAACCCAATCGTCCCTGCCGTGTATTTATGCACGCACATTTTGTAGACCAGGTGTCCAAAGTGAGACCTAAACTTACATATTACCTAATATTTGGTAAAGGCGGTGGAAACATGTGGTGAATATAAATACCCCAGAGAGTTACGATGGAGCTGCTGTTGTCCTGAAATTGTGCACAATCATTAGGCAGGAGGCAGCGTGCTGACGGCAGTCACGGGTCTCTCAGAAATAATCTGATCCCATGCAGAAGAGGCTGACGGTTGGGCTGTCTCATGCGCATGCGCAGAACAAGTCCTGTTCTCCTCCTGATCATCCTTTTCCCCTCTCATACGTCCCACAAAGCTGTTGGGTGCCTGTAAAGCAAACCCAGACTGTCAAGCTCTGAAGCCACCACTCCTTGCCCAGTTTACTGTAGTTTTCTTTATGTAAAGCATCATTAAAGAGTTATTCAAGCAGCCATAGTGGAGATACTTTTTCTGTAGCTGAAGGAGCTATGGACCACTAGAGCACTCCAAGCAAACCGAGAGCACCAGTCTTTAGCTCATAAGTGATACACAATGAAACCCCCCTCCAGTACACTTGGGGATGGAAACGAATGAATATAAACAAGAACCACTTGAATGGAAGAAGTTGCAGACCCCAATTCTGAGATCTCGGTGAACCCTGCATTCTAGAAGATGATCAAATGCTGAAGAAGGTTAAAGCTCAGCCCTTCCTCATTCGGCCTTGGCTTGCGCAGAGGTTTGTGTGGCATTCCTGGAATTGTCTGTGAGCATCTAACAGGGAAATTCAAAGTGAAGATTAGCTGCAATCAGGAGTCAGCACCTATGCCTCAGCCTGACTTGGGAGAAGGCTGTTTAATTCTCAGGCTTGCCATGCCAAGTGAATTTGCAATAAAGAACTTCATTGTTTATTGATTTTAGAGATGGATGCGAACATAAATACTGCTCTAATTGTTTTAAATTTCCAGAATTGCATCTGAGTTTCAAAAGCAACCCAAGACCTCTGAAAGCCTTCTACTCAACACCAGGAACGTGAATATCACTCCAAGCTTAACAGTGAGGACCAGTCTCAGTTTGAATGGTCAGACTTTGCTCTTAAAACCTCCCTACTGCTAATAATGATTTATAAGTGGACCATTAAGTGATCTCACGCTTGATAGAAGCATATTGAGGAACTGAGACGGAGGCAGCTCACACTGTGCACTGTGTGACCCTACAGCCCTTACGTGGGGTAGCACCTTTGAAGCGGATGGAGTTAATCCAGGTCTTCATCCCTGTAACACAGATCAACATGTGGTCTGAATGTTCATCATGTAACACACTAAAATCTGAGGTTCTTCTGTCACCAGTTGCTTCTAAAGTCCTTATAATTTGCTTTACAAAGGTAATAGAAATGAATTTAGATATGGATTCAATTTTCAAATGCTCCCAAGCTTTGAGCAGGCACTCAGTAATCCAGTGTAGGATTTTGGTTGGACTTCTTATAGTCGGACTGACAAGCCCTCTTGAACCTCATTTAATTTTTTTCCACTATTTAAAAATGGAAAAGAACAGATAATTGCATCTTCCTTAAAAAAAGCTATATGATGAGGTCATTCGGCATGTTTGGCATCATTTATGTGAAGCACTGAAACTCCCTCACTAATCCTTGCTCGTGGTATAGATGTCACCTACCAAAGTAGCTCAGCATTGAGTTATTTTCCTTCCCAACACCACTGGGAAGTAAGGGCTGGAGAAACCAAGTGGGTCACACATGTTTGTGCTTTTGCTTTTCCAAAAGTGTCTTAAGTCCATGGGAAGTAGACGCTGTACCCAAGTGCTTTTGAAAAATCTCTCGCATGGCTTGCTCAGTGACACTTTAGGGCTTTGGGGATGAGCTGAGAAAGGGGGTCCTGGTTCCTTAGGGCCTCCATCCTTAAGTACGGGGCCACGTTCCAGACCTATGAGACTCTGCCATGAGGTTATTCATCTTGCAAGGCTACTTTAAAAAACACGGAAAGACTTCCTTTCTGCAGACATGCTTCTAATTTAAATAAAAGGAATAAATCATCCAAGAATGAAATGCTGTTAGTTCCATGTGAAAGCTTAAGGGAGTATGGCCTGTCTCTGTTATTTCTCCTGTGTAATTTCTGTATTTCTGGAGTTTCTGTAAATTTCTTTCATTCTTCTCTGCTGAGGGATTTCTTACAAAGCTTCAATCTTAGCAGCGCATTATTTATGATGCTCTAAAGCTATTTTGTTGTGGACAGCTCGTTCTTAAATGATAATGCAAATACACTGAAATCTCTGGTTGCAAGGGCTCCATGCTGGAGAGCTGCTAAAACAGGTCATAAAAACCTGATTTCCAAAGCCCTCCTGAATGTGTAAGTAAACAAGGGGGCAGTTCAGCCAGCAGTTCTGAGAAGTTTGCCCTCTATTCAGAGTGTGCAATTATTAACTAGAGAAAGATAACTTGACCCTGGGACTTGGAGTGTCTTTCAGGCTGACACGGGTCCCCCCTCGGCTCGGCTCTGCAAGGCAGAGCACCCCTCCCACTCTGGGCTTAATTACGGGCTGTGGCCACGCTCGTTACCCAGGGGATGCTAAGAAATGGCTTTTGAAGGGTTCAGATATGGTTTCAGTGTGTTAATAAAGAGCTAATCACCTGTTTAGGATTAGTGATTAAAGAAAGTGTATTAAACTAAATAAAGCTCTTTTATTCTAGAATAGCTGTCCCTGTACGGTTATTAAAGAATATCTCTTTCTCTTTAAATCCATGCCTGGCTGTAACCTTGAATTAAATTTCAAGTGCAGATAAGCCCCTAGATTAAGGTGTTTTCAGTATGGAAGGGGTGGAGGGAAGAAAATGCGATATACGGCTAGGGATGAGGAACTGTCATTAATGTAGCCTTCCCATAATGTTAAACAGGAGGGAGACTGGAGGCCAGGCAGAGGAGTAGGAACACTGGGACAGCGCAGCATCTAGAAAATCCCCATTACAGTGTTGTAGGTACAAACGCTTCCACAATGGTTTGAAACCAGTTTTGCTTCTCATGTCGCTCTGAAGCTTCAAGTAGCTGTGGATTTATGGCAGCAGGATACATTACTGTATGTTATTATATTAGGTAGAGAACTGTGCCGATACACAGTCTGTTAGGTCCAGGCACGGTTAAGGATTAACGAGTGGCCAGCCAGGCTACCAAACCCACATGTACACAACTAAAGTGCGCCCCAAAGGCTGGCAGAAAATGGCTGGTGTCTCCCACAACCCAGTTCTGGACTTTCTCACACCACTCCAAAATAAGAAATGAATTGCATTTCATTTCTAGCAATCACACATAATTTCACATCAAACAACATGCCAGACCTTTAATACCATAATTACAGGGTATGCAAAATATCAATCACTGCCTAACTCAATTTGATTACACACCTACTGCTTTAAGTGATAGGGCCCAGCCATGGGTGCCCACCTGGAGGCAGTAAAGTAAAAGTCAAGCTTAATTTGATTGCTGTTCAAAAGGAAAGAAAGCAGCAGTAGGTATGGGGGTTTAGTGTTTTCAGCATTAGAATTTAACATAAACTAAAGCCTAGACAGCATTTGGCTGCAGACCTGAGCACAGGCCCAGCAGGAATAGGCAGACTATGTTTTAGGAAGAGCGGCAGAGGGCAATCTGACCCAGCTGATCCCATGAAATCGGTTGACCCCTGCTGGATTGATACAAAGGCGACTGCATAGTATTGGTTTGCTGCTTGGGAGGAACCAGGAGGGGAAAGTCGGTGCAGCTTGGTGGTACAGCAAGGCTGTAGGATGTATGTGCTATGATAACAAATGGATGGGTGGAAGTCCTGCTTGATTATCCTCTATTCCTATGTTCCAATTAACCTTTCCTTCCAACCCTCCCCCCCTCCCTTCCAACCGCTCTGAGCAGTTCTGGTGTTGGCAGCAAAGATGCTGAAGCCTGCTCTTAGCACAGGCAAATATTTCTGGGCATCAGCAGATTCTGTGGAGCCTGCAGCAAAGAGTGAGATGGGTCTACATGGGAGAGAGTGTGAGTGTAAAAGTGCAAATGATCTGAGAGTATGAAGGCTGATGGATTTAGCTTGGGGTCCTAGCTAATGAGGCAGGGGTGGGAAAATGATGTCAAATTTGTCAGCTTAATTTTTCTGGCCTACAGCATAGGAAGCTTTTCTCCACTGACTTCAGGTCTTTGAAATCTCTGTGTGAAGGTCCCAAGAATAAAAGGCAAAAGGCCTGTTGTAAAAACGTCTCTCCTGATGTGATGGAAGTAAAGAGCTAGGAGGGGAAAAAACCACTGTTTTGGTGCTCTCATAAACATTTTGGTTTGGTCTTAAGGAGTCAACAAATAGACAAGTTGCAAAGTGTGAAACTGTCAATGAAAAAATGCTTCGCTTCCACAATCATCTCGGAGGTATCTGGCTTAAAAGCTTGTGTCAGGGTAAGCCTGGCCTATTATTCTTGCCTTTCTTTGCTTTAATATTTACAGGTCAACAGGTGCCACTTAAGACAGGGCTCGCTCAGGCTCCTGTTTGCTTTTTTTGCCTGTTAACAGTATAGCCCAGCCAGCCAGAAACTGCTGGGTAAATATACGGAAAAGCAGGGCCACTTCTGAGGTTATAAATTGAAGAGTTTACTTGATTTCTGTTTGTGCAGGGAACTGCCTCAAGTACAGATCATGTCAAATAATAATACGGTTTGTGAAGCTGCTCTTTGGTTAATTCTGCCACTTTTGGGCTGCTGCTGGCTCTGGCTGTTGTGTTCTGCGCTGACCTGGAGTCAAACACGCTGTAGTAATATTTGTGAATGCATGTTTTAATTTTACCTGCAGTTTAAATTTTATGAGGCAGTTACGTGTTAGTTAAGGAGCCTTTTGTAATGACTAAAATGATCAGGTGAATTTTAAAATATTGGACACTTAAAACCTCATTGCTATTTTAATTAAACTGAATTGTAATATCTGAATGACATTTTTGTTAATACATTGAAGATGTTTAGTGCTATTAATTGATCTGTAACTGGGTAGCAGTGGATTTATTATGTGGCTTAAAATACCGACTGGTGTGTTAAAGCTATTTCTGCTTTGCTGTTCTATTAAAAGCCAACTATAATTTGCTATACAAACTGCTGGAGACCTGACTATTGATTCAGTTACCTACCAGTGAGCATTTATTATAAAATGGGTATGAAATATCTTGTTTGGGAGCATCAGGAATGTGAAGGTTCTGAGCTCAAACCTGGGACATGAGTGAAATAAGGAGGAGTATGGTATTTGACACCCAACCAACAGTTTGTGTAAGGCCAGGGGTGCTGGCTTATCAAGTGGCAGTTCAAGCATTGTTTTGGCTGATATATGAAATAATAAGGTTACTGATGAAACTTAAAAAAATAACCCTTCAAGAAGAAAGGGTTGTTATTAACCTAGTTATGTTTTTTAAAAATTTATATATATAAAAATATATATATTCTGCCTTGCAAGCAGTTGCACCTGCCTGGCTGAAAAGGCTGGGCCAGGAGGTAAGAGGGTTAGTGGAAGTGATCAGGGTTAAATGGGGATCTCAGCTGTGGCCCCTTCAGTAAAATTAAAGGAATGAGCCTTCTGTTATCTCTGCTTTTGCCTGTCCTGCTTATTCGAATACAAGCTTTTCAAGGGTTCAGGTTATATGAACATCTTGACAGAGCCTTATGGCAGCTCAATGTTACGTGAGGCTTGATCATTCTCAAGCTTTCTCCTATTTCCTATGCTGTCTTAAGAGCTGGAGTTCGTGTTTCTTCCAGCAAATTATTTCCTTCTCAGGCCTCTGCTACGGAAAGCCTCTTCGGGTAGGCTAACCAGCATGTTTATAGTGACAAAAGTCTAGTTAGAGTCTGGAAAAATGTGCAAACGTTTTCAGAAAATGTGCTTGCTCACTTGTACCCCATCGGTGTCCAGATGCTGCAACAGAGACCAGGGCTCATGCTGCTGAGCTGTATTTAGGGGCATAACAAGAAGCAGGCTGTACCCAAAAAAACTTACAGTCAAGGCAATGAGTCGTAAAAAGGAAGTTTTATGTGCTCTTTCCTGCCTCCTTCTCCCCCCTCCGACAGGAGACAGAAATAATGTGGTGAGAATCACGTAGGGAATCTGGGAAAGGCTGAGGAAACAAACTTTTTCTTTTTTTTAAAGTATTTATCAAACCAGTGAAATCGCTGCCTTTCTGTCTCTTGAAATCTGGTTTTATTTTGCTTTTATTCAGCTTTGTATTGATTTCAGAGGCCAAGACATCGCTTGGACTGTTAACGTCACGTGGAACAACAGGATGTTAAGGCTCACCCTCTCAGGAGAACAACACCTTGCAGCCACCTTTCTTTCGTAGCCCTGTAAATATGTTGGGGGTTTATGAGCTCTTGCAACTCACCTTTGTAGAAATGAGCTACGACGTCTTGCTGTGGACAATTAGCCCTCGGGGATACATAGGCTTAAAATGTTTTGCGTTGGACAAAAGTTGTCACTGGTGTAGTTCTGTTGGGGTTGGAGGAGGAGCGGAGAAACCTTGGGTTTTAGCTGAGTTTTTGGGGAGGATTTGGAGAAGATTCATAACTCTGCACAGCAGAAACGTTACCTCTCTTTGCCACGGTACTTGTTTAGGCCTTATGCAATTTATGGGCCATATCGCTGTTCTCCTTTCAGGAGGCCGCAGTCATCAGAAAGGCCTGTGAGGAGATGTTAAAGGTTCACTAAGTCATCGCACTGGTCCCTTAGTGTGAGCACCTTTGCTGGTGTAATGATATTCATGAAAGACCGAAAGCACAAAGGAAGGGAATCTAATAAATACCCGAACTTCAGAAGGCATAATATCACCGCAGGTCATTTTTCTAAATTATTTAAGCACGGTGTTTGCTATGCACCCCTACCATTTCTCAGGTGAGGATTTATTATCTTTTAATTCACTTAAATATCTAAAACTTATTTGATTTGGGAGGAGAAAGCAGACAGGAAGGTAAGAAAAATGGCTTTGCTCCCTTTATGGAAAATTTAAGTGATGCTACTGGTATTCACTTTCAGCCAGAGGACTCAAGTAAGATGTATGCAGACCATTTATTGTGAGCGTCTTTCACGCTACTTTGGCATAACAAAGGCTCCTATGTGAAAATATTCCGTAGTGCAATAGGGGTTGGAATAATACTTATGGATTTTGCATTATCAGAAAAAACATTCTGAGGTTTAGCATGTATGAATACAGCCCTGTGAGATACATTGATAAAAACAAGCTTTAAGTACGGTGTACACATAAAAGTGTATTTTTAAAATAAACAAAATCCACCTTAGATAGAAAACTGTAAATGTAGGTGTAGCCTGAATCAGAAAATGTCACTTTGTGCCTCTTTATGAAAGGAAAGAAATCATATGGCTTTTCAATTTTATGTTTAGAAATGTAAATTATTTTTGTGGTTTTGGTTTAAAACTTCATGTCTGTTTTACAGTGTTAGTTTCAAGAGGCAATGCTAGGCTGCGTCTAAAACTTGAGGACCCATTTTGCACCAAATTCTGAGCCACCTCCAATATCTACATTGTCTGACGATAAGGTAGAATGAAGGCAGTCTTAAAGTAGATGTTCTCAAACAGGTAAGGGATTTAGGATCCAGCTCCCACTGCCTTTCAGGACTGCCATATTGCAGACAAACTTCCAAAGGCATTAAAAAACAATTTTTTTTTTTAATTAGCAGAAATTTTTAACTTGGAGTGGGTTAATTAAACCACATAGTTAATTCTCCTCCAGATTCTGAGTAGCCTTAGGTCAATTTATCGTATGCCGTTTATGAAGGATATTAAACTGCACTGAACAAACAGTCTTCATGGGGATTTAATACAGTTTAATAAATCAATTTTAGGACTTGATGCAGATTAGTTGTATTTTGTTCTTTTGTAAAGATAACGATTTTTAAGTGGGGGGAGGAATTTTCAGAAAACTAGTTTCAAGCTAAAAAAGAAAAGCCTTTTTTTAATGTGTGTTAAAGAGGTAGTTTATAACCCTAGGAAATAATACATTATGCAAAATTTAGCCAGTTAATCTGTCCATTATTTGTCATGCAGTATGGTAAGGCTGAAATATATTCTGCAGAGGATAACTTATTCAACAGAGCTTAATCCTCCCCATCTATCACCAAATAACTTCATACTCACATAAATTTTTCCATTATTTGACCAGCTTTTACGGTGCTGGAAATGTAATGCTTGGGCTGTTAAGCCTCTTTTCCTCTATGCTGCTAGAAACTAGCTTTGCTGCTTCTAATATTTTGTGCCAAGTGAGGTTTTTCCCCAACAATTTAGCCACTGTTTGCTTCAAAGCACCATCAGCCCACCTCATTGATTTGTCACAAACTTTTTTTTGGGGGGGTGCAATAGTATTTGCTGACGTGGAAATTACTCGACAGATTGGTTAGGTGCAGGAATTAGGGAAGGTGCTTTCCAGATGAAGTTCGAGGGAGTGTGAATTAATCCACAGTTAATAAATTACAACAACAGTAGCGGCATATTTGTAACAGAAATGAGACGGCAGAAGAGACGCCACCCTGCTGCTGTTCCCCGATCTGATCAGCTGGAAGCTCTTGGCCAACCATGGACCAGTTTGCATCTCTTCTCCATCCAGAAAATGCACTGCATGGAACTAAGAGATGCTTTCTGAGCTGAAAGTAAGTAAGGAGAGGAGGTAGCTCTTCATCATTTTACAGCGTCGTTCTGTGACTCTGCCCCATGCCTATAACAGGATTCACTGGAAGGATAAAAGGACCCTTAAAAATTTAGAGACACACATTCTTGGTTTTTCCTCTCCACTTCTCCCTTTCATTAAGCTTAGGTAATAGCTCAGGTGAGAGGCATCTCCTTCCCTAGAGAATTCAGGAGTAAAAATCATGCTATCTGCCTGTAGAGGTCCACTTTGAAATATTTACTCTGTTAAGCTATTTCCAGCTGCCGGTAATATGGATCTTTGCTCTCTGAACCAAGCGTGTTTGAGAGCAAGCTAGTAAAGCTTCCATACACGACAACTGCTGCCATCCCTTATTGCATCTCCCTTTGATGAAGTCGCTGTGCAGGGCAGGCAGGCTTCAGATAAAGACAGTTTCTCATTCACCTGGGAGTTACTCATCTGAGTGTAATGGAGTCACATGAGACTAAAGGGAGAATCGGGCCCACTCAGCTCTTCCCTAAATAATTTCAGTTCAAGCTTTCCCATTGACTTTACTGGGAGTTAAGACTGTTTGGTATTGCACTTGGTTTTGAATTGTTTTGAGGTTAATAACATGAACCCTCAAGAAAAGGGCCTCAGCTTGAACATAAGTTTCCCTGTCGAGAATACCTGGCCACTGCCTTATCTTCTATCTCCACGGGTAAATTTTCAAAGGCACTTTGCAGAATCAGACGTCTCTTTGCCAGAGCTGATGGCACCTGGCTACTCTATTTGTCTGGCCCTTGCAGAGCAGCACGATTTTCAGCAAGCAATTTCTTTGCATTTATATCCAAAAAACCCAGTCATGTGCCATGCAGAATCCTTCCTCTATAGGGCAGGGCGTTCTCTATTGTAAAAACATTGGCCTGTGAATCAGCCTGGAATGTTTTACACGCTGGTTTGGCTCTGGTTGCCTGCATGGGCATAATGATGGGATCCCTGTGGCGATCAGGTGAGGGCAGGGGTTGCCTGTAACGGCGCTGGCAGCAGCAGCTCTGCATCCCCCTCTCACTTCTGCAGGGTTTGGCACTCAGAAGTACCTTGTTCTGGCACAAATGCAACAGTGGTTTAAAAATTACATTAGGATTTAAAATAGAAGCTTGACACTCCAGCACTGAGTATACTTTTCCTGCACATCTTCATGGGTGGGAGCATTCCTGGTAGCGTCTTCAGAGAGGACAAAAGTGATGGGAGGGCCTAGGAAGGCTGAAATAACCTCTCAAGTTTACTGGTTGATGCCTTGTGAACTGGAGTGAAGTCAGCTTAGGTACTGCTTCTGCTGTGTTTAAATGAAAGGGCTTTTAATTTAGTGTCTAACAAGCAATAGAAAAAGCTGTCGTTCAGGATCCCGATTAATGGATGAATTTATGCCGCCGAGTCCCTCCTCCAGATACACAGATGCAGTGTTTTCTTTCCAGAAAGCGTCACAGAGCTTTTTTTCCTTTTTCCCCCCAGGAAAGGGGTATTTGTCTGTCTAAGCTGAGATGATTCAGAACTCTGAATGAATGCTATGGATTTTGCAGGGGCACACAATATCCTTTGCCCTTGTGGAGAAAACTTCCATGAATTATATACCTGCTGCTTCTATTTTTTAAATTGCTAGGATTAAAGGCTAAGAGTGATTCCTTTGGTTTCTTATCTGGATGTTTTCTATTTGAGTTCACTTCTAATTGGAGTCTATTCCAACCAGCCCTTCTGCAATGCCTAGGACAAGTCACATGGCTGATTTTCTAATGGCAGCTCTCACGTTATTGAGTGGCAGTTTGCCAAGGAAGCATCAATTGGAAAACAAAGGTAATGGGCAGTATGAACAAAGTAACCCTCAGCACATATGATGGTAGAGAGGGCCATTTGGTGTTGACTTGAAAAATGCCATCACTACAGGGGCAGGATAAAATACCTAAAAAATGGGATGTATAAGACCCTGCCTAATCTCCGGTTTCACATAATTGTACCATGACAAATGGAGGTGTTAGACCTGATAAGGTTTTAATAAAAATGCAAATGCAGAAATCCTGCTCTAGAAATGCACAGGTGCTGAGTATGAGCTAGAAGTAAGTTCTTAAAAGTAAAATAATCTACTTGTTCTGGCCATGGTGATAAATATGAATAAGTTCTTTTGTGGGGCTTTTTATTCTAAATACTGTAGAAATACGGTCATGGGGGAATTGCAGTTGTACTCTGAAGGCTGCAACAGTCCAGAGAGGGATCAAGTGAAATCAAGACTCCATTACAGAGGTGGCTGTGCACACACATTTCTGGCCTGGAAAAAATTATAGTCCAAGTATTTAATATGTAACAAAACATGGGAGAGAAAACAGGAGGTACAGGAAAATGAAAGGACTTTCCAAAGTAACAGCAGGGCAGTGACTGGACTGAGGTCTCTTGGCTCATAGCCCAGTGTCTTGTCTGTAGTCAACCATTTCCAATGACTTTTAAATCCCAGCATTTCAGTAGCAATTCAAGAGGTATCGCAGTCTACCTGAGGCTTGCCTGTAGGATAGAAGTCAAATGTCGACCAATTGCTCAATGGGGAAATAAAAATTCTCCTTTCCTCAGGTGCTACTCAAATCCTCATAAAATAAAACTGTGGCACTCAGCACAGGACCTAACCCTTGATCCCTGTGGAGGGAACAAGCCTGGAGTTCCTCAGAGGCACCAGGAACAAATAGCGCTGCAAGGTGCCACAAGGTGAGGAGGCGTTTGTTTTGTCTTCCGTCAGGAAAGCCACCAGGAGACGAAGGCCGGACAAGGACTGTCTGGTTTGTTTCCTTGCGTATGATGGAAGTGACGGCTCTTCAGAACTAAACAGAGTTTTAAACTACCTGTGCCAGAAACCTGTTAGAATAGAAGCCTATGAAAATGAAGTTTGACTGATTTGGAATTGGGTAGGGTGAGATCCATTAGCATGGGGAACTCGGAAATGAGACGGGCCATTTGTGCTAAAAGAAAACAAACGTGCGGTTGGGCCATCTAAATGCCTGTCGCTGCAGAGCTGGGTTATCCAGCTAATCAAGGTTTCAATTAGTACCTTGTTCAATCAGTAAACTGTTCAATGCTCAGCTGTCCCAGCCGTCCTTTCACTGCTCCTCAGAGTGTTGCAGTTTTCTGTGCTGTCACAGAAATTAGGCTCTTTGCGGAGTCCCTGGATTTATGTTTTTTTCTTTTTAGGGATGATGGTATACGTAGACGCTACAGACTGGATGATGGTGTATGTATGTAAGTACACGTATATGTGTGTGAGTGCACGCACACCTACGCACACTTCCCCTCCCCTTCTGATGTTTTCTCTCTCGCCCTGATGCTGAGCTGTTAACAGTGGCGGCGTGTTTCCCATTCCCACTGTTTCTTAATTTTTCCTTTTGGTCCGTGTTGTCGGTGTGACTGATAGCTTTGACTGCACCAAATAAGCTTTGCATTCCTAGTGGCCAGGTCAGCTCTGATATTCCTGAAGCTGTTTGGTCTGAACAGTAGCCCTTGTTAACAAGTTACAGAGGGTGAGCGAGTCTAAGTATAGAATTTAATAGGAGAGAGTAGAAGTCATTGTGCAACGCCGTCAGTGGATTAGTGCTTGTGTGACCCAGATGAGAATCTGGCAGGCGCAGAAGCCATTTATTTTGATCAGATGAAGACAACATTTCTGCAGTGGTATGAATTTCTGCACAGGTAATTAATAGATGATCCCTGTCCCGAATAACTTAGTCCTGTTATTGATGAAGGTGCAGCATCCCATTTCCAGGGGTCACAATGCAAGATCCAAGCCGTCTATTAATAGGAAAAATAAATACCTAGTGCTGTTGTTTATATCTATTTGCCAAGTGTTATGAAACAGAGCTGGGGAAGAGCCTGCTAAGTTGATCTGAAGTTGTAAATGATCAAGGTGAGTGGTGTAATCAAGGGTCTGGAAGACAGTATGCATGTTAAACAAAATTAAAAAGCTTAGAAAGCCAAAGCATCTACATCAATAAATCATTAAACACTTAAGACTCTTTTGTAGGTGCAAAAAGCCATTGTAGAATTCCCCACTGAGATAATTTTATTATTCTGTTTTGTGCAATTAAAATGAATCCTTTCGCTTCACAATACATCCCAAAATAGTGCAATGCAAAAGGCTGATAATTAGCATAGACCATATGGAGGAAGGGAAGGCTCCTTTTAATAAGAGGCTGAAGCCAATTTTGAAATAGCAGGAATTTCACCTGAAGTAGGGAAATACTGGAGAAATGGAGTTAATGTGGTGATGTAAGCCTTTCCTTAGCAGGGAGTGTTCTGCGTGATGCCTTGTCGTGAAAGATGCATTTCTAATTGAGTATGCAGTACTCAGAAGCATCCTTTGCAACACAAGTCTTTTTATTTGTACTTGCATCAAGAGCTGGGACAGGCTAAGACACAGAATGAAACCTGCTTTGTAACGGCCCCAGGATTATCTATTTGTGTATTCTGTTTAGTTATTAAAGAAGAGATGATTTGTTAGATTTTGATCAGCCTTTGATTATTAAATGTCTTCCATCTCCTCTCTCGCCTTCCCCTGCTTAAGGTTATTCCAGCATTGTCAACTCCAAGAATTACAAAATAAAGCAGTTGGTTTAAGTCATGTGACTGTTTAATCGAGCAACACTTTTAGAAATTCTTTTGCCTTTTGATATTTAAAGCTTTAAGGTCCGCAATCGCTAACCTTCCCTTACACACAAGAGAAGCCAACATCTCATTTTTAACTTCAGATTTTTGTTCTCTTTTAAAATTACTTTCTGAGCTGAGATTTGAAAGGAAAAAAAAATCACATATTAGGAGAGTAATTTTAAAAATAAATTAATTAGCTATTTTGCATTCAGGACACAGCTTCTAATGGACCAAACCCAAACTATCCTGCCAAAAAGGCCAACCTCAATGTTATATGGAACCCCTTCAAGCACTCATGACCATGCTGCATCCTTCACTTTACATGCTTATAACACAATGCAGGGCCTTTCTCCAAAGAAAAAGTGAATATAACTTCTTAAAAGGTGGTTGATTTTGCATGCCCAGCTTGAGATTCTTGAAAGAGACCATCGTTTCTGAAAGTAGGCATGTGGCTGGCATTGGAGGACAATCAGGCTCTCTTGCAGCATCCCAAGGTAGGCACCCAAAGCCATTAAACCTTTTTTAAAAACCCATCTGACTTTTATTATCTGATAACAATCAATCTTTATTGACTTAGGGCTTGAAATGAAAACTACTGCTAATACCACACACTTTTGAGACAGCGAAGGAGCAGTGAGACAGGCCTGCTTTGCAAGTAAATGAGTTGAAGCTATCAGACTTTAATATCTGCAATCTTGCTTTGAGACTATTCTAATAACTTTTGAAAATGAATGTTATATTATTGAGAGGTGAAAGGTAGAAGGAAAGGAGGAGCAAAGCCTTCAGTGCCACATGAATCAGTTCTCTGGGGGAGCACAGGCGTGATTGTGTCCTGTAATCTCTCCTGTACAATGCAAAGTTATGATTACATGTAAATGTGTGTGCTTGTGCACACACAAACACAATTGGCACCTGTCTGTGCGCCCTTTTAAACTCAACATATTTCTTTTCTACTCTATGTGCCTATGATCTTAGAAGGCCTCCAGCTGCACTGAAGCTTCCTACGAAAGGCTCTTTGGATGCCCTGCTATCATCCCCGTACAAAGGGTCTGCTCTGCCCTTCGGAGGGACTGCAGAAAGCCACAGCGAGCTGAGGCACAGATAGGGAATAACACGACCGACTGTGACAGTTGGATCAGTCCATTTAATTTGCAAGTTCTAATTAAGGCACGAAGGACAGGACGGAGCCACGATACAGTTTTGTTTCTGTTTCTACCACTGATTTTCTGTCCGCAAGAGATATCAGTTTTCTGGCTCTCAGTCTTCTATGAATTTTTGTAATTTGCCTACTGAGCCTTTGAGCTTCCTTAATAAATACATATTCAGTATCCAGCATCTCTGGGACCTAGATGTTCAATTCAGTTCTGAGTTCTGGTCAGCAGAAACCTCAGGCTCCAGCCTGGACACTTCCATAGCTTGATTGTATCCCAATCACACTGGGAAATATTAATGCATTATTTAATTTTCCCCGCTGTTTTCTTTTACATACGCTAAGTTGATGGATACTTCTGTGTTTTTTATTTTGGCCTGAAAATATGGACAGGTAACTGCGGGGTTCGTTTTTGGTTTTCGTACGCTAACTACCAAGATTTTACTCCTGATGTTGACAGAAGAGATTGAGTTATTTTCCTTCTGAATGGATTTTGTTGACAGGATGGATTTAGGCTGTTGACAAAACACATTCCGCTAGCATGGTGGCCTAAAGCTTTGATGAAATATGTTTTATTGGCAGGATGGATTGAGATTGTGGTGACAAAATGCAAACAGCCTAATCCATTCCGTTGATAAAACACATTTATCTAACTATCAAATCCATCCAGTTGACAAACCCATTTTTGTTTGAAACTGAAAAGCATCTTTTGGGGAGGAAGAAATAAATTCCCACAGCTTATTAGGAAGCTAGAGCCTCTCTCGCATGCTGCGGAAAATAGAGATGTGCACCTTTACAACAACAGTATTAGAAATGGCAGTGGAGACAACTGCAAATGGAATTACCTCCCATTTCCGCAGCATGGCACAGTCCTGCACTGAGCCAACACGCTTCATGGACGCTTTGCAAGTTCTCCACCTCTTATAGCATCCTAATGGCTTTTCAAGGGAGATCTAAAAGCTGTGTTTGACGTTCACCCTGAAAAATCAAAATTAATCTCTTAATACTAAAAATCAAAGTGTCAATAGCTATGTTGGGTGTCGGTACCTACAGCCTGTCTGCCAGTTGAAGCAGCTGGGTTTCACCAGTGATACCAACCCGTTGTCGTCTGCTTTCCTCTGTCTAAAGGCAGTAGAGAACTGGTTCTCTTCCCTTGTTGACGTTTCTGTCTATCTGTGAGGGCTAACTCTTCCTTTCTTTTAGGTTGTCCCATTGGTTAACATAATTTAGCCCTGAGTTTGTCCATTCTCTGCTTCAATCTCAGTGTCTTTCTCCTGAAGGGCTTCTGCTCTGAGTCCAGCCTCATCTGTTAAACGCTGACAGACAGCAAAATTCAGAGCTGTCTCTTCAGGCTTTCGTGTTTCAGATATTCTCTTTCAACAGTGTGGTCTCAAAAGCAGGTATCCCCCACCCCTACGTACACACAATCTATTTCTGATGCATAGGAAGGGAATATCATGTCTTTCCTTGGCGTACTATCAGACGTAGCATTTTGACCATATTGACATTTAAAGTAATCGGAAATGTACTTTTCCACTCCGTCAACAGAATCGTGTTCTTCGTGTGTCAGAGGATGTAAGAATCAATTTATGAATACCACAAAGCAAACATTTTGACATTTGAAGTTGTTTGGTTTACAGTTTCTATTTAAAAACATTACATTTGATCAGGCATATGAGAGATCCAGAAATTAGCATTCCTCCCCCAAAACTTAGTCTTACATAAGGAAAGAGGTTTTGAAACCTGAAATTAATATTAGTGGCTTCTTTTTCCTATACATTGAGGGCAATTTTTCCTTCCCTCTGCAGGGCGATTAACAGAAAATCAAATAATATCCGTGTTGCGGAGAGGTTTTTGGCCCTCGGGATAGCTCCTGTAACACCTGTGTGCGCTCCTGCAGCTGCTCTGTAGGGGGAAATGTGTGTTGCTTATACCCCTGAATTCAAAACTGTTGCTCTTTGACACTGTGTTTTGGGCTAAAACACTGAGGCAAAGAGCATCTGCACTGCTGCCAAATTAAAAGCGTTTTACGCCAGTTGTGCTCACATGTAAATGCCTTCACAACCGGTGAAGAAACACCAGGGTGAGCGAGTCTGGAGGGGTGAGGCAGTTTTCCTCATTAACTGTTTTAACTCTTGGTCCCAGCGATTGCCCGTTTGACACCATGATCGAGCGAGGCGAGGGGTCCTGGGGAAGATCTGCTTTAATTAAGCTTAAGTGCAGTAAGGACAAGCTAATGGCATGGTGGCTAGACACTGGGGAAGGCTTTTTTCTGCAAGAATATTGCTTCGAGTACTGCCATTAGGGCAACCGTCTGAATGTCAGGGTGACTTCTGACTTAGAGGAGCATTTCCTTGTATTTATAAGCCCAAAATATAGCAGAGGCAGCTCTCGTAGGTGCCCGTGTTAACTGAGGATGGGTACCGGCATCTCAGCATAACTAACATCTTGTAAGCGCTGATAGCGTTGTGCTTCTGTTTGTCAGAACTAGTGTGCTTTTTGCCTCCAAGGTTGTAGTCTCGGTGGCGTGGTATTAATCACAGAGGTGGCGACGTGCGTGAGGCTGTGCTCAACGATCACAACTGGTTCACTGAAGATGCAAAAAAAGTTCTGTACTGCATTGAAGGCTATATGATTTCTAATGACCTTTTTGTAATATGGGTGCATGTGTATGTGTCAAAGGATGACGAGAAACAAGTTAATGCTTCTGTTCTAGTTAACTGAGTCCCCGGAAAGGGTTTGCAGGCATTGCTAAGGTCTAGGCGCAATCAGACCAGACGGAAAATATTTCAGTGCCAATCTTGCTGACAGTCAGCAAGACGGAAGGAAGAGGGAAAATGAGCCATAAATGCTTTCGCACACTACTCTCTGCTCACATTGTGCCTACGGGCAAGGTCTAACTCTGCCTACGGAGACCTTCAAACCCCCAGTTGCTCTGGTTTCCAGCATCTTCCCCGGGAGGTGACTCCACAGTATAAAACACTTGCAGCGCTAGGCAGGCTGAATTTCTCTTTGTTTCACCCCATTACTTCAGCCTGTTATATTTTACTGTTTACTGAGTCTTGGCAATGTGTTTAGGCCCTTTGCATCATTCTGCTGCGGCTCCTCTTCCTTTGGTGTCAAAATGGGTTTACTTGACCTGTGTGACATGGTGTTTGTTCTAGCATCCTAATCAATTATGCTGACATGACTGGGGAAGAGGATGCCAAGCACAGTGGCATTAGCATTCGGAAGCACCTTCTCAGGATGAAAAAGGGCAGAGCACCGAAACAAAAGAAAGCGAAGAGATAATGAGGGAATCTGTGACCTTTCCGAGGTCTCATTCCCAGAGACTCATGCATTATTTCAGAGGCTGTGCAATTAATGCGTGTCATTACTGTACGGGTGTGTGAACACTTCCAGGGAGGTCCCGCAGAACCGAAGGGGAAATGACAACTTTTTAGTAGGCTGGGGTTACTAAGAAAGCTGGGGCTGAATTTTGCACGTTATTTGTCCTGAGGGCTTTCTTATGCAGATATTAGTGTATAACCATGTGCAACAGCTCATTTCAAGGAAGTGGAAGCAATCTAATAGTTCTGTATGCAATATTTATTGTCACACGCTCCAAGAAAAATTCATTTGCATATGAGAGTCAACGGAGGCTGTAAAATAGCATGCATTGACTGTAACCATCATTGTTGAATAAGTTAAAATACCAAATGATTTATGAATATTATTTTCCTTGATTAAAGGAGATGACGTTGGTTCCAGAAGGTGCTGCTGTTCAACAGCTTTTCTTCCTCAAACTTAATGCCACAGTATATATTTTGCTGAGTGAGAGCAGGCATGATTATGAAATGCTTCTAGACTTCTAGGTCTGATTTGAAGATCTCTAACAGGGAAGCTCTGCCCACCATTACTCCAGTCTTCCCGCCAATTCACCCCTGTCCCTTTTACCTCTTCCCAGACCGTACTGAGAAACAGTCGGTCCTTGGAGAAAGATGCCGGGTCTTTTGACTCTAATGTGCCTTCTTGAACATGATGTTTTGTCTCATTGTCCTTTCAGTTCCTGACTTAACAAGCCTAGGCTGATAGGTTTTTGTTGGGGACTGTCTCTTTGTGCCATGTCTGTATGGTTACTGGTACAGGGGAGGTCTAGTACTGCAGTTTGTTCTGGGGTGCTGTTATTAGAATAGTAATCCTCATCCTGGTAGTATAGATTTGTTTTGGGCAAGTCTCTTTACTGCTGAGTATGCCTTGAGCTTACAGTACAGGTTTCAACACATTACCGACCTATAGCAGGTAATGCACTAAGCCAATGCCCTGTTTCAGAAGAGAATGCTGCAAAATTTCTACACCTGCATAAGGTCTGACTTACTACTCGACTTAGGATAA
Organism: Phalacrocorax carbo; assembly: GCF_963921805.1. Classification (NCBI taxonomy): domain Eukaryota; kingdom Metazoa; phylum Chordata; class Aves; order Suliformes; family Phalacrocoracidae; genus Phalacrocorax; species Phalacrocorax carbo. The sequence goes on along the minus strand of NC_087536.1, from coordinate 4,005,928 downwards.
CCTCACAGGATTTCTGCACTTTCTTGATACTTCTTTTAATTTGAAAAGTCTGGTTAAATATTGGCTGCACTGAAGGTGATGGCAAAAACCTCAACCCACTTTGAAGCCAGGAGTTTATGCACATCATTGTGTCCTATGTTGCGCAGAGATTTGGGAATGAAAATATAGAACAAGTGCAAAGCGGAGTACGTTTAAATGAAAAGCAGCCAGACAAAATTAATCTGCAGTGGCTACAGTTTCCTTAAAGCAAGGTAGTATCAAAAATCATTCAGCTCAGATAGGTCACTAATCTGATGGTTTGCGGCCGTGAAATTCTGGGGTTGAAAAAAATTGGGGTGTCCGAGCATCAACAAACAGGTGATGATTTCAAAAACACAAACAGCAGCTGGTAACACTACGCCAATAGCAATCCAGTGGAAGACAGGCAGTTGGTACAGGGCATTGAAAGGCTGAGTTTTAATTTTGGATTTCCAACTGCTATTGCTGTTGAATTTTAATTCATTTATATTTCTAGCACTGCTCTTCCCTTGTTTAGATAATAAAGAAAACTTGGCTATGAGTTTTACATAGCAATTGCATTTTTTCTGTGGTTACCTTTTTAAACTGGTACTGTAGCTACCACAGCAACAGTAAAATGGCTTAGTTATAATACGAAAACTTTCTTTACAGAAGCAAATCTGATAAAATGTCATGAACCATCTTGAAGAAATACGCATGTTCCAATCAAAACCACCCAGTGTTTCTGGGGTTATTGTAGCAATACATTAACAGTTCTACAGTTGAGACCTTGTTGGTATCTCCCTTATAAATCTGCCATAGTTAGTCCTGAAACCAGCCTGAAACGTCGCGTTGCCAGCTCTCAGTGGGGAATGATTAAAAAATGGCACTCCAAAACACATTGCTTCAATGGAACGCAAAAGGGAGCGGTTCCTCTTACTCCCCCCCAATACATATTGAGACACCTGAGGACCAATGATAAAATGAAGGTTTCAGAAGGGTATTTTTTCAGAAGTGCAGCTTAGTAAGCGCTAAAGAAGACAGTAGATGCGCCGCTCTGGAGCACGAAGGTCTCCCGTGCCTGGGAGGCAGGCGTGGCCGGTGCTGGATGCCCAGCTTTGTCCGTGAAACCCATCAATAACCACGGACGGCCATGGGTGTCTATATGGCTCCCATGTCAATGTCTGATGCTCTCAAGTCTTTCACCGTGTTTATCTTTTTAATGCTAAGCCAGGTAGAGCAGCAGTGCTGTTATTTCTGTTATATGGATGAGGTGTGGGTGAATTACCTGCAGATTTTTCTTTTTATCTCCCAATAATTGGTTCATGCTGTGAATATGGAGAGTTTATATCCTTTTTAGTCTTCTCAACTCATCACTTTCCCAAAGGCAACAATACACAATAGCATTTTTATAGCTAAATCGTGGGTAGGAGAGGGAGGAAGGTTGAGGTTATTCTGCCAGGGAGGTATTCCTGTTCAGAGCATTATCCTGAATCCTCTGGAAGTTGCTGGGTTTCTCTGCCACCTGTTCCCATGAGATTATTCACAGCTCTGCCATAAATAGAGGAAATTAATCCATATATTCCCATCCAAAGACAAGAACAAGGGAATGGAATGCAATTAAAAATCTGGTTGCTGAGCGCCACGGCAGAGAAGCACAAGAGCTGCCCTGTCTGTAAGAAATCCTCATGGACCCAGCAAAACCACGTCTGACACACATGGAAACCAGTTACACTGAAATAAACACGTAACTCTGTTATCCTGCGTTTCCAGCCAGAATTCTCGACAGCACTATTTTCACTTGATACTGAGGTGTGTGGGGATTGATTTTAATAAAGTTCCTAGTTAGGAAGAAACAGTTTTTTACCAACAATGTACCAATTAGTAGGACTAGTGTACATTTTCAGCTAAATTTAGGCTTAATGGGAGCCTTTTTTTTTTAACTAGACCTCTGTAACAATACGACACGCAAGCCGCCGCTAAGGTTTTGAAAACCTTCTCAAACATCTCTTGCCTATTACAGTATGATTAAAAATGTGGAGCATCAAAGCTAGCATTAGGAAGAAACATAGTTCTAAGGAAAAACAGAAATTCTTATCAGATGGTACACTGGGGCAGCTGGTGTCTTTATGTGAGAAAAAATACTTACAATCCTCTTAGATAATCAGTTACGTGGAGACCTGAGTGCCTCTAAATTCAGGTGTCTTCCTGTTAGGAAAGGGGGACACTGCGTAATGGATAGATGGGAACAGAGAGGCCATTTCGTGGGACATAATTGCACCTTTTGGAACCTTCAAGCCCTTTTCTCGCTAATGGCAGATGCCACCCCCCGTGTAATTCAGCGCAGCCGAATGGTAGCGCGAGAGCAGGAACCCAGCCATTACAGGCCGGTCCAGCGGCAGCCGCTGCGCCGCGCCCAATGGCTTAGAGTCAGGGAGAGAACCCGTGCGGGGGCAGCCGGCAGAACTCTGACCACAGAATTGGAAAGGCCCCAGCGATCCACTCTATTTGGTGACCCTCGTAAGGTGTTTTTGAGGTCTGAGCTACGGATAGGGGGTAATTCATGAGATACCTGTGCTCCTTGGCAGCTACAATGAATACTCTGTCAAGGCGGATACTGTCTTACGGCCACACCGGTGGCATGTATTTAATCAAGGGCATGGCGGTGTGGATTTTCCTGTTGCGCTACAGAATATGATTGCAGAGTTGTGAATGGGTAGCTGCGTGAGTTATATCAGCCTTTCTACCTAGATATCAGCTAGAATTATATTTTTCAGTATCTGGCTAGATTATAATTGATTAGTATCTATCTAACGTAGCCAAATAATCTATAGTCCAGTCTTTTTACACTAGCTGTTCCAATCTAATTTGATCTCGTTACTGGTGAGGGATCTTAATTTAATATGTAATATACTTTTACTTTTTTCTGTGTTAAAATGCAAAACTCAAGATGAAGAGTTTGGATTTTTTTAAACTGTACTTTTCCTTCAGGCAGAGACTCCACATTTTTCAAGCAACCTCAGAAAGGCTTGTTGTTTAGGGACTTGTTTGAATACTTAAAACGAAAAATGATTTATTTCATTTGGTTAGTGTGAATGGAGCGTACTCTTTCAAAGCCAGCTGGCAGAATTAGGTAGCTGGGGAAGAGATTGTGTCCTGCAGTACCTAAAAGGCAGATGAAGATTTCTTTGATTTCTACAGCAGGGATATAATTCGACTATTCAGTTTGATCAAAGAAAACTAGATCAACTAAATTTTCTAGGTTTTTTAGAGTAATTTTTATGAATCTCTGGTTTTACAGCTGGTAGGTACATTCTTATTCCCATGCGATCTGCTTTTGAGACTGAACTTTGGTAGCAGCAGTCTGAGAGTAAAATTGGATTTCAAGGCATGCTGCTGTCAAAATGCCCTCTTTCTTTGGTGAACTTACAGACAACAGTCGTGAAAAAAAATTTTCAGCCCAGGCAGAATGTGATACCTGAAGTAATTACCAGCCGTGCAGGTCTGGGATTAACCTGAGGACAGTTCATTAGATATGCAGAGCAGTGCAAACAAGCAGCAAAAGGAAGACCGAAATATATCAGAAAAATGGTTTCTGGGCTCTGCTGTACCCTTTGAACTCAATGAGCCCCTACCCCAGTCTCCTGGTACAAAGGATGGTAAAATAGAACTACGTACGCAGGTCGTTGGAGGAAGGCGTGAGCGTCAGGTCTGAGGGCTCGGGTTGTACCAACAACTCTCATGCCCTGATACGCCAGGCACAGACCTAAAGCAGGGTAGGATTCCACCAAACATCCCACATAAGTGTGTGCTGTCGTGGATTGCCAGGCAAACACCTCCCTCCCCTCCCTCCCACCTTCCAACGTGAACACGGTTTCAGCGCGAGTAAGGTTACGCGCCCTGGCAGGTAGGTAAAAATCTAGTGAATGTTGGCTAACGTCATGCTGAGCAGCGGCAGCGCGGGCTGCAGCGTGCGTTTGCACTCACCCTGGAAACTCTCCCGCCCCTGATTATTCATGAGTTTTGGGGTTACTTTGCTCTTTGCCCCTGCTTCAGTATTAATAGCCAGACGTGGCGCATTAGTGATATGGTACGGACTCTTCAGGTGTTCTTTGCTCTACTTCATCTCCTTGCTGAATAAAACCAGTGCTCATGCTTCAAATGCTTCCAGCATCTCACTGTCGTGTCGTGGACAGGAAATAAGAGAATTAAAAAGATCGTGTTTCCCTACCCCACAGGGGTTGTATGGAGATTTGCTCATGAGCAGCCTTGGATAGAAGGATGTATACGAATGCACTGTCATCACCGCCGGCATGGCACACACACCAACCTCTTAACAAAAATAATAAAAATAACAAAAATAACAAAAAAGAGTTAACACATCTCTCCCTACAAGGACAACAAAGCTGCACGCAGAGCAGTAACTGTCTGGAGTGCTCGCGGAGGGGCCGTCGCCAGCATTCAGCATAAATGGCTGAAGTCCTTTTGCATGAAAGAGGATTTGGAGGACATGAGAAGGGCAGTTGCATTTGCTATAGAACAGAGGGTTTATTTGCAGAGGCGGGTCTCAGAAGCGTGGCTGCTGTCAGAACTCTCTCGCCTGCGTCTGAGACTCTGAACACACATGTAACTGCCTTTGCTAAAGCACATTTTCCAAATAAGGGTTTCTTATTGTTCTCAGCAGCAGGAAAAGCAGCAAATATGCTGAAGAACTAGTAAAATACTGGAACGTGGTTTAAAGTGAAGGATTCTTTTGGGGTCGTCTTGGCTTTTTTCCCCTGGGAGTGGCTGACTTCCCTAGGCGAATCGCTGATGACTGCTGTCAGTGCTACCCTGAAGTTTCTTACTCAGATACAAGAGTAGTCCTTTAATTAAGTCAACTCTTCGTAGTGTATGTACTAAAACCAGCTATTTGCTAAATTTTGTCTGACCCTGTTATTGTTTCTTAATTACATAACACAGTCACAAATCGGGTGAGGTTGAAGTTGGCTGCATTTGAATTTATTTTGATTCTACATAAAATTCACCTGGGGCTTTTGTCAATTATTACTTTATCTTCAACAGCTGCTCTTCCCAGAAGGTGTATCAGTGCCTTTAAATGCCCCATCAGTGGCCAGGGTGAGCCTTGTTTGCTGTTTCTGAAGTATGCGGCTAGCTTGGAGAAAAAGAAATGGAGGAATTATTACTGGAACAAAAATTACCGAAAGCTTCCTTTCAATTTCCAGTTTTGTGCTATTTGGTGGAAAATACCAACTTAAATTGCTTAAATGTAGTAAGTTTGCTTGTGGACCATGCTAGTGCTGTCTCTGGAGTCATATCACAAGACTGGAAATCCTTGCACCTTCTGAAGTCTCCAGTCCTCGCACTTGAAGTCTGAGTGGGCAAGGTAAGGACTGGGAATAGTGTTGTCCTTGCTGTTTTACACAAAAAGGTCTATAAAAGGGTATTATGAAACAGTCAGACTTGTGCAGAACAACTACTTCAACCTGGCTATTACTGCATTTTTTTATGTCTTCCCATTATCTCTAAAGCTGATGGAATAAAAGAAATAAAATAATTTCTAAAAGGTAATTGCCTCTTACCGGCCTATTTGAAAGGCCACCTAATTCATTAAGTCCTAGACCAAAGTATTCCGAACTCTATTAAAAAATCCTATCCAATGCTCTCCCTGAGCAGGATTCACATGAAGGTTTCTAACATCTCTAATCTGTCTTGAGTGCCTTAGTGATGTGCCATTTTGTGCCATGATTCCTAAAGCAGAGTAGACATAAAACCTTAACCAGTATGTATTTATCCCTTTTATGGCAGACGCTGTCTGTCTTAGCCCAGCATTGCCTTAAAGAAAAGTCTCTATGTTTAATCGAGTTTGGGGAGAAATAACACCTTTTATAACATTTACTTTCTCATCAGGCAGAACTGTTTTCCTGGCAGTTCTATTCCTGAGGTGCATCTGTAATATAGTATGGGAGCAGTTTAGGCTATGTGAATTGAGAATTCAAGTGTTTAATTATTTCAGTGAAGCATGCTAATTATAGATATTTGTGGTCTTGCTCATTGCACAGCAGAATCTCTTATTAAGAGCAGCTACCACTTAGAGAAACTCCATTTATTTTCTCTGAGGGCTTAGATGACATTTTCAAGCAGAAATGTAGATAGTAACTGAATGTGTTATAATACAAATGTTTTGAGGTAAATAGCCTGTTTTCTTAAATGTCATCAAAGCATTTGTTGCATCAACAAATTCTCAAGAGTTTTCATTTTTCATATGCATTTTAATACATATAAGACAAGCATAAATTCGCAGTTTAAGACACACTCCCACAGCACCAGGACACTCTTGCTCTGTAATTGTCTCTCTTAAAAGACAAGTGTGAAATATGTAGTGCTCTCCTAAATTATAGCTTGCAGATTATTCTGCCAATTTGCTCACATATGTAGTTCTTTTTATTGTTATTTAAAAAAGAAAGTCTTTTTCCTTCATCTTCGGGCTCTCTGTGGGTCAAAAGCAGTGTCTTCCTTTCTAGTGCTTTACACCTGCTTGGAAAAAGTATCATGCCAGGTCAAATATCTCTGCTTTAAAGCAAAATATTTAGTAAGGTGGAAACATTTTAAGGATTATTAGTGATTTTAAGTTGATTTTAAGAGTAGTGACTTAATTATGTTTAAGCACAGGCTCTTTCAACAACCAAATGTAGCCTGTCGTCATGGGTTGGCAACCTACACCGCAACTTCTCATGCGCCACAATTTTCAGACTGAAAATATCCAGTTGATTAATTTAGATTTCTGTGTCGCAGGTGTAGCTGTTTGTTTTAGTAGCTTTTTAGTCAGATTTCAATATCTACAGATAACTCTACCCTTTTAATAATCAAACCTCTTCTTGGTGTTCATTTTGAGTCACACCTCGACAGCGTTGGATTCCTTGACACCTGGGGTAAGACACACAGATAATACAGATGTTATCACGTCCATCAGTCGCTCTCCCTTAAAGGGCTGGGGGTATGACAAATTAAATCTCTCCATAGTTGTTTATTGTTCAGCTTCTTGCTTTCTGCCAGCTCTTCTACACTCTTGATTCGTACTCATTTTGATTTCTGTCTTGTGCATCTGTGAGTAATTGCTTCACCAGGCAGCCGCCTTTACAAACCGCACGACCAAAATCTTAATTTTAATATTTTCAATTTTCTCTCATCCCTGGCATTTCTTCCTCTTAGAAGTACTTGCACATGTTCACTGGTATGAAACTTTGGGCATGAGTGATTGGAGAGCGCTCTCTTTGGCTTGCCTTTTATTTTGTGTGGGTTTTTTGCTTAATTTAATTCTTCTGTCACTTTGCACATAAAGACACCAGCACACAGGCCACCAGGGACAATGGTGGCGCCTTGGGAAGCGCTCCGAGTTCCCCCACGTTGCTTGGCTCATTGCATTATGTTAGCAGTGGAGTGAGAAACAATAGAGCACAAGCCCTTTGGGGAATCAATGAATGCCTTCACGCCAGCTAATTTATTGCTAACAGCATATTGTTGCTCAGCCTGGGTATTTGTCTATGCTAATTCTTTTAAATGAAGAATTACTATCATGGTGGTCTAGCTAACAGGAGGCACTTTAGCAGTTTTCCTCTCCTCATCCTGAGTCTTGCCAATCGTGATAAGATATTGCTTTGGAATTAAGAGAACCCAGCTTCAATATCTAGCTGAGAATGAGGCTCGGAGTGCTTTCTTACTTAGCACGCATGTTCTTGGGACACGCTTCTTTGGTCTCTGCAAGGCAACGAGGCTGCTCGCGTACCCTCATTCGTGGTCAAATAGCTAATTTTTCCTAGCTATTCACTTGAATGTGTTATAGATCATCAATGTTTAAAAAGGCACTGTGAAGAGACTTTGCAAGAAAGCTAAAGCTGCATCTTGTGAGTCTGTTCAAAGCACTAAGCATAGGTTTTGGGCAAGCAGCTGCTTTGAAAAGGATCACAGAATCCCAGGCTGGAAGGGACCTCAGGGATCATCTAGTCCAACCTTTCCGGGAAGAGCCCAGCCTAGCCAAGATGGCCCAGCACCCTGTCCAGACACCTCTTAAAGGTGTCCAACGGGGCCGAGCCAACCCCTTCCCTGGGGAGATTATTCCAGTGGTGACTGTCCTCACTGTGAAAAATTTCCATCTCGTGTCCAATCGGAATCTCCCCAAGAGCAGCTTGTGTCCATCCCCCTTGTCCTCTCCATGGGACTCCATGTAAAAGGGATGCATGGCCAGAGACTTGGATACTTTGGTCTGTGTTTTCATGACGTTAGAAAGGCCACCTGACCCACGTATCCGGGCAGCTGTGGCTTTAAGCTATGCTTTTAATTGCCTTTCACTAATATCTGTTTCCTTTCCTTGCGATGACTTCTTGCCTGACCTTGGGCTGGTCCGAAGGGTTAGATCCAAACAAATTTGTTGCACACGTAGCTCGGGCTCCTCGTGAAACCCCCAGCTGCCACAGGCTTAGCGGTCATCACGCCATGAAGCGATGGAAACTCATTCTGCTTTTGTGAACCGAGAAGCGTGAGCGGCTGCGATCCGAGCCCAAAGTCCTGCTTAGATGTGACACGGGAGAACAGTTAACACGTGCTTCCCGTGGATTACAAAGATGACTCGAGCAACAGCAATAAAATGAACAGTCTGTAATGGTGTTGTTATTGTCCAGATAGAAATATGAAGATAATTGCCGTCTCTATCCTCTGCCTGTGAGTGGAGCTCAGTAAAAATTACTTTGCATCTTGAAAATGAGAAGAAATTGGGAAGAGCCTGCTGAACACAAGCACGGCCAGGCAGAAGTTTTGTGTTGAATTTTCTGGCTGTGACGGAATCCCTGTGTGAGCTTGGAGAGGTCACTTCTGCTCCTTGTGTCTGTTCTCTTGCTCTAAAACTAAGATGAATCTATTTTACCAGGCAGGATAAACCGCAAATTAATTTGACAAAGCCAGATTTTTCTTATCTTCCCCATGTTTTCAAATAACTCTGATTGTAATGGTTACATTTGATTAATAGATATTCTCCCCGTCTCTGGCAACAGCTTGCATGCAAACTTGTCTTTTGCTTTGAACAGAACTATACAGCCTTGGAAATCCTTGTGACAGGGAAGGTCTTCAGGATAAATAAAAATAAGTGGGGACTAAGCATGCAAGCTTAATTAAATTCAATCATCTTGTACTTTGTCTTCTCCCCTTCATGCATTTAAGGTTGCTACACGTTTGGGTAGCATGAACCCAATTATAGCTGCATTTTAAAAACAGCAACAGTTGACTTTCTCCAGGTGAGCCTTGCGGGTTTTTTTCTCATCAGGGTCTAATTCCAGCCAAACAGCACAGAGCAGCTCTGCCATAGATCAAGATGCTCTGCCGTTACCTATATTTCATGGTGTCAGTACAATGACAGCCACAGTCTGCAGTGCTGTCACTTGAGTCAGCGCCTTCAGCCTGCGTTCTGCAAGGTTATGCTCTGTCTTAAATTAACGTTACTTTCTGTTGGTGCTCAGCACTCAGAAATTCCTTATTATCAAAGTGATCACTGCAAGGGTTTTTTTCCTCATCCATCACACTGTCACTACACCACATTCCCATTTGCCATAGTTTCCTTTTACTTTATTCTGATTTTTTACCCGAGACTACTTCTGTCAAGTCCATTTTTCTGCAGTAATTTCGTCACTTCTCCAGATCTTATGGATTTATTGGGATCCACAGCTGCCAATAAAACTTAACTTCTGTAAGCTTGGGGAGAACAGATTTCGTAGCTGGGCAAAGGTCTCTCTGGTTTCTGGTTCCATGAAGCATCAGCATATCCTTTCACAACCCTTATGTCTCATAATATCTCCATGTGAACACTGGCAAATTTGTTCTAAAAAAACCAACAGTTGAGGTACACGTAAACCTGCAGAAAGGGAAATTTTGCATAAATCTGACTAAATCCACAGGCTGCGTTTCAGCCATTTCTCAGTGCCACAGAGTTATATAAGGAAAATTGGAAAAAATCCTTATTAATAGTAGCCGTTCCCTGAAAAAGCTGTTTGGTTTCTTTCCGCTGGCGCACCCCAGCGCTTAGCGCTGAGAAGCTGTCATACTAATCACGACGAGCTGAGTGTGTGTGGTGAATACAGGTTTGTTAAGGACTCCTTGTGAAAGTACAAGACCAAGGGAGGTGTTGGGGGGTGGGAAGCAAGGCTGGTAAAACCAGCAAGGGTATGTTGCTTTGGAGGAGAAGAGTATCATCTTTCAGATGAGCGTTCAATGCCTAGGGGGAAAATGGAGCAGAGAAAAAGAGGTCGCAGTAAGGATACACTGAATGAAATTTTGTGGAGCGAAAGGACCAGGACTGATTTGTTACTGTTATAGATCAGCTAAAGCGGCACTGGGGATGTGGAGACTGACGTGCCTAGCTCCTGCTGTTGGCTTTGATTGCCAACCAGCTTGGGGATGCATGCTCTTTCATTGGCAAGGGTCACGTAGCCACGCAGGGAGGCAGAAGGATGCAGCTAGGAAGTTATATATCCATAGGTTGAGGTTAACTGGCGAGTGAGGCAGATAGCCCTGCCAGCATAGGAACAATCTCAAAGTACCTGTGAAATATCAGACACGGCCATCCATCCGCCTGCGACATCAAGACAATAGATCTTTCTGAGATCAGATTGCCTGTGGTGTTATGCTGCATGACACTGTTGGAAAATATTTCCTCCCTGAGGCAGTGTTCGTTCAGGCCACAGCTCTGCAAACGCTCGTGTGTCAGCTTTATGTGAGAGTTGGCTGAAATTAATGGCGTGACTCAAAGCAAAGGGCGCAGGCAGGAGCCTCATGGAATAGAAACCTGCAGGTTGGCAGAGATGTTTTTCCATTTCCAGTTCCCTAAACTGTGTGGTTTATAATCAAAGTAATTAAGAAAATAAGTAAAATAATGCGCAAGGGTGGTTTCTCCCTGTTTAAGCTTATTTTAACAAATATGTATGTGGTGGAGCCTGATACTTTTTTTTTCTTAACTTCAAAATGCCCACGTTTTAGCAATACTGTGTTGATCAACCCAACCAGTCACACGTGTTCAGCTTCAATGTTACCGTTTTCTTCGGAAGTGAAAAGGATTTATCTGCCCAAACCCTTGCTGGCTTTTTCAAACTGTCTGTAGGTTGCTAACACTTCCTCTAGTAGATGGAATCCAGTTGTACAGTTACACACCCAAATTACGATGGCTTTATTTAGCCACTTGGTCACCACCTTAATGGGTAAGAATTGATAGTGTTCCTTTTTTTTCCCCTGAGTTTTCCTGACTTTTCTCCTGCTGAGGCTCTGGCACCAATAGATTTCCGGGTATGTTTGCATCGGCATTTTGGGTTGTGCTGGGCCCTGGGGAACACAATACGTTCAAGCCAGGTGTCTTGTGACGTGAGAGGCATCGCATGTGGATGCTCAAGGCACAGATGTTTAAGGGAAGTCTTGCATTGCTGATTCAGCAAGAAATCCAAGTACGGATTTAATTCCCACTGCAATTCAGACGGAGCGTGTGGTCCAAAGGTGTCGCAGGCAGGAGGCTGGTGGAGCTCGGTTACTCGGTGCCGAACGCCGAGCCGCTGTCGGTAGTGGCGGCGCGCCGTTCAGCGTCTGCTCCGGCTCTAAGGGCTGCAGCGCAACACTGGGGTGGCTTTTTCTTCCGTGAAGTTCGACAAACTAATAGTGACAAACTAGGAGGAAAGAATCAAAGCAGAGCTGCCACCAACGGTAAGGTAACTCTTAGGGTTGCAGGGGAAAAAAAAATAAGCTGTCTTGCACCTTTATTATTGCTGTTGATCACATTTATGGAGATGACGTGAAGTTGCAAACTGCTATAATACCAAAAAAAGGCAGTTACGGCAATGCAAAGTGGTCTATCACATGGTGTGTGTGACAACTTTATTACTGCAATGGACTAATGCTGCAGTGGGGAAATACAGCGCCCGTAAGTTATTTTGAAACAAAACACGGTAGCCAACATGCTACTATATAAAATTTATTTTTTATGAGCCTCAGTAATTATAGTGAGTGGTTACCAAAATGTACAGACAAAAGGGAATAAAGTGAGATGTCATAGCCAGAGCAGCTCCTTTTTGTTTCATCTCTTACAATCAATTTGTGCATCTGTTAGCACTCGAGTTCACAGGGACTGATCCAGCACCAGCTGATGCTGATGAAAGGATATCTATTATCTTTAGGGTCTTCTGGATTAGCACCAGATTTATTAAAACTTTCAGCATGGGGCCAGTTGGCAGTTTGGAAGGTGAAAGCATTTTGTTTCCACGAGTGTCTTAAACATAAATTATCTAGAAGTCTGTCACATACTCAATATTTCTGTGGGTTTGAGGACTCTGATAGTTTTTTAGTAGGTAAAAACGTGTATAATATTGAAACAGACGTTCAGACACGTGTGTCTAATGGTCTCCTTTGGAATTGAAGAAAATGCTTGATGTATTCCTGTATTTTTATTATCTTGAAATGCCTTCGTCTGGGGCATTTAAGCGTGTGTAGAACAGGAGATGTCCATGTAGAAGGAGAGGAGCTCTGGACGGATGGCTCAGTTCCTGACTCTGGCTTCACTCGACTGAGTCATAAAATCTAGACTGTATCCCCGTCTGCGAAGTATGTACATTAATACTTCCTTATAAAGGAGCAGGTTTATAAAACCACTGATGATATCGAGATCCTTCACTGGTAAATGTGCTATTGAAACAGTGGATGGAAAATGGAAATACATCAGAAATTCCCTAATTTTTACAAAACCTGCTTTGCAGAATATAACCTAGAGGTTAACTCACCATGAAATTTATTATTTGCTTAAATACTGCACTGCTATATTGTGTTCCTGCTGAACAATGCTTCTTACTGCTTGCTATCAGAGGGAACAGCCTGCTGCAGCTACTCCATAATTGTTCTACTAATGTACACTTTATTAAACTCCTGCTGTTTTCTTGACTGGTTTATCTACTAAAAATAGTCTGATTAATAAAATGGATGTCAGATGTATCCATCTTTATGTATTTTTTCCCATGGAATTAGACAGTACTAAAGAGTAATTTGATTTTTTTTTCTTTTTCCTTTAGTGTTAAGCAATGTCAATTACTCTCTGCAGAGGTGCTTGTGGATTGCTGGTAGGATATTATAAATTTGAATTCAGAACAGGTTGGCAGTGATGAGAATTCAGGTGTTAAGTGATCTGTTGTGTCATGGCAACCATGGAACAAATTACGACGCAACTAGCCCAAGTGAACGGAGTCTGGATGAAGGCCCTTCTCTTAGATCTTAACCTTACAAAATCTGAAAATAAACATAGTTGGGATGCCCTCATTAAAATCACATCTGCATAATTACATGCTATGTATTTTAGATTCCCTCTGTAGTTTCAGATGTGAGTCTGTCCTTTGCCTGCTTCTCTCCAAATCCCAACAATTACGACAGCATTTCTCTGGCTATTTTCAGGCTGCAGAGACATTTGAACACAGCCCTGGTGAATGTCGTTACGCAGATGTAAAGCAGTATTTCATTCTTCATCTGTGTTATATATTCAGATGTTAATGATTTATTGTTTGGAAACTACAATTATGTCACAGGGTATCAGCAAAAGAGACTCTTTACTAAATAGTTCAACGACATGATACACTACACATCACAATATTTGTCCGTGCCATTTGAAACTCTTGTATGTTCTCTGTAGGGTTTTGGAAGGAGAAATGGGACATTGCAGAGGGCTTGATAAGCCTTTCATCATCGTGTCGCTTGGTTGATTTGATGGCACTCCCCCGGTCTACAACGCTATAAATGAAGGGAGGATCGAGTCTTATGCTTACAGAAACAATGTGTTAAATTAATCCATTAAAATAACGCTATTGCATTCACTGGGATTACTCCCCAGGATTATCCTATGTTTTTCTCCAGCAACACATAGTGGGAATTCACTGCTCTGAACACTCACGGAGTAGCTGTCGCACAGTCCCTCTGCATTTCTCATGTGAATGTCATCTTTCTACTGCAAAAAAACCTACATGTGACAATGAAAAGCATCCTTTGGAGACATAGGCAGTGTTCTGGGTGGGCTGGGAGGTGCTGCTCTGACACGTGGCCTGTCTTCCACTTCTGTCTTTCCATGCTGTTGATGAAGAAGGTCAGCAGAACAGTAAAGAGAATAAGGTTTTTCTCTGTGAGCATCCATCACCTGAAGTGGGAATGCAAGTTAGCACCAATTAGGGTTTGACATTGCTTTAGTTATATTCATGCTCTGTGCAACATAGAGCCCGTGAGGATCCTCGCTGTAGCCAAACCAGCTTCCCTGCTCAGAAGTACCAATAACTTATAAGACACGCCAATAATTCTCAAAGTGGGAGCTATGCTCAGATATGAACAAGCTTCCAACATCAAGCTGAAAGCTCCAAGGTTTTAGAACTTGATGCTTCCAGTAGTATCCCTCCCTGTCAAGCTGGAGGGCACACGTGGCTCTTTGTACCATGCTTTAGAGCATTTCAGTCTTCTAACGTTTGTCTGCACAGAGAAGGGCAGGCAAAGAAGGGAGCCTCCTCTGGCTGGCTTAATGTCAGCAAGTAGGGTAAAGAGCTTTGCATAAGTCTTGTTGGAACATGCAAAAACTGTGAAAATTGTTTTCCTTTAGTGGGACTGCATTGATCCTGTGGATCTCTGCCATTCTTTTAATTGCATTTCCTTTTCAGTGTGAGTAATCAATATCAGGAAGTGATATTTTTCTCTCCTGAACAACAAAAATCTTTGGCTAGATTTGAGGCTAAACTGTCATGCAGAAAAGCACCGCAAACAAAGGGTTTGGAAACAGCGTAACATACACACGTCAGACATGCATATTGCATTTAAAGTATGGAGAAATGAGGTTGGTCCACCTTCCATGCAACAGAAAAGGCCGATGAGTGCAGTCAAATAGGAGGCTCAGCAAACAGTTGTCCTCTAGCTAGGATTCGCTTTCTACTCGATAGTTTTAATCTTTTCTTCAGATGGAGGGTTGCAGCCCTCTCTTCAGTTGCTGATATACTTAATTCGCTCCAAGTGCCCACAGGGATATTATATTTCCTACTGGCTTTTGACATTTTATATTTTAATTAAGCTTACCCTGTAGGAAATAAGATGCTAACAACTAGGCTTACCTCACTAACACAACATGATGCCTCGAATGAAATCTGTTGCCTGTGCTCCTTCCAAAGCCTGCGCTGTTGTTGTGTGTAACATCTCCAGGGAGACCAGGCAGGCTGTGTGACACATCCAAGCCCACCATCGCTGAAACAGGGCACGCTTAATTTCCAGCTTACTATTATTGCAACGGCATCAGGGAGTATTTGTCTAGTTATACCACTGCATTTTCCCCGGGGAGAGAACTAGAAATGAACATAGATTGTTTATTGCAGAGGAGGAAAAAAAGTACTGAAGGTTTGGGGAATACAAAGAACCTTCTTGCCTTACAGGAGGAGTGGCTCGGAGAGCACAGGGGTCTCATCTAATTTGGCAGCACCGCTCGGTTTGGCACCATCCTGGAGTTGATAAGAGCACGGAGTAAGGTTTTCACCCTCTTGCCCTTGTTTAGCACTGGAATCTGGTAACAGGGAACAGGATTTGGCAACTTGTTGTAGTGGAAGGGGCCTTTAATACCTTTCAGTCTCAAAGTGCAGACATTTGATCAAAATCTCGTGGGGTAATAACTTTCTGTGCATCAACTGATAAGGGGTTTCGTGATCCCATTCACGTGGAGTGCAGGGGAATTCAGGTTCATTCTAATCTTCTTTCAGTGGTGGTGAAATCAGTTTAAATCACCTCATATTTGCTATGGGAAGCATGTGTTGATGTGGGCTTGGAGTATTTAATCGCTCTGACGTTCTCCTGTACGGTGCCAAAGCCATGGTCCATGTACAGCACTGCCTTCTGCCAGGCGATGAATATTCAGATAGTTTTCAGACTTGTATATTGCTTTAACAGAAGTTGCCAACCTTTTTTCTGAGCTAGCCACCAGCTACAAAATTTCTAGCCTTAAAGAGCTTACAGGCAATCTACAAGAAAAAAAAAACAAGAAAGAAGGGGTAGAGACAGAAAGGAAGCCCAAAGAAACAGCAAGACGGCTCTGACTAGTGTGAGCAGGACCCATTTCAGCATAGCTTTCTGAAAAACAAAAGGAGGTGGAAGGGTTTTGCGTTACTGTGGTGTTTTATCTCCCACTTGCTGCTGTGACATGCTTTGAAATTTGTCCTGTCATATGTCCTGGAGCTGGAAAGCTGGTTAAGGAATAGTTTATCTCCATGTGGTTTGCAATGTTTCCCCCTTTTAATCCAAATATATTTGTTTCTTTTTGTTTTGAAAAAGAAAAAGACTAAAATGTGGTGGCAGTGAGGAATGACTATAGCTAGGCTCGAATAAAACTGCAGTGTGATTATGTGGTTTTCTTCATTTGCATTATGGGAGAAGAGCAATCTTTTATTCCAGGAATGAAGCTAAATCACAGGTGGCCTCAAAACAATTTTCAGCTTTGCCAAATATTTTTATGTATCAGATACATTATTTAAATATTTTCTTTGCTTCCATTCACGGTGTATGCTAATACTTCCTTGCAACATATAGATTTTGGAAATGTGAATGCATTAATATTTTACAGAAGGGAGTGTTCAGATTTGGTATGAGACCGGGGTGGCACTGCAGATGCCTGAGCTACTGAGAGGGCTAAAAGGAGTTTTTCAAGACCAGTCAGAAAAGCAGAGCTTTAACAGTGAAGTGCCTCACAGTGCTGCTATAATCAAGAAAGCAGGAATGTGACTTTTGGGTGATCTTTTTATTCCCTCCCCGTTTGCTCATGCTTGGCTTTAATTGCAAACCGAGCTACAGCTCTTTTTCAAACTACCAGCAGAAATAGCTGGGATGTGCAGCTTTGTAACAGCTGTATATTACTCTGATGGACTCACTTGAACTGACAGCGCCAGCTAGAGATCCTGTGCTTCGCGCGGGAGATCTGAAAGGATGACCATTTACACAAGCTGCTTCCACCAGTTTAAATAGCATCCTCAAAAGACACAACCACTTTATGTGAAGACTGAGCTCCATCATTTCCCTGCCCTCTTGAACTTGTTTTTCTGATGCTGAACTACTTTGTCTTTCATTTCTCTGACCTGAAACACGCAGGTCGCTGATGTTTGGAAAGTGATGAACAGGAGTTGCCCAAATGCACAGTCCTATTTCCAGCACCACAGAGTGTGACAAGCTGATTTAGATGTCCAGGTCAAACAATTCTTCTCAGCTGACTGCATCAACCATCCTGGGCACAGTTGTTATTTTCTGTATTAAGGCTTCATTCTGCTAGGTTCTTTCTGGTACTTCGACTGGACTGGAGACCGCAGTTAGGACGTTCCTTTACCAGCCTATGCCTAATGTGTGTCACACGTTTGTTGTCAGAACGGGACACCAAGGTGCCAGCTTCCCTCTGCCTCGCCCAGACCCTTTCAATGCAGTGAGTTTAATACCACCAGATGTGATAGGATGTGCCCAGGCTGCAGGACAAAGCACCTCATGTAGGTGCTTCTGGAGAAGGGAGACTCTGAAAGTGGTTTGAAAGTTTAAAAAATAAAAATAATAAAGGATAAAGAACAGAATATAAGCCTGTTTTACAGGATAGAAAAGGGATCCAATCCCTTCTGGATTTAAAATGCTTGAGTTTGGGCAGCCTGGTATTGACCAAGTACCTGAATTGCAAATATTTATAATACTGGCTTTACCAGTAGGAAAAACAGAAAAACAAGTTACTATTGTTTCCATAGTACCTCAATATAAATAGCACCCAGTGGTTTCTATGCAACAGCAGTTAGCAAATTTAATAATGCACTTTGTGTTTATTAAACATGGTGGTTCTCGGGCTTTAGCAAGCTGGGTTAGGAAAAATGCAGAGGAGGAAAATCAATCACAACGGTTTTCCTTTTCCTCGATGGAATTTAAACTCTGCACACAACTGAATCCTTACAGGTTACATCATTTATGTTTGGACTCATGAAAGGCCCAGGAAGGATGATTCCATTGCCTGAAGCCCCAGTCGACTCTCTGGTCATTATAAAGGGGATATCTAGATCCTTCCTGTACCCTAGTGTAGGTCATTTCTTCTTTTGAATGGACACAGACAGGCAATAGGCTGCCTGCAGACCCGGGGATCGACACCGAGTTTGAATCCTGGGTTAATTCTTTGGCCACGAGCCCTTTCTTATGACAGATACTAGAAATTCCGGTGTAGGTCCTGTCATTGCTCTTAAGTCTGCGCAGTGTTTTTAACAAACTGAACAAAGCAGACACGCGCGGCAACAGCCTTGCTGGCTGCCTTCCTGAGTGTGTGCTTTGCCGACTCTTTCTGAAAAAATAAGCACGCAATTAAAAAAAACCCAACACCCAAACGTCTTGAACACTAGCAGAAGCTTGTTTTACAATCACATTAACAGGTTTAGACCTAATGAAGAGATGGAGTTCCTGCTGCCTCCCAGTCACAAGCAGCCTTCGGTATCCTCCTGGCTTTTCTGACTCATGAAGCAGCCTAACGGGGAGGGGTTGGTGGTTTGGGGTTTTGTCTGGTTTTTTGTTTTGCCTCATGTGTTGGCGTGCAGCCTTGCTGGTCATGTAAGCCCGTGAAGAAGTGAGAAGGTCTTTGCGCTGCAGTATTGGTCTGAGGCTCAGGAGATACGCTTTTTATTTCCTGGTTTTATCCCTCTGTGTCTTGGCCCTATGTTTCCTCAGCTCCGTAGAGATGGGACTGAGCCAAGTCTCCCTCCACCTGGATCCTTATGCAAAGCAGTTCTAATATTGGTCTTGATTCTGTAAACATTCCTGTGTTTCCTTATTTGTCTCGTTAACTTGAGTGGTCTCCTTTCCTTCAGACATAAAATTAGGTATGTGTGATGCTGTTGTTTCTCAGCCTCAGCTCTTTGTCAGGCCTTGGTTATAAGCACCTCTCATACAGATGGTGTTAGAAAATTAAATTACCATTTTCCATGACTGCATTGGCAATTGCTAAATTTAAATCTAGAATAAAGTACTGTTCAATTCCCGAAGCTCTGCACAGTCTGCTAGTCCCTGCTGTGTTAATATTCACGTATTAAATAGTATTTTCTTGAATAATTTTTACTAAAAAGGGTGTTGACAATCCATCCCTGTGCCATTGCACCAATGGTAAAGTCACCTAGGACGCTACAGGTTTCCACTAGCTTTCATGATTTCTTTTCTACTGTATCTACAGTTATACAGTCCAGAGGACTGTAAACCCTTTGAGTGATGGTCTTCCGCTAGTGTGTTTTATACGGGCGTTGCTGACAGCAATAATGCAGAGTGCTTTGTTCACCCCAAGCACGCCGTAAATAACGTGGTGTAATTTTCACACAGTCACCTATATATACAATGCCAGTGCAGATAAACTATATCACTGTACAGATAAGCTATACTGCAGCAAGTAATTGCTCCCAAAAGTTTGGAGGTAGGGATATTTTGGGGGTTCCCACAAAACAACAGAATGCGCTACCTGTCTCCTGCTCAAAGGACTAGGCTAGGTTAAATGAAAGGACTGTAATCTGAGATGCAAAACCAGCTTGGGAGGATTAGAAGCTTTTTCTAGCCCCAAGTTTTCAAAAAATCAAGGGTTAGGGATTTTGGTTAAATGGGCCAGCTCTCCTTTGCTTTGCCTTTGGTGAGCTCGGCAGCTGCGTGGGTAGGTCACTGGTAAATAGGGAAAATAGCCACAGACGGGCACTAGGGATGGCATGGACCTGCTCCTGGGTGGTTTGGGGAGGAATGAGGCCATCGGGCACTCCAGAGAGCTTCTCTGAGAGCACATCGTTAACTCGTTCTTCCACTTTATCTCTGACTCGATTGCTGAAGTTAAAATGTGGTTTTCAGAGTCAATGGCACGAGCTGCAAGGATTTCGGTATCCCCGTGGGTGAGTGGACAGACGTGTGCCTGGACTGCAGGAAATGACAACTAATACGTATCTAAGTAGCTAAAGGAAATGAGAAGTCTTACTGTGCTAGAAATTGTACAAAACTGCAGAGTGACAGTGTTCTTTTCCCAGATACTGCAGTTTCTAAAAATGAGCAAAACTGGGCCATATATAGAAGAAATAACATATTACCTTCACCATTGTAGATGAGCATGTAGAAACTGGATTTAGGGCCCAGGTCCTCAACACTTGGCAACTCTCATTAAGAATATCACATGATGTTTTAATCAAATTTGAGATCTAATATAAAATTACTGTCCAATTTCTTTTTAGCTTTTGTATTTGATAAAATTTATGTATGTGAGTAATTTCACAACTTTCCTTGCGAATTAATTCCCCAAAAGGAAAAGACCTTTGCAAGCATACAAAAAAGCAAATTGAATAATAGCTCATAATGGAAGTTTAAAAGGGGTGGGGAGAAAGAGAAAAACTAGGTTACAAAATGGAAAGTGTTTTGTATAAAAATGGATTTTAAAATAATTAGAGTAGACAAAAATCTCTTTAGCATTTTGCCTTTATAAAGCTTTTAAAGTGATTTGAGATTACTTGGGGGATGGAAAACTGAAAGTGAAACTTGTCATTGCATAGTGGAATGAAATCCCCTTTTCTTCTTTTAAAATCTCAAACCAACAGGCAATGCTGAGGATTTTTCATCTCAGCTGCTTAAATGTCAGGAATTAGTTTTTATCTGAGCAACCTGTTTATCAGAAGAATCCAAAGGAAGATAACTTAAGGCAATGAAAGACTTGAAACAGGCTCACAAATACATTTCTGTCACGGCTTTATTCTCTGGAAATAAGTAGTACTGCTGTTCTTAGCTATGCCTAAATAAGAAGTCAGGCATGCCCTGAAGCAAGCAGAAAAAGAGCAGTTTAACACCATCATTAATACTTTGACCAGCAGCCAGATGACAGACTCCAAATCTGTATTACAGGCCCGCACAATTCCAGAGCCCTGAATCCCAGCCACGCTGCTCCCCGTTCTGTGTAACCTTGCTGGAACGGAGACCAAAATTCTTGATTGCCACGTTAATTTCTACTTGTAATACTCTGGTTTTTCTCCAAAAAACCCAACCAACCAACAAACCAACTGTGAGCAGAAGTCAGAAAGCCTTTCTCCACTCTAACCATCAGTTTGCTTTCGAACTATAGTGTCTTGGACATCTTATTTTCTCTTCATGTTAGTCATAGACTGCTTTGAGACGATCCTGATTATACGTGTTCTGTTCCTCCCCTGGAGTACTCTTGGCAGAAAAGCTATCTTGGTGAACTCTGATCTTTGTGCTTTCCAAAAGCTGTCAGCAGAGCTTAGAAAATTGCGTGTTTCAGGGGAAAATAGAGAGCGAGGTATTGGAGGCTGCCATAAAGAAAAGCACCCAGGAAGCCCAGGGGAGCGGGGTGGTCCGGAGCTGAATGGATGCAAGAAAACGTGAGTGCAGAAACCTGGTAAGACCATGGGTCGGTGCAAGGAGATCATGCTTTTCAGCTAGGAAAGAGTAAATACATCATTATAACTGTTAGCAAAGGAGTGGAAGTCTGCATACGAAGGAAAAATGCCTGAAAATTGGCACTAGAAGGACTAGAAACAAGCCAACCCCACTCCCCACGTGCGGTGTTTAAAAAGGAGTAGTGAAGCAGCGGAACAGCTTACCTGGGTGGCGTGAGAAGCTGGTTCCCGTCTGTACTGGGCTTAGGCGTGATGCCTCCTTGCCTCGGATGTACTCGGCTTCTCTACATGATCTCGCAGCTATTCTTTAAAGGAAAGGTATTTTTAGATACTCAATACTGTTGTAACTGAGTGCCAAAATAATAAGCGTGTATATAGTTGCAGCTCAGTTGTTGTTATCAGTTTCTCCCCGCACCCCATTTAATAACATATTATTAAATATAATAAATGTTACGTATTATTGGTAACAAATATCCAGTGTAGGAGACACTAATAGGAAGAAGGTAGCCTTGTGTGCAAGGATGGGAAATTTACACTATGCTTCTAAAATAATTTGTTTCAGTCCTAGAGTGGCTCCATGCCGTGTTCAGAGTGCATTTGAGGACGTGGGAAGTTTATGGCTGCGCCGGTACCAAGTATGTTTTTTGCAATAAATAAATTTTTTCCACCCAAGACTAAACCAAACTGTAAGGTTGGGAGTGTTTTCATTGGCTTTAAGAATTTAGAAGGAAGAATTATTTTTTCAAAAATAAGAAAATCTAAAATGCTGACCTTTTTTTTTTTCAATTTTCCTTCCGTTTACTTGATGCAAATGATTTACAAAATCACTTTGAATTTTAAAAACACTTTGGTGTTGCCAATTCTATGGCACTGTTTGCCTCGCTTGAGGTTTTTTTCCCCCCAGTGGAAAAAATACTTTAAATGTAAAGTTTCAGTTCGCTCTAGTCAGGCATGCCAAGGAGGAAACGGGCTTTGCTTGCAAAGATGGAAGCTGTCCAACCTCACAACGTTATTTATAGCGTATAGCAATTTTTCCTGAAGGAATGCCCCTTGATTGAGGGAGAGGGAAGGACTGAACAGGAAAGCCTTGGGTCGGTGGTGTGCGGCTCACTGGAAAATCCACCAATTTTCATTAATATTACTGGGCGCTCGACTGGTTTATACAGCACACCATGTCCTAATTGTGTTGGGATCTGAGGTTCTGAAGTGAAAAGGTGGCACTGCCGCTTAAATGGCAGGAGCTGGATGGAGGTGGAAGATGGGCTGAAAGAAATCGGTTGAGTGTTCACCACTGCAGTGTTATAAATGTTATAAATGACAGGACTAATTGCAGTCTTAATTACAGTGGTGTAATTCTGGAAAAATAGATTAAGGCATTAAAGTTAGACAAATGTAACAGCTATTGAGTGAGTGAGATAAGAATCAGGCTATCATTTTGTCTCTATATATGGATGTAATCTGAATTCTTCTGTAGGTTTAAACCGATAGATTTGGATGCTAGTTTATTCCAGGTATTTTTTTTTTTAAAAGCAGGCTTTGAAATGCAAGCCAATAAACTTCAGGCCGTTGTCACTGGTGAATGAGCGGTATTATCTCTTAGCACCCAGGAAAGGAGCAATGGTGATATATTTTCCAAACAACCACAGACATTGTAATTTCACTACCGTGTTAAGTACAGTAATTGTTCGGTGTACTAGAACTACGCTCCTTTTCCCATCTGAGCTTGTTCCCGCATCACAAATTAATCTTTGTTTTGACCAAAGTGTAACTCTCGTAGCACGCCCATGATATTCCTGCCAGCATTGCCCTAATAGTGCTGTGGCAATCTGTCATTGGGCTACCGTGATTTGGGTAATCCATGCTGTAATACATCATTTATGTGCTATTGTTTTGATGATGTATGAAAGAAATGCATCATTAAAGAACTACCAGCAGAAATATCCCAGAGGCTGTCATGCTTTGTAAGGGGCGGGGGGGGGGGGAATCTTTATAAATGTGAAAAAGAGATTAGTTATTTATTGGCGTTGAAAAGGAGAGAGATGAGAAGGAAAGTAAAGTGAAAGAGAATGTAATATAGGGTAGTTTTGACTTCCAGAGGTACCTAAATCAATAGGAGCTGCAAGTGTTTATTAAATACTAAAATTAGGAAAGGGAATTTCTGTATTTCCAGTTGCATGCTTTAAGTGTGGTGCCCTTTTCCCCTCTGTATAGCTGCTGAAAGAGTGATTAAGGCAGTGCTTGGATTCAGGAGACACGAACTCAGGGCTGGGCTCTGCTGACCAATGCCTTTCCAGTGCCAGTTCCTACACAGAGAACAGACTCTTGATGTTCTGATCTGTCTGTGCTGTTTTGTGCCCACCACTAAAGTCATTGTTAGAATTAGATGGGTAATTATTAAAATGACGGTATTTATAGAGGGTCCCTTTATTATGGGAAGCCTTTATGGAAGGCTGCCATAAAGAAATTCAAGGCTAAAGCCCTGCTGGCATTTGACATTTTAGATAACACATGGTTCAGGCATCTGGAGTCTCTGCCAGGCTCTCTGAGATTCGGGTCCTTGCTGAACCTCAGCATCAGCCTTTGTCCTGGTTTCAGATGGGAGAGAGTTAATTTTCTTCGTAGTAGCTACTATGGGGCTGTGTTTTGGGTTTGTGCTAAAAACAGCATTGATAATGTGGAGATGTTTTAGTTGTTGATAAGTATTGCCTATGCTAGTCAAGGGCTTTTTTGGCTTCCCATACTCTGCCGGGTGCACAAGAAGCTGGGAGGGGGCTTGGCAGAACAGGTACTTATTTTTTTTTACTAGTAGAAATCCAGTGTGTGCAAAGATGGGCTGCATTTGGATATCTCAGTGATTACTTTTTTTTTTTTAAAGAAAGCTGTGTGGAGAGATCTTTGATGTCATTCAGCGTCTTTCCTATTTTAGATTTCTTATTGCTCTTCAGTTCAGTGCCAGCAATCTGGCTGGTCTGGTGCCACCTACTCGCATTGCCTCAGTCACTACCCCAAAGTATCCGGGTTTAGGAGACTTTCTGCGGTCCTCGGGAGCAGCCTCCTCTCTTCACAGAGAAGGCACACTGAGGGACGGAGGAAGTGTAAACATTTGTGATTACTGGAGATTAATGAGAAGCAAATAAATAAAAATACATTGAACAGACTCTCATGGCTCCTGGGCTGTCAGGGACTGCATTTTAAAATCACAGACTGGGTCCTCGTGAGGACCTTCTCGATATTCTCTTCCTGCTTGCTAAAATCGTACCTCATTTCTCCTCCTCTTATTTCTAACAGGCTGTCAAGTCTCTCCCTGCTCTTGTCGTTCTGAACCAGAAGGTGAAGAAGCCTTTCAGACCCTGTCTCTCTCCATTTCAGGTGATCACAAAGTCAATTGTCCTCACGTTTCTTTTCAGCTTGCCTCAGAAGCCCTGGTTCCTATTTCCAGCTCTTGATCACTAATTCTCTCGTTGGTAAAACGCCTGTCTGTGGTGCAGCCCATCTGATTAATATGGTTTGCAGTAATCAAGAACCAGTACCTAGGTGATAGGATGCAGACATCATTATGGGATAGGCAATATCTTCAACACAGGTTTAGACATCTGGGATTGGATTTTTCAAGGAGAAGAGCTGGCCAGAAAAGTGTTTGGAAAACTACTAGGGCATCTTGAAATTCCATTTGGGTAGCCCTCTGAGGCTTAATCTTACTTTTGGGGTCAAGAAACACTTCTTTATGCTTAAGCAGGTTTTAAGGCTTGGAAGATAGTTTTTAATCTTGTGCCATATAACTTCAACTGATGTTCTGCTCTTACCGAACTTTGGTTTAACTGATATGAGAAATTAAAATGAAGGATGAACGTACATTTGAACAAAGTTTCCATAGAGCTCAGCTCTGCTTCAGAATTGCAATAAAAGAGCCAGAGTCTATTGTTAACAAGCTGTGAAAAATCTCATATGAACTCTATGACTCTCTGAAAAGTTTGGACCTGGATGTTGTTTGTTTAGTTAAGTTGTTTAGTTTTTATTTTTTAAAATCAAATCAGTGAGTAAATTTGGTTTTTTTCTTCAAGTCTTTAATTGTCTCATCATCCCATTGGCATTGGGGGAATTTTGAGTGCAGGGTTGGGTAGAAAAGACTCGTTGGCAAAAAGAAAACCATTTCTTTGAGAAACAGGTTGCCAGTGATATGGTTGTGTTTTCTGCTCCCTCATCCCGGCTTGAATTTTTACGCAATGATGTGAGCTAAAATAACATGCCTTGGAGAGGGAGGATAGTGCTTTCAGCTTTTCACCCAGCACAATTATGCCTACTCTTATTTCATTGCCACAAACTGGGGAGCTTTTCATTTTAATATCAGGAAGGGATATATATAGGCTGAAGATACCTGTTACCCTGTCGCGCTATGAGCCACCATCTGTGCAGGGTGCACGTTCTCCGCCTGCTGTGGAGCACGGCCACGTGGGTTGGCTTGCTTCACTAGCTTAAGAAATTTCACGCAGGATTCACAGTGTTTCCATTGTAGCTTATGAATGGGCTCTGCTAATTATTGGGGCAAAGGTTGTTATTTAATGCACTTGTGCAGTGCCTCGCAAGGGCCTTCCTCCTCCCATTGGGGGTCTAGGGGTGCTGCTGTAATGCAAAAAATGTTCTTTCTGATTGTTTCCTCTCTGTCCTTGGCCTCCTTCGTCTGCTTGTTGATCTCATCTCACCTGCTGCTTTCTTTTGTATTCCTTGTTTTCTCTTTTCTTTTCAAACAGTATAAACATGAAAGCAGTGTAAGCTAATCCTCACCTCGTGTGCACACCCTCAAAAAACCACCCCTTTTGGAACAAGCAAAGCAGTCCCTTCCTGAATGTTATCTCAGGGCTTCAGTCACTCGGTTTGGCTCCTGTACGTGATGCCAGTTCAGGTTTTGGCAGCTCAGCTACTATAGATTTCTGCTTACGATGATCCCTGCAAGGAAGCAGTGGCTGGCATATAGACATGCAGAGCAGAAATAATTTGTCTGGCATCCAGCTCTTTCTGAGACATTAGGTGACAGCAGCAGTCCTCATGGGTCCTGGAGAATGTTAAAACTAGAGGATGCAGACCTACAAGCATAAGTGTAAATTTTTGGAGACCTTTCAACGATTGTGGCTTAATTGTCCTGTGGATAGGCAATATGAATGCACAAAATAAAACTAAGGTATGAGGAGTTTGATAAAGGTGATAGCTCAGTTAAATCTTGAATTCTCTGAGCGCAGGAGGTGACATTGAGAAGGGAGTGACTAAGCAGGAGCTCTTTGAATCTACGGTGCTCAATGTCTCTCTGCATTGCCTACGTGAGAAAATGAAACCTTTTTGTTTGGTTGGTTTTTTAAAAAGAACAAAATGGTGATGAAAGACTTAAGAAATAGCTTTTGATCAAAACATTAAACTGAGCTACAGTCAAGTTCCTCCTCTATTGGATTCATTTGGAGTAATATTTACTGTTACTAACTCAGTACAATGAAACCATAGAAGCTAAAAGATCAAATTGTATCACAAAGTTTGACTGGGTAAGTGTAGTTTGGAATGAGTTCAGAGTCAGAAATTCTGTATATGCACATCGGCTCAGCTCGGCTGACTTCAGCACATTTCTAGGTGTTCCTGGAACAGTCATCCCTTTTACGCTGCCTGAGGTGATTGATGCCTGCGTGTCC
Organism: Phalacrocorax carbo; assembly: GCF_963921805.1. NCBI lineage: Eukaryota > Metazoa > Chordata > Aves > Suliformes > Phalacrocoracidae > Phalacrocorax > Phalacrocorax carbo. The sequence continues at coordinate 3,978,807 of NC_087536.1, read as the reverse complement.
AGTCTGAGCCATTTTTGAGATAAATATGCAAAGTTGCTTGGGATTATGCAATAATAAAGCAATAAATAAACCCCTCACCAGTCCCATTTCAGGCCTCTCTTGAGGTTTTGATGGAATTGAACGGGTTCATAGTGTTTGTCCCAACTCACTGCACTGGACTTAGTTGCACTGAGATGCAACAAATATTAAATGTTCAGCCTGCAAATGTGTTTCAAATTACCAACCCAAGACTTAGCACTGAAGAAAAAAGAGGAAAGAGTGAAAGAAAAATCCATTGTTTTCAGCCAAAAGATGTTTAGTACTTTATAATTTCCAGTCTTCCTCTCTCAGTATTGGAACTTTATCCCTTGTTCTGTATTTACAGGTGTCTTTAACATCTGCTTTCCCCTTGATTCAATTACTAGACCTAAATGATTGCTAGTTAAAATGCACATGTAGGGTATTCTGTATCTTAATTGTCTGAGTGCCATCTAATAAAGCAAGAAATGGATGCAGAGAGGCTGTGATTCTGAATAAGCTTTATCTGATAGGAGCATGATTTCCTTATACTGGATATTTCTAAAGTAATTTTTAGACAAAGTGGCTGAGATTGTTTACCTTCATCTCTCTTCAGCAAACTACGATTGAGGATTTTAAATGACACGCAATTTTTTTCCCCCAATTGGACTACTAGGAATGGACACAGGGCTAATTAACACTGTATGAATACATTTATCCAGAAGAATCACATCATGGAAATGAGGCTAAAACCTGGGAGATTGACTTACAGAAAGCCATGCTAACTGTTCTAATTTGTTTCTGTTGATTATCATTGCACAGATAATTTCCCCTAAAAAGTTGGGGGTTCCAGGTATTTAGAATGTCTTTACAGTGAGGAATTCAGCCATATATTTTTAGCCAATGAAGCTATTTTGTGAGTAATTGTCTTAGCACACTCCCAATCTGTAGGATTTTTTCTATAAATCATCCTATGAAGCTTTTTGAGTGGATGAGACATAGGCAGGTATATGCAGTAATTCAGGCCCAGCTGGACTCCAAGCCTGGCTCAGGATGTGCTGAATTTAACTGGGGCGTTGATGTGTGCACAGAATGCACACAGAACCGTATAGGCTGGAAAAGACCTCTAAGATCATTGAGTCCAACCATGAACTGAACACTGCCAGTCTACCACTAAACCATGTCCCTAAGCACCACATCCAAATGCCTTGGAAATACCTCCAGGGATGGGGATTCAACCGCTTCCCTGGGCAGCCTGTGCCAATCCCTGACTTCAATGGAGCAGTATTTCCTAATATTCAAACTAAACCTCCCCTGACGCAGCCTGAGGCCGTTCCCTCTCGTCCTGTCACTGGTGACTTGGGAGCAGAGACCAGCCCCCCCCTCACTCCAGCCCCTCTCAGGCAGCTGCAGAGAGCGAGAAGGGCTCCCCTCAGCCCCCCCTTCTCCAGGCTAAACCCCACCAGCTCCCTCAGCCGCCCCCCAGCACACTTGTGCTCCAGACCCTGCCCCAGACCCGCTGCCCTTCTCTGGACACGCTCCAGCCCCTCCAGGGCCTTCTTGTCCTGAGGGGCCCAAACCTGAGCCCAGCACTCGAGGTGGGGCCTCCCCAGGGCCGAGCACAGGGGCCCCATCCCTGCCCGGCTCCTGCTGGCCACACCAGGGCTGACACAAGCCCGGGGGCTGGTGGCCTCCTTGGCCACCCGGGCACTGCTGGCTCATGCCCAGCCGGCTGTTAGCCCCCACCCCCAGGGCCTTCTCCGTCGGGCACTTCCCAGCCCCTCTGCCCCAGGCCTGGAGCGTTGCCTGGGGTCGGTGTGACCCAAGGGCAGGACCCGGCCCTTGGCCTTGTTAAACCTCACACACTTGGCCTCGGCCCATCGATGCAGCCTGCCCAGGCCCCTCTGCAGAGCCTTCCTGCCCTCAAGCAGATCGACACTCCAGCCCGATTTGGTGTCATCTGCAAACTTACTGAGGGTGCGCTTGATGACCTCGTCAAGATCATTGATAAAGGTATTAAACAGGATTGGCCCCAAAACTGAGCCCAGGGGAACCCTGCTTGTGACCAGGTGCCCACTAGATTTAACTCTGTTCATGACAACTCTCTGGGGCTGTCCAGCCAGCCAGTTTTTTACCCATCGAGAGGACACGTGTCCATGTAGATGGAACATATGTGGTCACTGAGTTCTCGTTTGCTTGACTTCTTTTACTTGTTCTTCAAATGTTTAGGTCCAGCAGAGAAAAATAGGCTTCCTGTCATGGGTAGGACCTGTACACAGTAAATGATTGTGGAAAGGACAGGAGTAGCAAGTGTTGCTTGTGTTTTATGAGTTAGAGGAATTCTCTGGGTGCGGGCAGATGGCCAATGTGCCAGTTGGTTTTCTCCTTTTTTCCCTCACTTTCAGCAGAAATTTTGTTCTCAGCAAATATGTAATCTGTATGTGTGGCTGTCATTCAGCGTGCACCAATCTGAACTTTCTCGTAATAGCACTTTGTATTCAGGTTTATGGGAAGCGAGTTATAGTTTCTTCTCGCTTGTAGAATATGAAATAAAGTCCATGAGGAGACAATGTAACAGTTGGACCTCCCACATAGCACGGGTCGGAGGATTACAGCTATTAACTTCATACTGCAAGTGTTAATTACCATACACACAATGTGCTTAATTCTCTTTTCGCAGATGTTATTGTTTAGTATAACGCACGAGTTTGATTTCGTCACCTAGAGCAGAGTTATTCTTATCTCGCTCAAACGCATTTAGGCAAAGATATTGTGGCAAGCCCTTGTTATCAGATGCGGTAATGATAATCCTGCAATACGTGATGGTGACAGAAATGCCAAAGGTAAAGAAGTGGAGTCATTTACCTTTTTGTGAAGGGAACCTATGGCAGAGAGACACGCAGTGAAGCTGTCTTTATTCTCTCCCTTTCAGGAAATTCAGGTTCTATCAGAAAGCATTATTCTCATCTAAGTTTGATCGTTTTTTAGTGATACCCTTAAAAATCAGAAGCAATGCAATTTAAGCAAATATGGTTACAATGCTGTAAAATTGATGAAAGCCCACTGAAGTGGAGCATAGGGTTGTTTACATCCCAGCAAATGGTCTGGCAGCTACTCTAAATGTGTTTTATTCTTTGGCAAATGATAACAGTTTTAATTTTCTGCTACTTTGATATGATTTTCTATTGATCTTTTTTTCAAATTTCAGCTTTTTCACACAAAAAGAGCAAGAGTTTTTTATCTTTCATGAAGAAAACATGGGTGAACACCTCATTTTGTAATTAGGAGTAGGAAAAGAGGAATAAATTTCAGGGAGGATGTTGTATGTTTTCTATCACACTAAATGTCTAAAGGGTTGGATCACGCAAAAGTTATAAGAAAGGGAAAGAAAAAAATTGGCACTTTCAGCACTTAGGCTGGTTGTCCCTTTGGCATTTTCTGACAGACTCAGATGGAAATCGAGTCAACGTAGCAAAGGTTCTATCAAAGTGCAATGATTGGAACTTTCCCATAGAAATAAAATATTTTTGCAGATTCTATTAAAGGTCCAGGTTAACTCGTCTACTAATGCTTGAACTTTATGCTTTGCTGTAAATCCCACATATCTAGAAAACGCAAAGGGGGGTTTTTTGACTTTCTGCACACATTTCATTTCTTCTGGTGGTTCCACTTCATTAAACATATATATCTTCTCATTTCAGCTGGTTTAGCTTGTACTTGAAATGCAGGGCCTCTGTATTCACAATTCATAAAGCATCCTTCCCAGCAGTCTAAGCAGAAAAATCTCAATCGCCACGTGCCATGTTAAGAAGAGCAGAGCTGGGGGAAGAAGGGTTGGGAATCTGCATGTCCTTGGAGATAAACATCTCAATCCACCAAAGAAAATTGGTCATGGATTTAAGGCAACCGTCAGGAACTTGAGGGCAAACCATTCAATTCTCCACCCAGCCACAGTACCCCATGTGACCCCAGACAATGGTTTTGCCTTTCAGAATTTCAATTCCCTCTGTATCAATGTCATCTTTCCAAGGGCAGGGTTAGTGTCAGGCTAAACATGTTCATGTCCATGAGATGCTCAGATACTACTCATAGCCTAACGAGTAGCGAGGTGTAGTGGAACAGTGCAGAGCAAAAAGCTGAAGGTGGCGGGGAAGAGTATTATTGCTCAGCAGTATTTTTGTATTTAATTTCTAAGCAGTTTAATGACATAGGCCAGGTACCACTAGCAGATGCTCCGAGAAGAAATGGTACACTGCATCACAGCGTTTGCAGGACCAAGTCGCCTGCTTTCTAGTTATTTGGTATGAATTATAATTGCCTTTTTAAGGTAAGCTTCGGGTTTGCAAGTCAGAAGCATATGTCATGGTGAATACTCTTATGCCTTTGATCAATCCTGCTCCCCTCAAGATAAAGGATTTGCAAGCAAATTGTCCTGTGACTTGCAATTAAATTGCACTCTTTAACGTTTTGTCAGGGACTAGGAAGGAAAGCTGTCTTTGAAACATCGTTAATTAAATAGATCTAGACGAAGCGTTAAACACTTTTGGTGTTTCTTGACAATTATGGTTTTTTTAAGCAGTTAATTATTTGTGTGTTACCCAAAGGCCTTTTATCCAGCGTGTTAACCTCATGGACTGTTTCCCTGCATTTACTAACTCTGGAGTCAGGTCTCTTTAGGCAAATACACCACTATTTTCCATTGTGTTTTTGACCCCAAAGTTCATACTGAATAATAGTAATGTAGTTGAATATCTCTACTGTACAAATAGTACTAATTTTTTAGTGTGTGAGGAGCAGTGTGGAATGTTTGATTTACCCTTTCAAATGCTACTCTGTTCCAAAATCCAGAAGACCTGGATATATAGTTCTGACTTGGGGAAAATTGCTCTGAATCTGAATTTGATCACTGCAGTTCATGCACATCATACGTGCGGTCAGGAACACTAGTACCACATGTGTTATTAGATGGTGTCTCTCTTGAAAGGACCATCCTCATTTTTAGAGGAGCCCTGGATGAAGGATGAATGAGCTTAATATTCAGTCGTGAGCTGCCCGGTAGAGGTACACACTGACCCTCACCCGGCCACGCATGCCTCAGCGTACATTTTCCATGTTGTGTGAAGGCTGAGGCATTCAATTAAAGGGACTACAGTTGTTTAGTACAGAAAGGGAAATATTGTCACTGGTTCCAAGTGAATTGAATATTCAGCTTTAGTTTTTCTTGAATTTTTAATAGGTACCTGGCACAATATTGGCTAGGTTCTGCTGAAAAGCAGAGCCTTACTGAATTCATCTCTCCAAACCCCTGCGCTGCCTGTCTGTCAGGTTTTCAAAACTTTCCCATGTTGTTTTGCAGAGAACCTAACGCTTGGTGTAGCCGCTAGAGCTAATATTGTGACACCGGACCGTTGTAATCTGCCACACACGGCGTTCTGCAAATAAGCATGTTTAGCAGTTCCCTCCCTCTGTCTTGTACTGAGCGTGGTCCAGAGAGACCAAAACACCCCAAGCGAACAAGCTGTCAGCAGACTACTATTTCTGTGAAAGCTGAACCAACTGTGCAAGGAGCAAATGCAGGAACCGTTTTGGGTGTGCTCTCACTTGCATCGTTCACTTTGCCCTCAGAAGTACCGGGAGCAGCTTGGCTCATGGTCTAAACCATCCCTCTCTCAATATCCACGCGACCTTCCACTGCGGTACCTGGGTACTGGGTCAGCGGAACGGTCCTCCCTTCCCTCCACTGGAGTTCAATCACCCCAAAGTGAGATTGGGGTGTCTGAGGGTTGGAGAAAACAAATGTCTTTTGAGGCATGGAGGGGGAAAGAGGTTTTGTCGCGGGGAGATCTGAGCCAGCCTCTTCAAAACCAGACAAAACTTGGCATTGAACTGAGGCAGGGTGTTTTAGTGAAATGTGAATTTTAATCTCAAGTGAGAAGACACTCAAGGGCCTAGTATTCAAATAAAAGAGGCAAACAAACTGTTATACAATGATTTCTTCTTCCATTAAGAAAGCGTTGCTTTAAATGTGGGGGTTCTTTAATGACTGTGTTCGATTGCTTGAGAGAACCTGTGCATAATGAAATCTTCTTAATATACAGTATGAATGGTACTGTTATCATGCGTATTTCCAATTTGTAATTAACCACCTTTAAAAAACTGCTCACAATTAAAGTGTCAGTGCTTTCTTGAATAGTCTTAATTTCAGTAAGCTTTTGATGCTTTATTCATAGAGAATATTAAAAGGCACTTAGTCATCCGTGAAAATATATGCGTGGTATATAAGGGCAGAGTCAAAAGGATAGATGAGGAATAGCAGTCAGAGGTGCCAGTTCTTATGGAAGGAGAGATTTAGCAATTTTCAAGAGATACTTCAAAGGCAGCAAAATATGTATATGTTAATATAATTTCAGATAATTATCTTCCATTAGCTAATCTGGGGCTTCGTAATTAGACGGCTAAAAACTCAAAAACCCTGCACGTATTTTATGTGGGCCAACCTTATCAGCAAATTATTTTTATATGCCTTTTCTTTGTGCCAAGCCAAGTATTCTCATTTGTCTTGGAAGAACCTGGCTGTCTGATTTGGTTTTTTTTCTAGGTTTGGGCTTTTTCTGTTGTTTGGGGTTTTTTTTAGTTAATTTCCTACATAAATGTTAAACAGATGCTGATTTGAATGGTAGCCTGGTATATTAATTACTGCACATAATGTATCTCAGAAAATGTAATAAAGGACTAATTGGTGTCAATAAAAGTAACACTGACAAATGCCTTCTTGTATAATGTAAGCAATGTTTGGTATTGCATAAACAAGAGGGAAAAAATAATCCATCTCCCATGGAAATAATCCATCTCTCCATACTCTGCCATTTGATTTTCTTCTGGAAGAAAGGCTTTAGCTGGATGCTAAATAAATAAGACGGGGAACATATGAAGTACAGGTGTTCATCAGCCTTGTCAGCTATTTGCATTTGATGTTTATTGATTTCTGCCCAGGAGTATTTGTTTTAAGCTCAGGAGAATCTGAGCTGTGACAGTGCGATATTGAAACTAAAGGCGATGACACTTTGGCTATTGTATTTTTTCCTGCTGTAAAAGAAACGTGTCATGGGGTGATGTCCTGGTTTACATCCCCTAGACAGACAGAGTGCTCAGCACATCCCCATGGCCTCCAGAGAGCCGGGATGTGTTCAGGCACACCAGATGCTGACTCTATACCCAAGGGTGGTCTGGAGTGCTGTGTGGCCCTGCTCACCTGCCCGGCTGGAGCCTTTCTGCTGACTTTCCTGGGTTTGATTTCAAATTATGTGTCAAGGGATGACCTTGATGACTTGTGCCGCAAGGTGCCAAGAGCTCGGCTCCTGGTGAAGTCACGTTGTTCAGTGGAAATGGCTCATCAGACAACTGTTGTGATTTCGTGTCATCCCTTTCCCTTCCCCCAAAGCTCCGGGCTTCTGTCAAGCATGGGGAAGGCAGAAAGGATTGAGAAGGAGGTGCCAAGAGTGAGGAAAGGAGGAAAAACACAGCTTTTGAGGTTTTTATTCTGTTTTCCTCTTTCCTGCACTCCAAATCCTCAAGTGTTGACATGTTCTATTTTCATTACTTTGCCAAAAAGTCTTTTGTCCAAATGTATTTATTAGCACGCAGCTGCCTAGGCTTTCTTACACCAGTCTCTCTTGCTCATCAGGCTCTTGTCACGGGATTTGCTAATAGCTTAAGCATGAGTTATCAAGGTCAATGTAAAAATAATGTCATGCTCCAATGCGGAATTTCTTGGTTTTCCTAGCGGCGTTAATAAAGGCTCAGTTACAATAACACAGCCTTATCTGCCTTTTGCTGACATAATATATATTGCAGTTTAGGGTAATGTTTTTGACATGTCTTTATTTCCTTTACTTAAGGCTCTCTGGTTAAATTTCTTTCTTGTTCCATTCTTGACAAGTTTCTCTCGACGGTTCATTAGCCCTGATGCCTGTCCCTGCTCTGTTCCTCTGTCCTTAAGCACGTTTCCAGTGCACCCTTCTGTTTGCTCGCATGCTCCTACCCTTAAACAAACCCCACCACCTTGATGAGATTTCAAATGAGATTTGCAAAGAAACAGAACATCAGAGACATGCAGGAAGGCTCTGGGTGCAAAGAATTCATTTAGCAAGCTGGGTGGTTTATTCTTTATTTTTATCCCCCATCCCAATTTAAATGTCAACACTAATTAAATTTTCCCTAAAATTAATCCAAAGCTTACTCAAAACTTGGGTGATTTTTTTTGGTTCTTTCTCTCTTTTGCCTTTTCTCCATCCTCTTCTCTTCCCCCTCCCATCTTCCCCCCACCCCATCCCTGCTAGTGGAATTCAAAAAGTCTGCAGCAGACCTATTTCAGGTTCACTGGTTCCCCTACTGTCCATTAGACAGAAATTCACAGCACTTCTATTCTCCCCTTCTGCCACTGACCTGCTCTGTAACCTCCCCTTTACTTATTCTGCTTAATTACAGCTGTGACGGATTCAGGGCAGAGACGGTCCCACAGGACGTGTGTCTGTACCGCAGCAAAGATGCGGAGCTGTGCCTGAAATCTGTATTGCTTTCAGTAATTCATATCCAGGTAGCAATTGGCTGAGGAATGGAGATCGGGAACAGGTTTTAAGAAAACAACCGTTCACACACTTATTCCTTTCTTTTTCTGTTCTTTCCTGGAGCAGTTTTCCAAAAGAAATATGTACTTGTGCTTACCTAAGGACCTGTTCGCGTATGCGTGTAGGTTTTTAAAAATTTTTCATATTCATACCCTTGCTCAATGATGCAGATAACTAATTTAGCAAAAAGCATAATATCTAGAAATGGTTATTTGGTATCCTTACATATGTGCGAAATGCTCGGTATTTGGGTCTCTAACTTCCTCTGTAGCCTTTAGCTACAGGAATATTATTAATAAGCTCTGTGTTGTGTATCTGCAGATGTTCCAAGATCTCTTTTCATGGGGAGTTATATCGCATACTAAATTTTCATGCAAGCAGTCTCTCCACCACAAAGGTATAAAATCAGAAAACTTGGATAAATTCACCAAGGCAACTGAAGGAATATGGTTATTTTAGGCCATAACGTTAATAGAATGGGCATATACGTAGCAATAAACATCCCCTCAACTTTACAAAGAGCCTGGCAAGGGTCACAGCACAAGGTGTTTATTACTGTAGGAGTCACTATTGCTGAAAAGACAGATTTCAAGACATTTGGATTGTCACTATCAAATGTCATCTTTGATATAAAAATGTTAATTTCACAAGTATTTGTCGCCTCTTTGTGAAAATTTAATTATCAGAACAAGCACTTTATCATCTAGTGGATGCTGCTCTCAGCAAATCGAAAAGGGAGGCAATTAGCAACAGCCAGTTTCCCAACTATTTGGGACTGTTGCAGCTTCTTGTTTTGACAGGTACTTGAAGGGACGTTCCTATATGGGACCAGCCCCAAAACCTACTTAGTACTGGAGTTCTTCCACTTTAGTCTTAACCACCAATTTAGTGACTTGCCCAGCCTTGTAAATTATGGGCATCACTGGAAAGTAAGAGGCAAAAATAGATTCAGGTGGGACTTCGACTTCCGTACAAAATCAGTCTGAGAGCATTTTGTAGTCTCAGGGTTCAGCTCGCCGTTGTTTGTAACTCTGAGCTGGCTGGAGATATCCCTCACTTTGGCAGAGGTTCTTTTTCTGCCTCCATATAAAAGCTGTGGAGGCTTTCGTGTGCATCAAATATTTCAGCAAGCTGCTGTGAAACTTGCTTTGATAGGTTTTCAGAGCCCGATACCTCATTAAGGCTGCTAATCCATGTCTTTATTACATCTTCTAAATCTTGGGACTACTTATCAGTCATTCATTTCTTGATTTGTATTTCCCACGAAAGGAAATAATCACGAATTGACTTTGAAACCGGGAAACACGTAACCACTTATAAAATAAATAATTTTTTTTAAAAAAAGATTGAACCAAATCATGCAGGTAAGGCTTGTCAAGGATTAGCAACGTAACTGATTTGTAGCCTGAATTCTTTCACCAACTCGTAGAACCAACCAGTTTCTGAACAGAGTAATTGACTGCCGGATGCCAATTATGCCTTGTACTAGTTAGTTTATTATAGTGCATATACATTATTTCATCAAAAGTGGGGTTTGCATTTTAAATGCAAAATTCCAGTGTAATTAAGCTCAGTTAAAATTGAGGGCCTCCATTCTCTAAGGGGGGGTGGGGGCGGGAACCAAAACCCAAACAAAACCCTCAAACCTTCAGAACTGACCCCCTGCGCAGCAGGAGACCTGTGTCAGATCGGTCAATTCATCTAAACAGCGCTACGTTATTAAACAATTTCAAACAGAAACAAGAAAATAGTGCCTATCCAATATCAAAGTACGGCTGCACTTGTTCTGTTTCCTCTTTACTTACTTGCAAGAGCCACAGGGGGTTGTGGCGCTTGATTTTTTTTCAAGTTCAAAGTCAGACGTGCTTTTTCTTGCTAATACAGTCTTAAGATGCAGTGATTTGAACTGTGGAGAGATTTCTGAAGCTCAGGTATTTGTCAGGTAGGTATACGAGGAAGAAGAAAAATCCTTTATAATTTGTGTTACTCTGACACATGCAGTAGATTATGCTAACTGAATGGTTTATGGAAATGACACCAACAACTGGCAATAAAAGTGTTACGCACAGAAGTGTGTAAGTGGCACCTGGCAGAAGCTGACTGACAAAGTATAATAAATATTTGACATGTCCTGTAACTATGTGACACTCGGTCAAAATCCCTTTGAGTCACAAAGCACCTAGGGCATAATAAAGTTTAATAGCACCATTTCGATTTCACCCATTTGCTTATGATGTTTTATTGTTGGGGTCTTTCAGCTATAGATTTTTGAGCTCTAAATTCACAATTTAAAGGACAGGGCTTCAAAAAGTATCAAAGGACTGACTCCCTTAGAAGTGAAAGATAGATTTAATCTCCCAGTATTTATAATTTTCCATCCTTTTGGCACAGCTACAATGTGTGTTGAAAGCTTTCCAATGAATCAGTGTCCCCTGGAATGGAAGGAAAGGTTGTAAACTCTGCGGCCTCATTGGAGCATTGGGTGAAATACTGAGCAGGGTGTAGAGCTGGAAGGGAGAGAAACAAAACAAAGGGCACCCAGGAAGTGATGAAATGGAGCCAACAAACCCAAAGGGAGGGATGCGTTGTTTTGTTGCATTGTAGTTGATGAAATTTGGGTGAAACCAGCGATTTGTGCAATCGGATAGTTGATCGGTGACCAAAGAAAGCGGCAATAGCTGATTTTGTAATAACTCGCCTCCCAGGAAAGGTTCCGTAGCCTTCATTGTTAAGGCTGATCTGATCCTACCGTAGCCCTTTAGAGGAGGGGAATGAAGTACCAGCTGTGATTAATCAGCTGCTTCTCTCCTGGAGAAAGCTGAAATCAGCTCACAGAGCAGACGGATGCTACAGGGTAGCTCCTGCAGGAACAGCGGGGGGAAAGTGCGCTTGAGAAAATAGAAATAAGGAAGTAGGAGCTGCTTTAACTTTTCTGAGCAGAAAGTTGATTGATGTTGAAACAATAAAAGCACCCCTGGAGCCAGGGACGGAAATACAGATACTGATGTGCTGCTCTGTAGATAAAATAGCTTACGAGGGAAAAAACGGAGGCTGCGGCGGATTCTAGTGCCATGTAAGCGTTGCTCTGCAACAAAATCCTTGTTTATTTTTGGAGGTCCCTCAAATTGTAAGAAAATATTCCCGGTAAGTCTGTCTGCCATACGTGTGATAACAGGTTCCACAGAGTAACAGGATCACTATATTAAATCTTATGCTGAGTCCTTTTGAATTAATTTTGAATGCTTTTTTCCCATTGCTTTTTTCGGCGAAGCAGCTGGTTACGCCTCCAGCTGCTGTACAACGTGAACTGCACTCCCCACGCTGGTTGCTTATTCTGGGGGGTTTGCAATGAAGTGCAGGTAATGTTGAGAAGGACAGTTTTAAACGTGTGTATGGTTTTTACCCCATTTCAAATGTCTAGAGGCCTGTTTTATCTGAAAATTAGTGTGAAGGCAGGCAGGAATCCCACACACGGCCTTCACCTGGAAGGATCGCAAATCTAACATAGCATTTGTTAGTGGCCTATAGGGAAACTTTGCTTGCTTGCTTTTAGCAGCATAGTTATTCTCCTCCTCTTCTGGGTCGATTATTCACACAGTAATAATAAAAATTTTCTTTAGATTAGCAGTGAAAAGAAGTAGGGGGAAAATCTGATATACGAGCTGGCCAAACCGCCAGGGTAGTGCTGAAGCCAGTAGAGTATTATAGGGACAGAAGCTGGCTCAATGCTATTTAATTTGAACTCAGAAGCCGGTCGGTTATTCTGGGCATGCGTGTATCCCTGCAAAATTAGATATATGTTTGCCCCTGTCCTGTTTGTGAAATAGCCAAGTGAGGTTTAAATTCTTTCTGCTGCAGCAGCTTATTGCCAGTGTAACTAAGGCTGAGTTCAAGGAATAGACTTTAATGAAGTTCACGGACTTGAGTATTTTTAGTTGACCGTTAGGGTCTTTGTCCCAGTTCGGTTCCCAGTGGACGGTTGTCCAAGTTATAAAAGCTGCCCTTCCAATTGGCGCTAATTGGGTCCCTCGTCGCAGCCATAACACGGTTTCCAATAATTCAGTGGCCCGGGTGTTTGAACCTCTCTCTAGGCAAACGCTCATTAGCCTCCGATGGCATTTGCTCTGAACGTAGGGGCTCATTCGGCAGAGGAACTTAGATGAATGGTTAAGGAGTGCAGTGGAGAGCAATAAGAGGTATTTGTGCGACCTCCCTCCTTGGAACGTTAAATGACAGTGTTGCTGCCTTTAATGACATTTCTACAAACATCGAGCTTGTGTGTCAACATGAAGGGATGTTTTCCTGGCAATATCTCTGCTGTTTTGCTGCTCTGCCTTATGAAGCAGCCGGGAATTTGTACGACCAGGGAAACTGCTGGTGTGGTATGCTGATCATTTATCTTCCCTCATCCTGTGTCACCCTCCTCCCCTTTCCAGGAGGCAGGAGAACTGGTCCCCTCCTCTCGCTGCTCAGCCCTTGGGGCCGTGATGCATTTCTTAGCCGCAATTGCCATCTTGGCTGAGTCTGGAGGTCCACCGCAGGCTGATCTTCAAGGGCGATCAGTCCTGGATGCTGCCAGGATGTGTTATACTAATTGGCTAAGGGATAGTCTGCGTAGAGGTTTTCTGTCTACACACAAAGCTGAATACCACTTCAACTCTAGGCTTGTTCTATTTTATATTATTTTATTATTACCCCTCAAGCAGCTTTTGCAAGCTGGTAAAGGTTGATTTGGCAATTTGTTTTCGGTGCGTGTGGAAATAAGCACGTGCTGTGTTGTGTGGTGAAATCTTGTCCTGATTCAAAGCAGTGGAATTATAACAGTGGACAGGAATATGTTATTCCTTAATATCTTTAAGAAAAGTCTGCTATCTTCTAGTATAAGGACTGTACAGTAAATATTTCCCTCCAAGTTTTAATCTTCTTTCACCTTCTTTCTCAATTTTATAACTTCTGTTAATGCTTTTGGTTCCTGCTTACTTTATTCCAACAAATTTTTCCATATGTAGGGAAAAAACAATTTTCTATCGCGTGGCTTTCTGTTGTAAGTCAATGGCAGATTTATTGGTGTTCTCCAGCAGTATGTTACATATACTTTTATTTACATTTGTGATCAAATACTGGCCAGGTACCTAGTAACCAAAAGGATATTTAAGCAAATAAATGTCACCCTTGCCTAGAAAGAGAAATAGTACTGGAGAGAGATTCGATTTATTCAGATTTTTGGATGAGATATAGGGGAACCTCATGTTTTTTTCTTCTAGGTAGCCTGTAGACTTAGAATTGACAAAAGATATGCAGGATACTCTTTGTAAAAATAATTGGTCCATATTTCTAGGGCTTGGTGATTAATAAGTCATGAGCCATGTCACAGGTAGCTTTATGTTGCATATTAAGTACTTACCAGTCATTTATTTAAAACAAGCGTCAGTAATTTATACATAGGAATGGGTGATGGGCAGGGAAATATCTGCTAATCTATTTCCAAGCAAATGAACAGTTTTGAAAATCCCACCCCAAAAGTGATTTAATCTTCAGAGCCTATGTAATTTTCATTAAGGGAAGAGCCAGAAGTACAGGCAGATCTGCAAGCTGTCAGCATAGCTGAGTTTGTACTTCTGAATGAGATTCCCTGGGGACAGGATGTACAAGAAAGAGGAAAGAACATCAGGAGCGGTTCCTCTCCATGCAGACAGTTGACGTGGGAGGGCGGAAACAATGAAATAATCTGTATGAATTTAGAAAAGAAGCAGAGATGAGGCATTAGTGGGAGAAACAAGTGTGGCCAGATTTTTTTAATTATTGAGAGAATAAAATACATCTGTACTGTCTAGGGAGGGAAGCAGGTGTATTGGATCAAGGGGAAGAGTGGGCCAAGGGATGAGAAGGGAGATCAGGAGGTAGGGTGAAATTACTGCGGATGTAAAGGAGAAGAGGGGAGGATATTCCCCAGACTGTGCTGGGGAGGAGGAGGAAAGCGATGGGGTGGAAGGAGAGTCCAAGGAGGAAAACCAGAGTCACTGGCAGTCGGTTTTCTTCTGGGGAATAAACCACACCCCAGTATATTGTGCATGAGAGGGATGGAGACCAGAATGGGGGAAGGTTTGCAGAGTAACTGATGGTGAGGAGTGACTGCTGTCAGTAACTTACTGAAAAACTATTATTCTAAGGCCCCACAGGGTAACACGGAGAGGTTAATCAAGGGCTGAGCTAGCCACTATTCAAGGCGGAACTGTACTTTAAACAGGGTCAAGTAGTCCAAGATTTGCTTTAGAAGCGGTCTCAAACTCCACCAGCTGGTTTTCTTTCCCCCGTTAGCTCTTTCCTTATTCTGTTTTCCAGTTGCTTGCTTTTCTGACTGTCTTCTACCTATCCTGCCTTTAAGACTGAGCCCAATTAATACTGTGATGTGTTTACAAACACAGAATCTCCTAGCCTGTTTCCCAGTAATCCCACAGGGCATGCGCTTCGTGGTCTGTGCCCATGCTGACACCATGATGTCTTGCTGTGTGGTGCATTGCCATGGAGATTCGGATTGCCATGGCAACTTGCACCTTTTCAAAAACAGCAACGAAGCCTGAATAAAAGGAGCTTTGCAGAAGTGAAATAGCAAAATCTCAGGATCTGATATTTAAACATCACAAAGAAGCCAAAAATTTTCCTGGTCTGTCATATTCCTCCTTTGCTTTGAGAATAACAAAAGCATTAAACGCTTAAATAAATGGAGTTTTCTTAATTTAAGTATTAGTAAATAATCTTTTAGGCAGGCTTGGCATTCATACAGGGCTTAACAAAACAAGAATACGTTTAGGAACAGCCACTGAAGAATAGCAGTTGCTATCTGTCTTTCTGCTGTCAGTGAATTTAAGAGCAATCAGTTCAATCGACATTGTTGCCTCGGTTTACACAACCATAAAATGGGCTTGCGAAGCAGATGAAAGGAAGATGATGATGTTGTGGGAAGGGGCTTTAGGCAATGGGTTAGGGAAGAAATAGCAGCACCAGATTGTAATTTTAGTCCCTTCTTGTAGGAGGGATCTAAGAAATGCCTGCTGGGCCATCCTCACCCTTGTTCTCTTGGTGATGGGTGGCGGGTAGCGAATGACGAGGAATCCTCTGAGGGGATCTAGTCTTGTATGTAGCCAATGCAGTAGCGTGCGGCACGGCGGCTATGCGGCTTTGCACCCCCTTGGGAAAATCCCCACCTCCCTGCTAAGACAGACAGGTTACCACACAGCCCTGCTTCCAAAATCGGAGCGTCTCTGGTCTTTGCGAACAGAGCACTTGGATACATCAGGGAGTTAGTGGATTGCCAAGGAAAGCCAAAATTACAAAAAGCCCGCTTACTATATGTGCCAGTCGGAGTTTTAAAAAACTCTAGGTTACATATGAGAAAATAACTGAGTAGATGATCAAAATTTTTCTTTGTTTTATTTAGGTTGACTTTCTCCAGAATAGAAAAGCTGTTTTCACATATTTTCCATATGTGTTTTGCAAGTTCTGAACGACATTTGAAAATATCAATAAGATACAGGCTTTAGGGAAAATTGCTTTTCAACCACTACTTGGTGTTTGAGAATT